>NW_022631042.1:10222248-10677248 GCF_010015895.1 Lontra canadensis
GATGCTGTTTAGTCTCCATGTATTTGGGTTCTTTCCAAATTTCCTCTTGTGATTGAGTTCTAGCTTCAGAGCATTGTGGTCTGAAAATATGCAGGGAATGATCCCAATCTTTTGATACCGGTTGAGACCTGATTTAGGACCGAGGATGTGATCTATTCTGGAGAATGTTCCATGGGCACTAGAGAAGAATGTGTATTCTGTTGCTTTGGGATGAAATGTTCTGAATATATCTGTGATATCCATCTGGTCCAGTGTGTCTTTTAAGGCCTTTATTTCCTTGTTGATCTTTTGCTTGGATGATCTGTCCATTGCAGTGAGGGGAGTGTTAAAGTCCCCTACTATTATTGTATGATTGTTGATGTGTTTCTTTGATTTTGTTATTAATTGGTTTATATAGTTGGCTGCTCCACGTTAGGGGCATAGATATTTACAATTGTTAGATCTTCTTGTTGGACAGATCCTTTGAGTATGATATAGTGTCCTTCCTCATCTCTTATTATAGTCTTTGGCTTAAAATCTAATTGATCTGATATAAGGATTGCCACTCCTGCTTTCTTCTGATGTCCATTAGCATGGTAAATTCTTTTCCACCCCCTCACTTTAAATCTGAAAGTGTCTTCGGGTTTAAAATGAGTTTCTTGTAGGCAACATATAGATGGGTTTTGTTTTTTTATCCATTCTGATACCCTGTGTTTTGATTGGGGCATTTAGCCCATTAACATTCAGGGTAACTATTGAGAGATATGAATTTAGTGCCATTGTATTGCCTGTAAGGTGACTGTTATTGTATATTGTCTCTGTTCCTTTCTGATCTACTACTTTTATGGTCTCTCTTTGCTTAGAGGACCCCTTTCCATATTTCCTGTAGAGCTGGTTTGGTGTTTGCAAATTCTTTCAGTTTTTGTTTGTCCTGGAAGCTTTTAATCTCTCCTTCTATTTTCAGTGATAGCCTAGCTGGATATAGTATTCTTGGCTGCATGTTTTTCTCGTTTAGTACTCTGAATATATCATGCCAGCTCTTTCTTGCCTGCCAGGTCTCTGTGGATAAGTATGCTGCCAATCTAATATTTTTACCATTGTATGTTACAGACTTCTTTTCCCGGGCTGCTTTCAGGATTTTCTCTTTGTCGCTAAGACTTGTAAATTTTACTGTTAGGTGACGGAGTGTGGACCTATTATTGATTTTGAGGGGGGTTCTCTGAACCTCCTGGATTTTGATGCTTGTTCCCTTTGCCATATTGGGGAAATTCTCACCAATAATTCTCTCCAATATACCTTCTGCTCCCCTCTCTCTTTCTTCTTCTTCTGGAATCCGAATTATTCTTATGTTGTTTCGTCTTATGGTGTCACTTATCTCTCGAATTCTGCCCTCGTGGTCCAGTAGCTGTTTGTCCCTCTTTTGCTCAGCTTCTTTATTCTCTGTCATTTGGTCTTCTATATCGCTAATTCTTTCTTCTGCCTCATTTATCCTAGCAGTGAGAGCCTCCATTTTTGATTGCACCTCATTAATAGCTTTTTTTATTTCAACTGGGTTTGATTTTAGTTCTTTTATTTCTCCAGAAAGGGCTTTTATATCTCCCGAGAGGGTTTCTCTAATATCTTCCATGCCTTTTTCGATCCCGGCTAGAACCTTGAGAACCGTCATTCTGAACTCTAGAGCTGACATATTACCAGTGTCTGTATTGATTAGGTCCCTAGCCTTTGGTACTGCCTCTTGTTCTTTTTTTTGTGGTGAATTTTTCCGCCTTGTCATTTTGTCCAGATAAGAGTATATGAAGGAGCAAGTAAAATACTAAAAGGGTGGCAACAACCCCAGGAAAATATACTTTAGCCAAATCAGAAGAGATCCCAAATCGTGAGGGGGGAGAACGGGGATAAAAAGGTTCAGAAAAAAAAAAAAGAAAGAAAGAAACAATTACAAAAAAAAAAAATCCAATAAAGAAAAAATATAAAAAGGAAAAAATATATATATATATTAGATAAACTAGTTAAAAAATGTTAAAATAGAAAAGGGTAAAAGTTAAAAAAATTTAGCAGAAGAAGAGAAAAAAATTGAAAAAGAAAAAAAAATTAAATTAACTGCAAGACTAAAGAATCATGGGGAGAAAGCCATGAGTTCTGTGTTTTGCTTTCTCCTCCTCTGGAATTCCGCTGCTCTCCTTGGTATTGAAACTGCACTCCTTGGTAGGTGAACTTGGTCCTGGCTGGGTTTCTTGTTGATCTTCTGGGGGAGGGGCCTGTTGCAGTGATTCTCAAGTGTCTTTGCCCCAGGCGGAATTGCACCGCCCTTACCAGGGGCCGGGCTGAGTAATCTGCTCGGGATTGCTTTCGGGAGCTTTTGTTCCCTGAGCGCTTTCCGTAGAGTTCCAGAGGACGGGAATGAAGATGGTGACCTCCCAGTCTCTGGCCCGGAGGAGCCGAGAGCCCGGGGCCCCACTCCTCAGTGCGCCCTCAGAGAACAGCGTCCAATTACTCCCGTCACCCTGGCCTCCGGCCGCGTTCCGAGCTGACCAAGCCTGCGAGTGGTTCAAGGTAACCCTGAGCTTAGAGCTCACTCCTCGGCTCTGTCTCTGTAGCCGGCTTCCCCGTTCTAGTACCTGTAAGCTCTGCGACACTCAGACACCCCCGATCCTTCAGTGACCCTGCGGGACCTGGGGCCACGCTGACCCTGCGTGGGTTTCACCCCAGTTAAGCCTCTGGAGCGATGTCCCTCAGTGGAACAGACTTTTAAAAGTCCTGATTTTGTGCTCCGGTGCTCCGTTGCTCCGCCGCTTGCCGGGAGCCGGCCCCTCCCCCTGGGGTCTATCTTCCCGTCGCTTTGGATTCACTTCTCCGCCAGTCCTACCTTTCAGAGAGTGGTTGATTTTCTGTTTCTAGAATTGTTGTTCTTCTTCTCTTCGATCTCCCATTGGATTTGTAGGTGTTTGCAATCTTTAGATAAGCTATCTAGCTGATCTCCCGCTACTTGAAGTAGTCTCAGCCTGCTACTTCTCCGCCATCTTGACTCCTCCTCCTGGCAACTTTTTAATTCTAAATTTTATTTTTAGAGCTCTGGGACAAAACAACATTTAAACCATGGATATGTCTGAGAATATTTGGATTCAGCATGTATTAATTGTTTATGATATGTTAGACCCTAGACCATCGACATTCACTTCCTGTGATTCCCTTTAATCCTCACAAGAGTGGTGGGATTCCCACCAGAAAATTCTTGTTTTATAAAATAAGAAACAGAATCTTAAGAAGTTAGCAGGTTTCCCGGAGTTGAACACGTAAAGCAACAACCAGAATCCTAACACAGAGTCACTCATTTCTGAAGGCATCTGCCTAGGGATCTCCTTTTCCTTTATTGTCTTCTAGATAAGGATTCATAACCTTTAGCAAGCATGCTGTTAAGTTGAAGTCATTCACTAATTCAAAGCGTTCCATTTATCACGCAACCATTCTCCACCTAGATCCTTGCCAGTTGAGATCTGTTTAGTGAGCTGGGGTCCATGTGAACGGAGCTATAATTGTGTTGCAGATATATTCCTGTTTGTCTGGAGAAGCCCATGAGTCTGAAGATTGCAGACTTGGCCCAGTAAAGCTTCCTTGTAGGTAGGAGATAGGGGGAAGCACTTTATCTGTGGAATGCAGGCCAAAGTGCACCTGTTAAGAATTTTGGAGCAGACCCAAGCAGTGGTTGTCCAAGAAAGGGTCAAAGAGATCTGATTATGAATTGCTGCCATAAGTTGAACGTTTGTCCCCATCCCCTTGCTCCCCAAATTCATGTTAAAACCTAATCCCCAATGTGATGGTGTTAGGAGGTGGGGCCTTTCAGGGGTGATTGGGTCATATAGAAGACCCCAGAGAGCTCCCTTACCCCTTCCACCCTATGAGGAGGCACCAAGAAGATGGCCATCTGTGAACCAGGAATTGCGCCCTTTCTAGATACCGAATCAGCTGGTGCCTTGACCTTGGACTTCCCGGTCTCCAGAACTGTGAGAACTAAATTTCCATTGTTTATAAGTCACCCCATGAATGCTATTCTGTAATAGCAGCCTGAACAACTCTTGTCTATCAACTATGTGCCAGGAAATTTCATTTACATTTTATGATTTATTCCTCAAAATCATTGTAGGATGTGATAACTAGTTCAATTTTTAACTGATATATGATCACAAAGTCAGAGGGTGGCTAATATGCCCACAGCTGTATAGTAGAATTCAATCCACAGCTGCACTATTTGATTCCATGAATTTGATTTTAGATACCTCGTATAGGTGAAATCATGCAGTATTTATCTTTCTCTGACAGGCTTATTTTGCTTATTATAATGTCCTCAAGATTCATTCATGTTGTCACTTATTGCAGAATTTCCCCCTTTGTTTTTTTTTTTTTTAAAGATTTTATTTATTTATTTGATAGAGCATAAGACGGGGGAGCAGCAGGCAGAGGGAGAGGGGGAAGCAAACTCCCCACTGAGGAGGGAGCCTGTTGTGAGACTTGATTCCAGAACACTGAGATCATGACCTGAGCCGAAATCAAGAGTCAGATGCTGAGCCACCAGCTGAGCCACCCAGGTGGCCCACTAATTTCAGTTCTTTTCATAAATATGCAGAAGTAGGATTACTGGATCATACAATAGTTCAATTTTTAATACCATACTGTTTTTTCCTTAATGGTTCACCACTTTGTATTCCCACCAACAGCACACAAGAGTTCCGACGTCTTCATATCCTTGATAACACTCACCTTTTGTTTTTTTGGTCCTGGCCGCCCTGGTAGATGTATGGCGATATCTCATTGTCTTTTAATTTGCATTTTCCTGATGATTAGGGATATTGACCATCTTTTCTATTTCAGTTGGCCATTCCCATGTTTTCTTTGGAGTTACTATTCAAAGAACCAAGTTTCAGTTAAGCAAGATGAATAAGCTGTAGAGATCTGCTGTACAACATTGTTGTCTATAGTCAACAATAATGTATTGTACACTTAAAATTTGTTAAGTGTGTAGCTCTCATGTGCAAGTTTGGAAAAAAAAGAAAATTAGGGGATTTTTTAAAAAGTTCTTTTATTTATGGGGCATCTGGGTGGCTCAGTTGGTTAAACCTCCCACTTTTGGTTTCAGCTCAAGTTAGGATTTCAGGGTTATAGGATCGAGCCCTGCTTGGGGCTCCATGCTCAGCATGGAGTCTGCTTGTCACTCTCCCTCCCTGCTACTTGCGTGTGCTCTCTCTTTCTCTCTCTAAAATACATACATAAAATCTTAAAAAACAAGTTTATTTAGGTGTTCTCTGCCCCCCCATAGTCACTACCGCATAATCAAGAGTCACATGCTCTTCTGACTGAGGCAGCCAGGTGCCCCCCCCCCAAATTAGGTGATTTAAATGGAGAAATGAGAAAGGGACAAGATAAAGGGCAAACAGATAAAAAAACACAAATGTGGAACATGTAGAAGCCTAAGAAGTGATTAGAGAGAAAAAAAAAAGAAAAAGACATACTGGGAAAGAGTGATGTTAGTAAATTCAAGGAAAAAAGACTGCAACAAGAAGACAAAATTGAAGGTTACCAGTTAGTATAGTAGGAAGGAAAGAATATGTAACATTGTTACCAGGGGCAAAACAGAAGTACTGCTTTGTTTTTAGATAATATCTGCTTTCTTTCTTATAGTTTTCATCCTTTTAAACTGAGGATGACGGGCTCATCATTCAAGAAAGTTAATGTATAGTTTTCAGATACACTGAAACATATGTGTATATTAAATTTAAATTTAATTTAAAATTCAGGACAATTTTTCATTATCCAAGTCTAAACTAATCTCAGCATAAAACAGCTTTGACCCAGCTTAAAGCTTAACAGAATTACAATTTATTTATTTTTGCAAAATGAAGTAAGGCTGCCTAAACAGCCTAAAAAGTGACTATAAGCTTTTATAAAAAGGTGGATTAACTCACAGAAGAAGCTTATAGTACAGTCTGATTTTTCTCAATCCTTGGCTACATTATATATTTGAAATAAGTTAAGATTAACTCTTTCTCTTTACCTCATTAAAAACAGTCTTCAGTCACTCCATTAAATTATGTCCTCAACGTGCTCATGTGCAGATTTAATTTCTGAGATTTACATAATAACTGACAATAAAAAGCATGTGTTTCTTGCATCTAAAAAAAAGAAAAAAAGAAAGCTGAACAATTAGGAAGTGGCAGAGCCTGCACTTGGACACAAGTGGTATTGTAATTCCAAATCCAGTGATGTTTATTTCAACATACTGGCTGTCATTTTTTTTAAAGATTTTATTTATTTATTTGTCAGAATGAGAGAGAAAGAGAGAGGAAGAGAACAAGCAGGGGGAGTGGCAGACAGAGGGAGAAGCAAGCTTCCTACTGAGCAAGGAGTCTGATGCAGGACTCCATCCCAGAATCCTGGGACCATGACCTGAGCTGAAGGCAGATGCTTAACAGACCGAGCCATCCAGGCATCCCCTTGCTGTCATCTTATTCACTCTCTTTGGGTGTAGGACTTCAATTAGTTGCATCTGGCTTCTTCTTCTTTTGAGCCTTCTTCTTGGATGGGATGGTCTAGGAAACCCAGAAATTCTTTGCTCACTTGATTGGACCATCTGCTTGGCTCAGCTAATGCAGAGACCTGTGCGTGAGCCTTTTCTTACCCAATGTTGTTATCTAGCAGTTTGCAGTGACTCAGATCATTATTTTGAGATCAGAACCTTTTTTTCTGTCTGTAAGAGCATTTCTAGTCTGTATAAGAACAGTATGTTTAAAATCTATTTTTTCTCATTTCTGTTATTTTAGATTGTCTTTGTTATTCAGTTTCAGCCAATAACAAGATAGGGTTTGTCCTACCTGGCTCTTGTGGAACAGAAATTTGGATTAAATCCCCAGATTAGATTTAACTTTCACATGTGACTTTGAAGTATTTATGCATACCAGGTAATTATTTGCTCACCGAATCTTAAATTATCTAGAATAAATTTGAAATAGTCTACTGCATCTCTGTAATATTGATAAATATTGGACAATATGATACAATTCTGATGTTGTACCATGGTGTCCTGTGAATTGAGCAGATTATTTCTGTGGGCCCTGTCTTTGGATATAAGCTCTTGAACCAAAGAGGAAGCTGTCTGGTTGAATTAATTTTATCACAGATTAATAATGTTGATCAATAAAGTCTGTCTCAGAAATAGCAAAGATGTTACAATACACATGCCGATTCTGAAGGACTGGGTTGGGGCTATCTGTATACCTGGAAGACTTGGGGAGAAGTCTGAAACACGTCCCCACTCATTGGAATGAGGGTTGTTATCTAAAGATCCATTCACATTCTCTCAAATGGCAGGATTTTCTTTGTTTTCATGACTGAGTAATATTCCATTGTGTATATATACTACAACTTCTTTATCCATTTATCTGTCAATCGACACTTAGATTGTTACCATGTCTTGGTTATTGTGAATAATGCTGCATAATGCAGGAATAATGGGGTTCTGATAACTCTTTCAGATAGTGATTTTATTTCTTTTGGATATATACCCAGAAGTGGGATTACTAGATCATCTGATAGTTACAGTTTTAACTTTTTGAGAGACCTCTGTACTGTTTTCCACAGCGGTTGCACCAATTTACATTCCCACCAACAGTACACAAGGAGAGTCTTTTCTTTACATCTCGCCAGTACATGCTATCTCTTGTCTTTTTGAGAATAGCCATTCTACCAGATGTGAGGTGACATCTCCTGATTTTTAGGAAGGGCATAGGAATCCAAACCAGGAGACCTGGTCCAGATTACTTCACTAACCAGCTATATGACTTGAACAAATTCTATAACCTCTCCACGTGTCTATATTATTCATTGAAAAACCTGTCTTATTTGTCCACAGGGTTGTGATGAGATTCAACTAGATGACATAAAATAATGCATGTGAGAGCAAGTTAAAAGTTAACATGAATAGAGGCCTGTTAGTGACTACAGGGAGTAATAATCCACAAGTTGCAATATGTTACCATTAAACTGTCCCACCAAATCATTCATGAGTTATAACACATCTTATTCAAGATTCTGACAAGGTCATGCAAAGGACATAAGTAGTGAATTATTTTGCAGCACTAGGAAAATATTAATATCGTGCTGATTAATACGGATCATACAAAGATAATCAAATGATCTCAACAAGGATGCGGCTAAGAAGCATATCAGTAAACATGAAAATTAAAACACTTGAAATATGGGTTGGCAGAGCAAAATGTCTAATGCTGATAAAGCTCAAGTGTCTCCATGTGATTCTGAACGATTTTTCGGAAATGTGATCCATCTTTTCAACAGTGCAGGCAAAGTCGGACCCACCCAGGAATTATTTTAATGGAAAGTACCTCCTCTAGTGATTTAAACACTGCGGAAGAGAGAAGGTGTATTGACTATGACCTCATAGAAGTAGATTCTTTCTACGTGGATTAATTTCAGTGAGCGTGTTTTAATTAAAAGATAATTTGGGCTTAGTTGTGTGGAACATGTTATAACCATTCTGATGCTTACTGGCCATCGGTTGGTTTTGAATGTGTCGACTTTATGATTGATGACTTGGAAGTTCAGTGCTGGGTGCCAGTGGTTTTCTTAGTTTTAATTGATAATAGTGTTGAGTACTTATCTTTATATGTGAGAGAATTAAGAAGATGGTAGATAATTACAGTGCCAGTGACTGCTTTATGAGACCTTGAAGTCATTCCTCTGTACGGCAGTTATTTTGCTCTGATATGTTTTTTGCAAAACATCCAGAAAGGTTTGTGGTAGATCTTTTTGACTAGAGATGGCAGGAGGGGAAATTTTAATGTATATTTTAAAAATTCAATAGTCTTAATTCTTTGAGACATTTGGGCAACATGTATATGCCTTTAGGACACTCCCTACTTTCCTTCTAAAATCACCCATCGTAGATCTAATTGAGGCTTAGAATGAGAGTTTTAGAATAAATGGAAATAGGCTACCCAGAAGAAGTACTCAGAAAACAAAATTTGCTCTTTCCAACTGCTTTAATGCTTGTGGGTTTGTTCTAATTTCATCTGAGGCTATCAGAATAGCAGCAGGACAAATAGCACACACGTGAAAAGGAGTTCAGGCAAGGGCAGTGTTGAAAATAAACCAAAAGAATATTTTCCTTTGAGAAGTAATAGTGCATTACTGCAATTCAGCTGTTAAAAAGCAAAAAACAAAAACCGTTTCTTTACATTGGTGGCGGTCAATAGAACTGGATTTGCTAACTCAAAAAACAAAACAAAACAAAACAAAACAAAACAGCAAAACCAAAAAAACCCCACAAACCCCCAAAAAACCACATGCAAAGCAAGAAGCAATATTTTAAGCTACCTTTAAAAATCTATTTGAGAAGGTTGAGGTTGTATGTACAAATATCTTTTAGCTTTTTCAGATCAGAATAGGAGAACACTGGCAAACAATGAAGACGAAAGGAACAAGATCTTTCTCATTTTACTGTCTCCCTTCCCTCTCTTATCTGCCAGTGAAAGGCACTGATCTGACCTCCAGGAAGATCTCCCCTTAATTTTAACAAGAGCTGTGATTTAGCTAGTGCTTACTGTGGTTTTAAGCACTGTATTAAACTCCTTCAATATACCCCTATTGTTCATTGTTCAATGGTTCACAGCAATTCCTCAGGGGGCAAGGTTCTCCCCATTTGATAAATGAGAAAGCTGAGGTGAAGACAGGCTGGACACTTGTTCACAGCTTTGCAAACCCTGAGTGAGAGAGTCACCCCCAAAGCCCCTTCTCTCCACTCCCCTGCCTTCCTGTGTGAAGATGGTCATAGAGAGGGGACACTAGAAACTAGAATTTCTCCTCAGTTATGCTAAATAAGCCTAGATAACACAAGGCATCAGATAGTGATATCATACCCACACATTTTATTTTTTTAATTAAAAAATTTAAAAAGATTTTATTTATTGATTCGAGAGAGCAAGAGAGCAAGAGAGAGCTCTCGTGAGCAGGGGGGAGGGGCCATGGGAGAAGCATACGCTCAATCCCAGGACCCCCGGATCATGACCTGAGCCTAGGGCAGATACTACCCTGACTGAGCCAGCCAGGCACCCCCATACCCACACATTTTAAAGATGCTTATCCAGTGTCAAGCTTCCCTAATAATTTCAAGGATATATAGTTTCAGGGCACAGGCTGAGCAGGGAGTGGTGTAGGACCTCAAGTGTAGAACCCTGGGTCATTTCTTTCTGCACCAGGAGGGATATACTGTGGGCCAGGTTCAACACAACAGGTGTGTAAGGGATGCGTGCAGCTCACATCGCTTACATGGAAGAAGGATCTCCATTTTATACTAGAGAGTTACATAGCTTATGTGACATCTTCTATTTCATGTCCCAGGTATAGGCTTCCAGGTAGCTGCTGATCTTTTCTCAGTCACTTACTGGCTTAGACATATGCCAGGCAAAGGGAAGGAAAGTGAACCCAATTTATTGCTATGTGCAGATTCCTTCCCCGTCAGATCAGTCAGCTTGGTAGCCTACATCAGTCAGCAGAGTGAGACCCTAGGTGGGACTGGCTTGCTTCTTCCCTCAAATGAATTTGATATTGTTAAACCAACATTGACATAAATGCCATGATCCAGGTGACAACTCCCACACCTTGTTTGTCCCTGCCCACGTGGTGTCTGTTCCCTCAGTGGGCCCTCACCCTTTGGTTCTGCTTCTCTAAATTTTCACCATCTACAAAAAATTAACACTCATTAAGACTTAGAAAGTTACTTATTTATCAAATAGTCTTCCAAGATCTTTTTATATTAGCTCATTTAATCACAATTATACTATTTAAGACTTAGAAACTTACTTATTGTCCAAGATCTTTTTATAGTAGCTCATTTAATCCTCAAAAGAGCCCTATCATACCTGTTTTGTAGTTGAGGAAACTGAGGTATGAGCAGCAAGATAACTTGCTCAAGATCATGTAGTCTGAGGTAGAGTGGAAATAGGAACTGAGAGGAACTGAGTCCAGAGTCCCTGCTCTTGCACTCAGAGAGCTCTGCTGCATGTCCCTGGTCTCCAGTGAAACCTGGTGTTCTGTGCAGCAAGCTTCAGCGGGTGCTCCTAGAAATACCATCTCACATTGTTTTTAGTATCCCAAGGTCATGGTATGTGGCCCCTCTTCTGTTCCCATCATAGTCAAAGACCAGGCAAAGCTTCCAATATATGAGATCACCTATTTTTTTTTTTTTCCTGCCAGGAACCCTGTCTTTACTTTCCATTCGACCCACTGACCAGATTCATTTCTTTTCTGCAGAAAAAGATTTAATATATAAGAATCTCTCATTCATTAGAAAAAGCAGCCTTTTATAAGTATAACATTACAGTATAGATGAATACTTAAGTGAATTCTTTCATCTTTTCTAAATGCGGCACTGTATTTCTTCATTATTCCTGTGAAAGAGAACTGTATCACACACAAAGGCTTATTTTTTCTTTCAAACCTGTTCATTGGCATTTAGTATGAATAGTAGATGGGGAATCAAAGTTATGCCAAAAGTTAACCATCAGTCACAGTGGATTTCATATTTCATCCACATAAAAAATATGCTCTTAACTAGAATTACCCTTTTGCTTTTTAAGAAAAATACAGAGCTTCAGGAATAAGAAGAGGAAATTGCCACTGATGAGTTTTTCAGGATCCCTAGCAGAGGAATTTCTGTGTTGATTTTTAAAAGAATCATGCAGAAGGAGAACATTGTTAGGCATTTCACAGAGTTCTTGGGAACCTCTGTATTCTAAGAAACGTATGATTGTGCCAGCTCTGAAGACAGGGAACTCTGAAATGAAACACAGCTGTCCTGATATTTTTAAGAAAATTGTAAGGGAGACACTATGTGCAATCAATTAAATTGTTCTTTTTCCCCTTTCAGAAGACAGAAACAATTTGTAAATGCAGAGTTGCTGTTAAGACTATAAATTGGCTAGAGTATCTGTTTATGCTGTTAGATTTATGCATAACCTGTAGATGGCACAAACAAGGTCTTATTGACCTTAGCAGCTAAGCAGGGATCCAAAACAGGTTCATTGCATTCAATTTCATGCTGCCAACCAGCAGTCTTAACTTTGCAGTACTGAGGGTTGAATTCTCTTACTGATTTAAAAAGAACTTTGACAAATTCAGAAAATGTTGCCATCTAAAAATTATATCCACCAAATGGGTGTGTTTCCACTGTTTAATAATGGTGTTGCTTAGGATGTGTTTGGATTTAATGATGGCATTCATTCATGGGTCACCCTAGGAAGAAAACAAATTGCCCCATGTAGTTAGACTACCAGTAAATGTTAACTGGGATTAGCATATAATTGAGATCATGCTGAAAAACAGTAGATTCAGAAATTGATTTTAGAGCATAACTTTTAAAAATCATCAACTGGTATCTGTTTGAGCAGAGCCAAGAAATTAGAAATAGAAACAGAAAAGTAGGAGAAAAAATTCTTAATCCCACATCAGGCATACTTGCTTACTCATTTAGTTATCAATAATTTAGCCATTCAGCAAGAAATATTTGTTGAGCACAGTTCTATATGTGAAGTCTGCACTAGGTGCTAACAACAAAATAGTTAAAATATAATCTTTGACTTGAGAGCCTGGTTGAATGTCTGTCACTCTTAAATATTCTACAAATGATGCTTGATATTTTGTTTCTCAATACCAAAGTGTTGGTATTCCCTTACCCCCAAACACTATTATGAAATTCCTACTAAGAAAATAATAAATTATAGTATCAGATTGAAGGTAGACTTTGGATCATTTATTCTTTCCTTCTTACCTCTTCTGCAGTTTTTGAAAATTAAGAGAATCACATAATATGAAAGATATATGTGAGAAATTAGGAAACCACAGCTATTCCTCACTCCAACCAATACAATACGGTATTTTCCTAATGTTACCTTCCTGTTTTTGGGTATTTAAGTATACATTTTCACATGCCTACAACGATATAGCACATTCGTTTTCTGGTCTTTGTCATTTCAGGTGAATCAGAAATATGTTTTTAAGTAACATTTGGGGAGACACTTTGAGGTTAACAAAAGAACGGGACACAAAGTACAGTGAATTCCCATGTTGCCCCCCACCCCCGTCCTGTACAGTTTCTTCTATTAATATCTGGCATCTTGTGGTATGCTTGCTTGTTATGATTGATGAGTCAATATTGACACATTGATATTAACTAAAGTTTGCAGTATACATTGGGTATACATATGTATACATTACAGTATACATATCTACAGTATACCTTGGGGCTCACTCTTCATTTACATTTTTATCCTTCAATAAATGAATGGTTAAAGTGTGGTACATTGTGACAATGGAGTATTATTCAATGGTAAAGGAAATGAGCTATCAAGCTGAGAAAAAATATGGAGGAAACTTAAATACATATTGCTAAGTCAAAGAAGATCCAAAAAGGCTACATACTGTATGATTCCAACTACATGGCATTCTGGAAAAGATAAAACTATCTAGACAGTAAAAAAGATCAGTGGTTACCTGGGGTTAGTGGGGAGGGAACGATGAATAGGTGGAACACGTTGATTTTTAAGGCACCAAAACTCTTCCATATGGTACTGTGAGTGAATATCTAAACCCATAGATATGTAAGTTTTTGTTTGTTTGTTTGTTTTATTTTTTTTTAATTTTATTTTTTATAAACATATATTTTTTCCCCAGGGGTACAGGTCTGTGAATCGCCAGGTTTACACACTTCACTGCACTCACCATAGCATATACCATCCCCAATGTCCATAACTCCACCCCCCCAACCCCCCTACCCCCATCAACCCTCAGTTTGTTTTGTGAGATTAGGAGTCACTTATGGTTTGTCTCCCTCCCAATCCCATCTTGCTTCATTTACTCTTCTCCTATCCCCTTAACCCCCATGTTGCATCTCCTCTCCCTCATATCAGGGAGATCATATGATAGTTGTCTTTCTCCGATTGACTTATTTCCCTAAGCATGATACCCTCTAGTTCCATCCACGTCGTCGCAAATGGCTAGATTTCATTTCTTTTGATGGCTGCATAGTATTCCATTGTGTATATATACCACATCTTCTTTATCCATTCGTCTGTTGATGGACATCTAGGTTCTTTCCATAGTTTGGCTATTGTAGACATTGCTGCTATAAACATTCGGGTGCACGTGCCCCTTCGGATCACTACGTTTGTATCTTTAGGGTAAATACCCAGCAGTGCAATTGCTGGGTCATAGGGTAGCTCTATTTTCAACATTTTGAGGAACCTCCATGCTGTTTTCCAGAGTGGTTGTACCAGCTTGCATTCCCACCAACAGTGTAGGAGGGTTCCCCTTTCTCCGCATCCTCGCCAGCATCTGTCATTTCCTGACTTGTTAATTTTAGCCATTCTGACTGGTGTGAGGTGGTATCTCATTGTGGTTTTGATTTGTATTTCCCTGATGCCGAGTGATATGGAGCACTTTTTCATGTGTCTGTTGGCCATCTGGATGTCTTCTTTGCAGAAATGTCTGTTCATGTCTTCTGCCCATTTCTTGATTGGATTATTTATTCTTTGGGTGTGGAGTTTGCTAAGTTCTTTATAGATTTTGGACACTAGCCCTTTATCTGATATGTCATTTGCAAATATCTTCTCCCATTCTGTCAGTTGTCTTTTGGTTTTGTTAACTGTTTCCTTTGCTGTGCAAAAGCTTTTGATCTTGATAAAATCCCAATAGTTCATTTTTGCCCTTGCTTCCCTTGCCTTTGGCGATGTTCCTAGGAAGATGTTGCTGCGGCTGAGGTCGAAGAGGTTGCTGCCTGTGTTCTCCTCAAGGATTTTGATGGATTCCTTTCTAACATTGAGGTCCTTCCTCCATTTTGAGTCTATTTTCATGTGTGGTGTAAGGAAATGATCCAATTTCATTTTTCTGCATGTGGCTGTCCAATTTTCCCAACACCATTTATTGAAGAGGCTGTCTTTTTTCCATTGGACATTCTTTCCTGCTTTGTCGAAGATGAGTTGACCATAGAGTTGAGGGTCTATTTCTGGGCTCTCTATTCTGTTCCATTGATCTATGTGTCTGTTTTTGTGCCAGTACCATGCTGTCTTGATGATGACAGCTTTGTAGTAGAGCTTGAAGTCTGGCATTGTGATGCCACCAACTTTGGCTTTCTTTTTCAATATTCCTTTGGCTATTCGAGGTCTTTTCTGGTTCCATATAAATTTTAGGATTCTTTGTTCCATTTCTTTGAAAAAAATGGATGGTACTTTGATAGGAATTGCATTAAATGTGTAGATTGCTTTAGGTAGCATAGACATTTTCACAATATTTATTCTTCCAATCCAGGAGCATGGAACATTTTTCAATTTCTTTGTGTCTTCCTCAATTTCTTTCATGAGTACTTTATAGTTTTCTGGTATAGATTCTTAGTCTCTTTGGTTAGGTTTATTCCTAGGTATCTTATAGTTTTGGGTGCAATTGTAAATGGGATTGACTCCTTAATTTCTCTTTCTTCTGTCTTGTTGTTGGTGTAGAGAAATGCAACTGATTTCTGTGCATTGATTTTTTATCCTGACACTTTACTGAATTCCTGTACCAGTTCTAGCAGTTTTGGAGTGGAATCTTTTGGGTTTTCCACATATAGTATCATATCATCTGCGAAGAGTGATAGTTTGACTTCTTCTTTGCCGGTTTGGATGCCTTTAATTTCCTTTTGTTGTCTGATTGCTGAGGCTAGGACTTCTAGTACTATGTTGAACAGCAGTGGTGATAACGGACATCCCTGCCGTGTTCCTGACCTTAGTGGAAAAGCTTTCAGTTTTTCTCCATTGAGAATGATATTTGCGATGGGTTTTTCATAGATGGCTTTGATAATATTGAGGTATGTGCCCTCTATCCCTACACTTTGAAGAGTTTTGATCAGGAAGGGATGCTGTACTTTGTCAAATGCTTTTCAGCATCTATGGAGAGTATCATATGGTTCTTGTTCTTTCTTTTATTAATGTGTTGTATCACATTGATTGATTTGCGGATGTTGAACCAACCTTGCAGCCCTGGAATAAATCCCACTTGGTCATGGTGAATAATCCTTTTAATGTACTGTTGAATCCTATTGGCTAGTATTTTGGTGAGAATTTTTGCATCTGTATTCATCAAGGATATTGGTCTGTAGTTCTCTTTTTTGATGGGATCCTTGTCTGGTTTTGGGATCAAGGTGATGCTGGCCTCATAACATGGGTTTGGAAGTTTTCCTTCCATTTCTATTTTTTGGAACAGTTTCAGGAGAATAGGAATTAGTTCTTCTTTAAATGTTTGGTAGAATTCCCCCGGGAAGCCGTCTGGCCCTGGGCTTTTGTTTGTTTGGAGATTTTTGATGACTGTTTCAATCTCCTTACTGGTTATGGGTCTGTTCAGGCTTTCTATTTCTTCCTGGTTCAGTTGTGGTAGTTTATATGTCTCTAGGAATGCATCCATTTCTTCCAGATTGTCAAATTTGTTGGCGTAGAGTTGCTCATAATATGTTCTCATAATTGTCTGTATTTCTTTGGTGTTCATTGTGATCTCTCCTCTTTCATTCATGATTTTATTTATTTGGGTCCTTTCTCTTTTCTTTTTGATAAGTCTGGCCAGGGGTTTATCAATCTTATTAATTCTTTCAAAGAACCAGCTCCTAGTTTCGTTGATTTGTTCTATTGTTTTTTTGGTTTCTATTTCATTGATTTCTGCTCTGATCTTTATGATTTCTCTTCTCCTGCTGGGTTTAGGGTTTCTTTCTTGTTCTTTTTCCACTTCCTTTAGGTGTAGGGTTAGGTTGTGTACCTGAGACCTTTCTTGTTTCTTGAGAAAGGCTTGTACTGCTATATATTTTCCTCTCAGGACTGCCTTTGTTGTGTCCCACAGATTTTGAACCGTTGTGTTTTCATTATCATTTGTTTCCATGAATTTTTTCAATTCTTCTTTAATTTCCTGGTTGACCCATTCATTCTTTAGAAGGATGCTGTTTAGTCTCCATGTATTTGGGTTCTTTCCAAATTTCCTCTTGTGATTGAGTTCTAGCTTCAGAGCATTATGGTCTGAAAATATGCAGGGAATGATCCCAATCTTTTGATACTGGTTGAGACCTGATTTAGGACCGAGGATGTGATCTATTCTGGAGAATGTTCCATGGGCACTAGAGAAGAATGTGTATTCTGTTGCTTTGGGATGAAATGTTCTGAATATATCTGTGATGTCCATCTGGTCCAGTGTGTCATTTAAGGCCTTTATTTCCTTGTTGATCTTTTGCTTGGATGATCTGTCCATTGCAGTGAGGGGAGTGTTAAAGTCCCCTACTATTATTGTATGATTGTTGATGTGTTTCTTTGATTTTGTTATTAATTGGTTTATATAGTTGGCTGCTCCACGTTAGGGGCATAGATATTTACAATTGTTAGATCTTCTTGTTGGACAGATCCTTTGAGTATGATATAGTGTCCTTCCTCATCTCTTATAGTCTTTGGCTTAAAATCTAATTGATCTGATGTAAGGATTGTCACTCCTGCTTTCTTCTGATGCCCATTAGCATGGAAAATTCTTTTCCACCCCCCCACTTTAAATCTGAAGGTGTCTTCGGGTTTAAAATGAGTTTCTTGTAGGCAACATATAGATGGGTTTTGTTTTTTTATCCATTCTGATACCCTGTGTCTTTTGATTGGGGCATTTAGCCCATTAACATTCAGGGTAACTATTGAGAGATATGAATTTAGTGCCATTGTATTACCTGTAAGGTGACTGTTACTGTATATTGTCTCTGTTCCTTTCTGATCTACTACTTTTAGGCTCTCTCTTTGCTTAGAGGACCCCTTTCAATATTTCCTGTAGAGCTGGCTTGTTGTTTGCAAATTCTTTCAGTTTTTGTTTGTCCTGGAAGCTTTTAATCTCTCCTTCTATTTTCAGTGATAGCCTAGCTGGATATAGTATTCTTGGCTGCATGTTTTTCTCATTTAGTACTCTGAATATATCATGCCAGCTCTTTCTTGCCTGCCAGGTCTCTGTGGATAAGTATGCTGCCAATCTAATATTTTTACCATTGTATGTTACAGACTTCTTTTCCCGGGCTGCTTTCAGGATTTTCTCTTTGTCGCTAAGACTTGTAAATTTTACTGTTAGGTGACGGAGTGTGGACCTATTCTTATTGATTTTGAGGGGGGTTCTCTGAACCTCCTGGATTTTGATGCTTGTTCCCTTTGCCATATTGGGGAAATTCTCACCAATAATTCTCTCCAATATCCCTTCTGCTCCCCTCTCTCTTTCTTCTTCTTCTGGAATCCGAATTATTCTAATGTTGTTTCGTCTTATGGTGTCACTTATCTCTCGAATTCTGCCCTCGTGGTCCAGTAGCTGTTTGTCCCTCTTTTGCTCAGCTTCTTTATTCTCTGTCATTTGGTCTTCTATATCGCTAATTCTTTCTTCTGCCTCATTTATCCTAGCAGTGAGAGCCTCCATTTTTTATTGCACCTCATTAATAGCTTTTTTTATTTCAACTGGGTTTGATTTTAGTTCTTTTATTTCTCCAGAAAGGGCTTTTATATCTCCCGAGAGGGTTTCTCTAATATCTTCCATGCCTTTTTCGATCCCGGCTAGAACCTTGAGAACCGTCATTCTGAACTCTAGAGCTGACATATTACCAGTGTCTGTATTGATTAGGTCCCTAGCCTTTGGTACTGCCTCTTGTTCTTTTTTTTGTGGTGAATTTTTCAGCCTTGTCATTTTGTCCAGATAAGAGTATATGAAGGAGCAAGTAAAATACTAAAAGGGTGGCAACAACCCCAGGAAAATATACTTTAGCCAAATCAGAAGAGATCCCAAATCGTGAGGGGGGAGAACGGGGATAAAAAGGTTCAGAAAAAAAAAAAAAGAAAGAAAGAAACAATTACAAAAAAAAAAAATCCAATAAAGAAAAAATATAAAAAGGAAAAAATATATATATATATTAGATAAACTAGTTAAAAAATGTTAAAATAGAAAAGGGTAAAAGTTAAAAAAATTTAGCAGAAGAAGAGAAAAAAATTGAAAAAGAAAAAAAAATTAAATTAACTGCAAGACTAAAGAATCATGGGGAGAAAGCCATGAGTTCTGTGTTTTGCTTTCTCCTCCTCTGGAATTCCGCTGCTCTCCTTGGTATTGAAACTGCACTCCTTGGTAGGTGAACTTGGTCCTGGCTGGGTTTCTTGTTGATCTTCTGGGGGAGGGGCCTGTTGCAGTGATTCTCAAGTGTCTTTGCCCCAGGCGGAATTGCACCGCCCTTACCAGGGGCCGGGCTGAGTAATCTGCTCGGGATTGCTTTCGGGAGCTTTTGTTCCCTGAGCGCTTTCCGTAGAGTTCCAGAGGACGGGAATGAAGATGGTGACCTCCCAGTCTCTGGCCCGGAGGAGCCGAGAGCCCGGGGCCCCACTCCTCAGTGCGCCCTCAGAGAACAGCGTCCAATTACTCCCGTCACCCTGGCCTCCGGCCGCGTTCCGAGCTGACCAAGCCTGCGAGTGGTTCAAGGTAACCCTGAGCTTAGAGCTCACTCCTCGGCTCTGTCTCTGTAGCCGGCTTCCCCGTTCTAATACCTGTAAGCTCTGCGACACTCAGACACCCCCGATCCTTCTGTGACCCTGCGGGACCTGGGGCCACGCTGGCCCCGCGTGGGTTTCACCCCGGTTAAGCCTCTGGAGCGATGTCCCTCAGCGAAACAGACTTTTAAAAGTCCTGATTTTGTGCTCCGGTGCTCCGCCGCTTGCCGGGAGCCGGCCCCTCCCCCCGGGGTCTATCTTCCCGTCGCTTTGGATTCACTTCTCCGCCAGTCCTACCTTTCAGAGAGTGGTTGATTTTCTGTTTCTAGAATTGTTGTTCTTCTTCTCTTCGATCTCCCGTTGGATTTGTAGGTGTTTTCAATCTTTAGATAAGCTATCTAGCTGATCTCCCGCTACCTGAAGTAGTCTCAGCCTGCAACTTCTCTGCCATCTTGACTCCTCCCCCTGTTTGTTTGTTTTTAAATGGAGAGGGAGAAGGAGGAAGGGCCGGGGGGAAGTGAGAGATTTAAGGCTGTACAATCAGCAAGGAGTTCAGCACAGAGCCTGATGCAGGGCTCGGTCTCACGACTGTGAAATCAAGATCTCACGATCTGAGCTGACATCAAGAGTCAGATGCTTAACTGACTAAGCAACCTGGTACCCTGATACATAAGTATTTTTATATTTCTGAATAATTATATAATGTTCTTTTGTTGAAAGCAAAAGAAATATAGCCAGTTCAAGTAGGACAAGATTTATTAAAGGGCACTATGCAGCTTCTAGAATTTCCAGGATGTCTGTAGTTGGCTAAAGACTCCAAAACAATGTTCCAGTCAGGTCCTGACCATACGGAGTTAGGATGCCCCAACACTGCCCCCAAGCATTTGTCATTGCACTGGAGACACATTGGCATAGGTCAGTAGATATGACCTTTGGTGGCATTGTGTACCCCTGAAAAGATAGGTTGATGTCCTAACCTCTAGTACTTCAGAACGTGACCTCATTTGGAAATAGTTGCAGATGTATTAGTTAAGATGGGGCCACACTGGAGTAGGGCAAGTTCTTAATCCAACTTGACTACGGTTCTTATAAGAAGAGAAAGACACACAAGGAAGCGATAGCTATGTGATGATAAAGGCAGACAGTGGGGTATGATGCAGCTACAAGCCAAGAAATGCCAAGGACTGCTAGCGAATATCAGAAGCTGGAAGAGGCAGAGAATGATCCTCCCCTGCAGGTTTCAGAGGGAGTATGACTCTGTTGACACTTACATTTTGGACATCTAGCCTCAGAACCCTGAGATGATAAATTTCTGTTGTTTTATGCCATGTAATATTTAGTACTTTGTTATAGTAGCCCTAGCAAACTACTAAACCTTGCACCACCATATCACCTACTCACTGCCCACCCCTCACTCCCCTCCCTTCCTACTAGCTCCAGCGAGAAAACTTCCCCAGTTCCTCTTTCCGGATCATCAGCTCTCCTCCAATGCATGGCAGGAGCATCTGAGCAGCAGTGAATCCTAGGGCAGGTGCCCATGCCTTCTTTACAGGGAAGCCTGAGAAAATGAGGATCTGACATTTCTGCTTCAACAGCCTTTCACTGAAACTCATAAGGTATGGAATTCCCCAGCACAGGAAGGGGCTCAGGCGCCAGGCAACCAAAAAGAGTGACAAATGTCCAATATAATTGAGTTTATAATTATGAACTTTATTATTTACTTATTTGAGAGAGAGAACGTTCGCACATGTGTGTGGGGAAGGGGTAGAGGGAGAGAATCTTAAGCAGACTCCCCACTGAGCATGGAGCCTGACATGGGGCTCGATCTCACGACCCTGAGATCACAACCTGAGCTGAAATGAAGAGTCACATGCATAACCGACTGAGCCACCGAGGCGTCCCTGTAATTATGAATTTCAAGGGCTGCATAATATTCTATTATGTTGATGCTGTTACTGAAAAGCTTTTTCCACTTCAAATGAGAAGTTTAACTTTCAGATTGCTGGTATTTTCATGACATTTGTGTGCCTGTAAGTTTTTGCTTCTGTTGAGCCTTATCTTGAGTGGAATATTACAGCTTTCATGACTACAACTCTATTTCATAGATTCTGTTTCAAAAGCCATTTCTCAGTTTACAGCTTCATAGATAGTATATGTGTGTGCCTGTTTCATCATAATTCCAGTAGTAAGTGATTTTTTTTAAAAGTTTGTATTTAACGTAAAATAGGTATAAAGTGCTACGTTACAGTTGATTTGCTTTGCTTTGGTTGATCTTTAGAAAAAATAAATATTTTCCACATGTAGTTTATACTTTGCGTTTCCGCACAGTAGACCATGTTCTGAGTCTGGACTGCATATGCATTCTCAGTTTAAATCTTCTGAGACAAATACCCTTATTGTTTCAGTTTTATTGATGAGAAAACTTTATCTCAGAGAGGTTATGTGATTTACCCATGGTGATGGGCACAGACGGCAGAGTTCATAGTTTGAATCCTTCTTTTTTTTTTATTCTAGAGCCCAAGCTTTTTATCATATTTGAGGAAATTGCCTCATATTAAAACTAGCAGATCTGTTTTGGTGACTCTTTGGGTTCAAGTTGGAAATTGATGAATGATAAACCAAAGAAGAGGTATATTGGTGAAAAACTATGGAGGGTTGTTTAAGTGCTGGGGGAAGAATTTTGAACTTCATTTAGGAGGGACTAGAGTGCCACTGGTGTTCGGAGCAACAGAGTGAGAGGTTTGAAGTGTTGCTTGGGAAGGATGATCTGGTGATGTTGTGTAAGGTTTATTCAAAAGAGAGATACTGGAGTTCAGGAGATCATTTAAAAAGATAAATAATCATTGATTAGAAAGGTAACAAGAGTTTGGCTATAGTCAAGTGATTAATAGAGGGCTATTGTGAATTTGAAAGACATTTCTAAGAGGAGTGAACAGAATTTAGTGACCATGGAAAATGGGGAAAAAGAAATGGAAAGAAGGAAGTCAAAGATGTACCAGTGTTTCAGTCTGGGTCACTGGAGGATTATGATACCACTAAAAACACTTATATAGATGTTAGAAGGAGAGTGGATTTTAGGGAGAAGATTATAAATTTGACTTTAGACATGTTGATTTTGAGGTGGATATCTTTATCAAAAAGTTCAAGAATTCAGAACTTGAACTTGGGGGAAGGATGGAGCTAATGCTACAGGCCTGGAGGGTTCTCTGAGTAGAAATATTAGTCGAAGGCAGTGGCCACATGCATTGACTGAAGGGAAAGCTGTAGGGGATGAGCTGGGGGCTGGGAACTTGGACGTATACTGAATGGGAGGGAGGAAGAGAAAGCGGCAGGGAGGCATACAAAGAAGTATACTGTTAGGTCCATGATCAAAGGAGCGAGACTGATACAAAGCGAGGGTCAAGCAAAGCTTTATTTCACGCCGAGCATCGAGAATCAAACCGACCATTTGGGGCCGCCTCTTACAGAGAGGGCGACCCCTCCCAGCCTTACAGACTAACTTTTAAAGGGCAAAGGCCATGTGGTTGAGCCTGGTCACACACAGATGGCCAATTGAATTACAATTTACCCTATGGTAGATACTATGCCTATATACTATACTATATGCTATATACTATGCCTTCTACCCTATGGTAGAACTAGCCTATCACCTTGGTCAGAATTGGAGCCCAAAGGGCGGGCCCACACTTCTTGGTAGCTAGGGAGACAGTATGCGTACTCCACTGATTGGATGTCTCCCCCTGGCCTGACCCACTCTTGTATTTGGGCTCTGTTACCTGGGACTGGTCAACCATATTGTACTAGTTTCTCGGACTTGCTTTTAAGTAAGTCCCTGGGGTGGGCCGGGGGTGGGCAGGGTCAGTTTACATTTTACTGCATAAACAACAAAATGGCTGCTCAACTGAGATGGAGCCACTCTGGCTAAATAGGCCCTTACAAATACCTAAAAATACCCAGTCGTACCCTTGACAAGTTTACTGTCATCTTCAGGCTCCAAGTGGAAAAGAACAAGTTCAGAAAAGGCAAAAGCAGAGGAGCACTTCCTAGGAGAGGGCTTTGGCTCCAACCCCAGGAAGAGTTCCAGGGACCCAGACTTGGCCATGAGGAGGACCCCATCTGCCTAGGCTGGAGAAAGACATAGGAGCCCAGAGGCAAAGCAGGATGGAAAACACTTTTCTGGGCATTGTTCCAGGAGTTACAGACAGGCCTTCTTAGTGCTTTTGCTACACAGAAGGGAAAAAACCAGAGGGCCCCACTAGCTGTGGGCTCTGTCCCACTAGCACAGTGGCTAGCAAAGTGTCCATGACAGCCTTCCCTCTGCTTGTAGGGGCAATGAAGGAATTGGGACATAGAACAGCTAGGACTCCACTCTGCTTTCTAGTTAACAAAGGGACAGGATACGTACACAAGTGGGTAACGAAGAAGCTCATCAAAGAGGAAAAAAGGAGCTGAGAGATAGAGGAGGGTAAGTGTTAAACTCCACATAAGGATGGAGGATGGCCAGGCCTGAAGACAGGTGACATTTAAGTTTTAGATGGTTACTGATGACCTTCTAAAAGGTAGATTTGGTAGAACAGTAGGTTTAAATGAGATGGATAGCATTGAAACGAAGGCAGGTGGGAGGCATGGAAAAGAATTAATGGGAACTACACCTTGGAGTGATTTGAGTTGAAAGGAATGAGGTCGGCTAATGACCCCAGGGCCTAGCTGGAGGGAGACTTTGTGGTCGTTACTGTATGTTGTTTGAAAGGCAAGGGAGGCTGGCAGAGAGAGGAAACAACAAGTTGAGTATGTTTATGTAAAAGAGAAATGTGTCTTTAATGAAGTAGATCCTGGCGCCAGGGAGAAAGGATAGAATTAGAAAAGGACATGTCATTGAACTTTTGCAAAGAAGGAACATGCTCAGAGTTTGAAATATAATTGTAGTCTATGAGGACTGGTGAGCAAGGGCAGCTTTGCTCCTGTAGATTGAAGGAAAAAAGATAAGATGTAGGCAGATTAGGGTGAAGGTAGAGAGACAAGATGGAAGGCCATGGAGCGGGAAAAAAAGGACTTGGTGCAGACATGCAGAGAGCCTCCTGTTAGTGGCTGATTGTTACGGAGAAGACCCAAAGGAGCACAGTGGGGAGAAGAAATGGGCTGAACAGGTCCCATCAGTGGAGGAGCATCGCACTGGGTGAGGGAAAGTCACGTAAAAGTCTTCTTGGGGGAGGCCATAGAGAGGATTTCTTTCCAAGGCGTCTTGAACAAGAGGAGATGAAGTCTTCACTGGGGGTTAAGAGTCTTGGCTAGGGAAGCCAGAGAGAAGCTGATGACTGTCAACACTGGAGATAAAGACTTAAAGCACTAGAAGGGAAAAAAGCTCTGCACAAAAATACAAAGAGGAAGAATAACGTAAGTTGTCAAGATACCGAGGAGGAAGAAATAGATTTGGAAATTGTTCAGATGTGGAAAGCAAAATTGCCAAAGTCTTCGTAATGATGGTCTTCGATTTCCAGCTCCCCCAAAATAAATTAGGTTGGGCTATGTGGCTTATAGAGATTCACTTCTTTTCACCTGTCTTTTGTTGCAAAATCATTAAGCAAGAGTTCTAGGGTTGAACTGCCTGTGTTTCGCTGGGCTTGAATCCTAGCTTCATAGTGTACTGCCTCTGTGGCTTATGTAAGTTACTCTCTTTCCAAGCCTCAGTTTACTCACCTACACAAAGGGGATCATCATGGTGAAGATGAAGTATGTTGTTGCACCATAAAAGGGTCACAAACTGGCAACAGGAACATTTGTTAATACCCCCTCTTACCATGATGGTGGTGGTGGCGAAAGCCACGTGAACTACACTGAGAATTTGTGAGATGAATGAAGCATAGTCCCTGTCCTCAAGGACTCAGAGGCCATTGGGAAAAATATTCCTCTCCCTGAGTGAACCCACAGTTATATGAAAACTAACTGACTCATTGAGCACATAGTCATTGAGCCCCTCTCAATGTTCCAGGTGCTGGGGATATGTTGGGGAATGAAATGTCCAGAGGTTCCCTCCCTACTGGGAATTTGCCTCCAGCCAGGGGAGAGAAGAAATCAGTGGTAGAGCAAATCAGTGCAGTCTGTGAGGAGGTGATCTCTGGTAATGGTAATGGAAATGGAATGGTAATGGAAGGTAAGGGTAATGATAATCAGGAGGAGGAGCATGATGGGATTGCCTGTTAAAGTAGGGAAATAGAGTGATGAAAGTAGGCTTCCTTGAACAAAATGCATTGGGGGGGGCGTGATGTGCGTTTATAAGAAGTCATCACTGGGCTAATGCTTATGGAAGTATGGAGGTGGGCTGTTCAACTTGGCCTGGCTATGAGAGAAATGAAAGGCTTCCCTTCCCATCTAGGGGACGTTTGAACTAGAAAGGGCCAGAGGCCATCGGAAAGGCTGGAAGAACTATGTAAAACAGCGCTGAGGTTCCTCAAAAAATTAAAAATAGACATACTATGTGATCTTTCATTCTACTTATGGCTGTATGGCGAAGGAAATGAGGTCACTAACTCAAACAGATTATCTTCACCCCCACGTTCATTGTGATGGGGTTTTGGAATATAGGTGAGGTTCAGTGGGGTGAGGTCCAGAGCTGACTCTCAAGAAAGTATTCTTGAAATGTCTTCGTGCAAAATGGTGGTTTGTTAAAGCATGGGGACAGGACCCTTGGGCAGAAAGAGCTGCTGGCCTGGGGTTGTGAAGGGTGCTGATTGTATATTTGGGAGTATACTTGGGAGTTTAAAAAAATGGAAGTTTCAAAAGGATGTTTGTATGTTAAAAAAGATTTACAATATACCACAGACCTGGACATTGTCAAGTTAAGTTTATTTTTCCTTAAGGTAAGGCATTAACAGTAAGATAGTTGGGAGCTTCCTGGAGGGACATTACAATCTGCCCTCCTCAAGTATCTGTCAGTGGGCTATCTACATTCCCTTCGGGAAGCTGGGCCGTTGATAGAAATGCTTTGTTCTTGTAGACTGCTATGACATTTGTAAACTGAGATTATAATCTTGCAAGATTGTAATCTCTATAAATTAATGATTTGCTTTTCCTTTAGGGCAGCCAGGAGTGCCTGAGGAATGTCACATATATCCCATGGAGGGGGGGTTGTGAGGTGTCCACTTCTGCCTGTCCTTGGCAAGCCTTTTGCTCCCTCAATTGCAGCATTATTTCTAGTAGCCAAGACCCGGAAAAACCTAAGTGTACATAGACAGATGTATGGGTAAAGAGAATGTGGTATTTACACACAATGGAATATTATTCAGCCATGAAAAGAAGGAAATCTTGTGTCATTTGCAACATCGTGAATGGACCCTGAAGACATTATGTTAAGTGAAGTAAGTCAGAGAAAGATCAACACTATATGGTCTCACTTATATGAAGAATTTGAAAAAAGCAAACTATTAGAAACTGAAAACTGGGGTTGTCAGAGGTGGGATGGGTAGGGAAAGATTGACCAAAGGGTACACATTTCTAGTTCCAAGATGAGTAAGTTCTGGGGATCTAATGCACAGCATGGTGACTGTTATTGACGATATTGTGCTGTATGTTTGGAGGTTGCTAAGAGATAGATTTTAAAAGTTCTCAACACACACACACACACACACACACACACACACACACACATACACACAGTAAGTCTGTGAGGTGATGGGCATGTTAACTAATCTTATTGTGATAATCATTTTACAATATATACATATATAAAATCATTTTGTTATACACTTGGAACATATATGATATTGTACATCCTTTATATCTCCACAAAGCTGGAGGTAAAAAAGGAAAAAAAAAAAGAGAGAGAGAGAGAGAGAGAAAAGCCACATAGAATTGGCCTGCAGAGAAGGAATGGCCTGGGAGGGCTTTAGCTTTGTTAATAAAGGAGGCAATATGATGTCCGTAATGTGCTCTTCTAAAACAGAACAGTAAAAAAGAAAAAAAAAATCACTCAACGAATGCTTTAGATAAGAGATGATCCTATAAATGCTTCTCTCCTTTAGAAAAAAAAAATAAAAAAGGGAAGGGGCTATAGTTTATAGTGTTTTTTACATTAACTTTCTTCAAACTATGGCTCCTTACCAAGCATGTGATTTACTGGTATTATTAGAGAGAAATTGGTTTTGTGATTCAGCTCTCTCTTGATAGGTACTTGCTGGGCAAGAGACGGCAGGATCCACTTGGCTTAAGGTACTTTTGCTGGGGAGTCCAAGCACTGTCTGTTGTAATTCACAGAAATGCTGCTGAATGGAGGTCCTGAAAGAAGAAAGGCCTTCCACTGAGGCACAGAAGAGCTCTCATGGGATCTGCCCCAGGACGAGCCAGCTTTTGAATTCATTCAGAATGCTCACAGCTTTCCCTTACAGAGGAGCTTCTGTAAGACCAAAGAAAGAGACATGATAAAAGGCTAGCCTGGCTGAATAAATACATTGTAGCCACCCTCCTCCCCCACAATAAATCCAAATACTGCTTAATCTCAAAGGTCAGCCAGGTGTGGAGAGGTTTTTGGTTGGATGTCAGTTACTTCCATCTGGTGGGTAGATGCTAACCCTAGGGAGTAGAACTCAGGGGACAGCCCCCACCACAAAGAATTGTCCAGCCCCAAACATCAATCCTGCCAAGGCTGAGAAACCCAGCAAGTGAGACTGGGAAAGGGGTGACCAAGACATGGAATACACATGGAGCAGGGCCAAGTGGGAGGGTGACTAGATGGTCCAGTAAGGGGAAAGGTATCCTGGAGTTGGGGTAGTGGAGAAGGTGATGGAAAGCAGATGTGAGGCTGGAGAGTGGGAATGCTTCCAAGGATTTTAAAATCCTTGAAATATGGATTTTGGAATCCAAGGATTCCAGTTATTGATAGTGACAAAGGACATTGACAGACATGAACTTGAGCATTTATTCCAACGTGTAGTGACTCTGTGATCTTTGTTAACTTCTCTGAGCCTGTCTTATCTGCAAAAACTGGACATTCTCCAAATTTGCCTCCTAGAAATATTGAATGAGATAGTGTATATAAACTCTTTTTTGTTTGTTTAGATGCTGATTGTTTAGTAGGTGTTGAAAGGGACTTTGGCAGAGTACAAAGAAAGGAAAAGCTTGGCAACCTTTTAGAGACATTGATGAATTCTGATTCCGAAGGAACCACTTGTTGACATGTTAAGAATGCTGGAGCACCGTGGAGTTCCCAGGCACCCATCCACCCTTCTTAGATCCAGTTGGGTTTATGAGAATAAGAGATGACGGCATGAGGGAAACAAGCCTTTCAAACTGGCCGGCTCAGCAGTGTAATTATTTCTGCCAAACACGAGTTGTACAAGCTGGGTTTCTTTCATTTTACTAATGATGTTTCTTCTGTGCAGCAGGAGCACTACAGTGTTTATTGCTTACAGTTAAGTTGTTTATTGCATGAGAAATAACATTCTTGATAAAGGATACATACCTTGGGTGGTACCATACATTAGCAGTTCACTGTTTTTGTTTGTGTGTGTGTGTGTTTAAGAGAGAGAGAGAGAGAGAGAGAGAGAGAGACAGCACGCAGGGGTGGAGGGGGGAGAGGCAGAGGTTGGAGAATCTTTTTTTTTTTTTTAAGATTTTATGTATTTATTTGATAGAGAGATCACAAGTAGGCAGAGAGGCAGGCAGAGAGAGGGGGAAGCATGCTCCTGGCTGAGCAAAGAGCCCGATGCGGGCCTCGGTCCCAGGACCCTGGGATCATGACCTGAGCGGAAGGCAGAGGCTTAACCCATTGAGCCACCCAGGCACTCAGGATGGAGAATCTTAAGTAGGCTCCACACCCAGTACACAGTCCAACCTCGGGCTTGATGTCAAGACTCTGAGATTATGACTTGAGCCGATATCCAGCACTGGATGCTTAACCGTCTGAGCCACCCAGGTGCCCCACTCAGTTCATTGTATTTTTAGGCATAGGATTAAATTACATGCTGCATTTCTTTTCTTTTCTTTTCCTTTTTTTTTTTAAGATTTTATTTATTTGACAGGCAGAGATCACAAGTAGGGGGAGAGGCAGGCAGAGAGAGAGAGGAGGAAGCAGGCTCCCTGCTGAGCAGAGAGCCCGATGTAGGGCTCCATCCCAGGACCCTGGGATCATGACCTGAGCCGTAGGCAGAGGCTTTAACTCACTGAGCCACCCAGGCACCCCACATGCTGCATTTCTTTTAATTGAAATATAATTGATATACAATATTCTGTTAGTTTCTTGTGTACAGAATAGTGATTCTGCACTTGTATATATTGCAAATTGATCATCACACTAAATCTAGTTACCATCTAGCACCATACAAAGTTAATACAATATCATTGACTGTATTCCCTGCTCTGTACATTACTTCTCCATGACTTATTTATTTATTTTAAAATTTTAAAATATTAACCCTTTTATTGATCCTTTCCCCCATAAACAGATAGAGGAAACAATGTTGTAGGAAGAGAAGAAAGTCCTTAAGCTCTACAAAAATCTTTTTCTTCATGACTAATTTATTTTATAACTGGAAGTTTATACCTCTTGATCCTTTTACTCATTTCATGTCCCTCAAACCCCTGGTTTTACTGGCAACTACCACTCTGTTCCACTATGTATAAGTGAAATCATGTGGTATTTGTCTTTGTCTGGCTTATTTCACTTAGCATAATATCCTCTAGATCCATCCATATTGTTGTAAATGGCAAAAAGTCTTTTTTTATGGCTGTGTAACATTACATTGTATAGATAAAGGTATAGATAGAGGTATCTCACATCTTCTTTACCCGTTCATCTATGGATGGACTCTTAGGTTGTTTCCATAACTTGGCTGTTGTAAATAATGTTGCAGTGAACATAGTGGTATATATATGCTTTCAAATTAGTGTTTTCATTCTCTTTGGATAAATATTCAGAATGAAATTGCTGGATCATATATGATTTTTAAGGAAACTTCATACTGTTTTACATAGTGGTTGTACCGATATACAGTGTATAAGGGTTTCTTTTTCTCTACATCTTCTCCAACAGTTGTTATTTCTTATCTTTTTCATCATAGCTGTTCTGACAGGTATGAGGTGGTATGGTATTGTGGTTTTGATTTGCATTTTTCTAATGGTTATTGATGTTAAGCATATTTTCATGTACCTGTCAAATTTTCATGTACGTGTTGTTCATCTGTATGTCTTCTGTGGAAAAATGTCTATTCAGATCATCTGCCTATTTTATAATTGGATTGGGGTTTTTTGTTATTGAGTTGTATGAGTTCTTTATATATTTTGGGTATAAATCCCTATCAGATATATGACTTGCAAATATCTTTTCCCATTAACTAAGTTGACTTTCATTTGTTGATGGTCTCCTTCACTGAGCAGAAGCTTTTTAGCTTGATTCAGTCCCATTTGTTTGTTTTGGGTTTTGTTGCCTTTGCAGTATGATTCAGAAAAGGATTGTTAAGACCCATGTCAAGGAGCTTACTACCTGTTTGCTTCTAGGAGTTTTATGGTTTTAGATCTTAATTACATTCAAGTCTGTAAACCATTTTGAGTTAATTTTTTTATATCGTATAAGAAAGTGATCCAGTTTCATTCTTTCACAAGTAGCTGTTCCATTTTCTCAACTTCATTTACTGGAGACTGTCCTTTCCCCATTGTATATTCTTGCCTCCTTTGTCATAAATTTATTGACTGTATATGTGTGTGTTTATTTCTAGGCTCTATTCTATTCCATTCATTTATAGGTTTGTTTTTATGTTAGTATGATACTGTTTTGATTACTATAGCTTTGTAATGTAGTTTGAAATCAGGGAATGCAATACCTCTGGCTTTGTTTTTTCTTCTCAAGATTTCTTTGGCTCTCTGAAGTCTTTTGTGGTTACAGATACATTTTGTGATTATTTGTTGTATATCTCTAAAAGATGCCATTGGAATTTTGATAGAGATTACATTGAATGTGTAGATTTTTTGGATACGAAGGACATTTTAGAAATATTCATCCTTCCAATCCATGAACATGGAATATCTTTCCATTTATTTGTGTCAACTTCAATTTCTTTCATCAATGTCATATTCTTTTCAAGGTACAGGTCTCTCACTTCCTTGGTTAAACTTTTCCTAGATATTTTATTCTTTATGATGCAGTTGTAAATGAGATTGTTTTCTTGGTTTCTCTTTCTGATAGCTTTTTATTGGTATATAGAAATGCAGTGGATTTTTGTATATTAATTTTTTGGCCTGCTATTTTATTGAATTCATTATAAGATCTAATGTTTTTTTTTTCATGGAGTTTTTAGAATTTTCTATGTTAAAGATCATGTCATCTGCAAATAGTAAGAGTTCTTCATTTTCAATTTGCATATCTTTTATTTTTTTCTCTTGTCTAATTACTCTGGGGAGGATTTCCAATACTGTGTTGAATAGAAGTGACAAGAGTAAGCATCCTTGTCTTGTTCCTGCTCTGTTCTTAGAAGAAAAGCTTTTACCTTTTTACCATTGACCATATTAGCTGTGAATTTGTCATATATCACCTTATCATATTGAGGTAGGTCCCCCTGTACCCACTTGTTGAGTTTTTAATCACAAACTTTGAGTTTTATTATATGCTTTTTCTTCATCTACTGAGTTGGTCATATAATTTTTATCTGTCATTTTGTTGATGTTGTGTATCACATTGATTAATTTGCAGTTGTTAAACCATCCTTGCATCCCTAGAATAAATGTTATTTGATCATGATGTATTGTCATTTTAATATATTACTGAGTTTGATTTGCTAGTATTTTGTTGAAGGTTTTTGCATCTATATTTATCATAGATCTTAGACTGTAATTTTCCTTTTTTTTGTGGTGTTCTTGGATGGTTTTAGTATCAGGATAGTGCTAGCCTCTTAAAATGAGTTTGGAAGCATTCCTCTTTTTTCAGTTTTTGGGACTATTTTGAGAAGGATGGGTAGTAAATCTTAGAATGTTTGGTAGAATTCACCAACGAAGCCATCTGGTCCTGGACTTTTGTTTGTTGGGAGGTTTTTGATTACTGATTCACTCTTCTTACTAGTATTGGTCTATTCAGATTTTCTGTTTCTTCATGAATAATCTTGGAAGATTGCATATTTCTAGGAATTTATTCCTTTTAGGTTGCCTAATTTGTTGGTATATTGTCTCTTATGTTCTTTTGTATTTCTGTGTTATCAGTTGTAACTCCTCTTTCATTTCTGATTTTATTGATTTGGGTCATCTCCCTTTTTTCTTCTCTTTTACTTTGGTTTTCTAGCTCAACTTTTGTCAATTTTGTTTATCTTTTTGAGGAACTGGTTGTTAATTTCATTGGTATTTTCCCTTCTGGCATTTATTATCTCCTTCCTTCTAGTAACTTTGCATTTCTTTTGTTCTTTTTTTTAGTTCCTTTGGGATTAGGGTTAGATTGTGTAGTTCATATTTTTCTTGTTTATTGAGGTAGGCCTATTTTGCTATCAACTTCCCTCTTATAACTGCTTTTGCTATGTCCCATAGATTGTGGCATTTCATATTGTTGTTTTCATTTATCTCTAGATTTTTTTTTTATTTCTCCTTTGGTTTCTTTCTTTCTTCTCTCTCTCTCTCTCTTTCTTTCTTCTTTCTCTCTTTCTTTTTCTTTTAAGATTTTACTTATTTATTTGACACACACACACACACACACACACACAGAGCATGAGTATGAAGAGTGGCAGGCAGAGGGAGAGGGAGAAGCAGGCTCCTTGCTGAGCAGGGAGCACAATGTGGGGCTTGATCACAGGACCATGGGATCATGACCTGAGCTGAAGGCAGACACTTAACTGACTGAGCCACCCAGGTGCCCCTCCTTTGATTTCTTTGAGGATTCATCAGTTGTTTAGTAGTATGTATTTAATCTCCACATTGAAAACACATTTTTGAGTTTTCTTCTTGTAATTGATTTCTAGTTTGGATACCCTTGTGGATAGAAAATATCTTTGATGTGATTTCAGCCTTTTTTAATTTATTCAGAACTGGTTTTGTGGCCTAATATATCATCTGTCCTGGAGAGTGTTCCATAGGTACTTGAGAAAAGTATGTATTCTGTAGCTTTGGGATGAAATATTCTGTTAGTTATCTATTGAGTCCATCTGGTCTAATGTGTTGTTTAAGGCTGATCTTTATTGGTTTTCTGTCTGGATGATCTGTCCATTGATGCAAGTGGAGTGTTAAAGTTCCCTGCTTATTGGGATATTGCTATCAATTTATCCTTTTAGGTCTGTTAATATTCATTTTATATATTTTGGTACTCCTATATTGCATACATATATATTTATAATGGTATATCAGCTTTCTGGATTGACTCTTTTATCGATAAGAAATGCCCTGCTTTGTCTTTTAGTGGTCTTCATAGTTTTTTGTTTTGTTTTGTTTTTTTGTCTGATATAACATGAGATTTCTTTTCATATCCATTAACAGAATTTTTTTTTCCATCCCTTCACCTTCAGTCTTTGTATATCCTCCTTACTTCTGAAATGAGTCTCTTGTAGGCACCATAAAGATGAGTCTTATTATTATTTTTTTCCATTCAGCCATTCTCTGTGTTTTGATTGGAGAATTTAGTCCATGTACACTTAAAGTAATTTTGATAGGTGTGTGGTTATTGCCATCTTGTTCATTGTTTTCTGGTTGTTTTCAAGTTCTCTGGTCCTTTTGTCTTCTGTTTCTCTCTTCTGGTTTGATGACTTTCTTTACTGTTATATTTAGATTCCTTTCTTATTTTCTTTGTGTATTCCCTATAAGTTTTTGCTTGTCATTACTGTGAGGTTCACCTGTAGTGTCCTATGTATATAACAGTCTATTTTCATTTGATAGCAACTCAAATCTGAACATATTCCAAATATTTTCGTTTTTACCCATGCCCTAGCACATTTTGTGTTTTTACATCTTCTTATTTTATATATCCATTTACTAATTGTAATTTTTGTTGATTTGACTACTTTTGTATTTTTTTACCTTCATGCTAGCTTTATAAGTGATTAATCCACCACCTTTACTATAAATTTACTTTTGCCAGTGAGATTTTTATTTTCGTATGTCCTCTGGTTATTAATAAGTGCCATTACTTTTCACCTTAATAAATTTCCTTTAAGATTTCTTGTAAGGCCAGGGGCGCCTGGTGGCTCAGTGGGTTAAGCCGCTGCCTTCAGCTCAGGTCATGATCTCAGGGTCCTGGGATCGAGCCCCACATCGGGCTCTCTGCTCAGCAGGGAGCCTGCTTCCTCCTCTCTCTCTGCCTGCCTCTCTGCCTGCTTGTGATCTCTCTCTGTCAAATAAATGAATAAAATCTTTAAAAAAAAAAGATTTCTTGTAAGGCCAGTTTAGTGTTGATTGTCTCCTTTAGCTTTTGCTTATTCTGAAAACTTTTTATTGATAACCTTGCTGGGTAGAGTATTCTTGGTTGGAAGTTTTCTTTTCAGCATTTTGAATATTTCTACCCTTCTTTTCTGGCCTGCAAACTTTCTGCTGAAAACTTTGCTGATAGCCTTATGGGGTCTCTGTAGTACATAACAAGTTGTTTTTCTCTTGCTTTTCTTAAGATTCTCTAACTTTTGACATTTTAATTATGTGTCTTTGTATGCATCTCTTGTGTTCATCTTATTTGGAATTTTTTGGCCTTCTGGGACCTGGAAGTCTGTTACTTTCCCCAGGTTAGGGAAGTTTTCAGCCACTGTTTTTTCAAATAACTTTTTTCTGCTTCTTTTTCTCTTGCTCTTCTTCTGGATCCATAAAATACAGATATTATTTCACTTCATGTCCTGTAGGCCTCTTAAGGTATCTCTACTTTCTAAAATATTTTTTTGTTGTTGTTGCTTTATCTTTCTGAGTTCCATAGCTTTGTCTTCCTGCTCTCTGATCCATTATTTTACTTTATCCAGTCTGCTGGTAAAACCTTCCAGTTTATTTTTTCCATTCAAATACTGTATTCTTCAGTTCTGTGACTTCTGCTTGGTACTTTCTTATATTTTCTATCTCTTCGTTGATGCTGTCTCTAAGATCATCAATTCTTCTCCTGAATTTGTGACTGTTACTTTAAATTCTTTATCTGGTAGGTTACTTATCTCCATTTCATTAACGTCTTTTTGCAAGTATTCCCTTGTTCTTTTGTTTGGAGCGTTTTTCTCTGTTTCCTTATTTTGCTTGATTCTCTGTGTTTGATTTTATATATGACATGAAGCATAAATTTTATTTTATGTATTAGGTGAGACTTCTCCCAGTCTTAAAGGAGTGACCTTGTGTAGGAGATGATTCATGAGGCCCAGAAGTACAACACCCCTAGCTACCAGAGCCAGGTGCTCAGGGGGCACCTCCTCTGTGGGCTGGAGTTGCTCACCTTCCCACTGTCCCTCAGGGAGGTTATGGAGAACTCATCCAGCTGGCTATGGTGCAGCTGCAGCACAGGGTAGGGGGTGGGAGGGATATGGCCAAGTGCTAACCCCCTGTTCTCTCTGGCACAACTCTGACAAGGGGATAGAGGTGCTTGCTTGACTGACTATGGTGCAGCTGCAGTGTGAGTGTGGGGCATGGAGGTTGGAAGGAGACTGCCAAAATGGTGCCTAATCCCACTGGCATTAGAAGGGTAGAATGAGATCACAGAAATGGTGCCTGCTACTGCTTCTCTCATGGAGCTTCCCATTGAGTTCCTGTCTCTCCCACTGTCACTTTAAGATTAATTAGTGTGTCTCATTCACATACAGTGTAGGTGCTTTTTAAACTGCTGCTTTTGCATTGGGCCCCAGGATGGGTGAGTGAGTCTGCACACAAGGTCTTGAAAAGTAGGTTCTCTATTTCTGTATAGTTGTGTAGTTCTCCTGAATGTACTCCCTATTCATTTTCAAAGCCAAACATTTTGGGGACTCATCTCTCCAGTGCAGGACCCATGCATTGGGATGCATGATGGGGGACCAAACCCCTCACTTCTCAGGGAAAAGTTCTGCACTTCTGAGATCCTTATAACTGTGGGTTGTCATGCGTAGGGTGAGGTTTTTGGCTAGAGCATTTCTCTGCCTCTGCCCTTTTATCCTTTGTTGTGGAGGCACTAGACATTTTGTTTTTAGGACCTTTTCAGAGGATCTTATTCCATATGTATCTATATGTATCTGTAGATTTGTTGTATCTATGGGAGGGTGTAAGTTCAGGATCTTCCGTCTTGAATCGCTTCCTATATAAGCTCAAAGTACAGTTCTGTGTCATACATATTTGGTGCACAAAAAATGTTATCACTATTATGATGATGGTTAGAAAGAAGACAGCTATGGTTATGTGCTATATTGTCACCCAAGGAGAAAGAAAGGATGAGAAAGGAAAGAAAAAGGAAGAGTTAAGCAGAAATGCTTTTCTTGAATATTCGGCTTTACACTTAGCTCTAATATTACATCTGTAGTTGATTAATTATATTACTAATTTATTTTTTGTGTGATGAAACTGTATTTCTACTTTCATAGGGAAATGCCTGAGGGATTCTCTTAACTCTGGAAAGAAATGATTTGGTGAAATTATTTTCTACAGGGTTTTTGGGGAAGTTTTATATGTAGAAGACCAAATTAAGTATTTCTTTCATCTTCTCATTTTTAACATTTTACTTAAAAAATAGATAGACTCTTATCTTTTTCTAGCTCTCCCTTATATTGGGCTAAATATTCTGAAAGTATTGTACATAGAAGATAAATTTCAGGGAAGCTTCTATGTCATTTGAATATTGTTCCATCAACACTACCTATTACTTCTGTTCACAATGGCAAAATTTTAGCTGAATACCCATTTTGTAGTGTAAAATGTTACTATTCCTCAGGTGATGCAGAGGGCATTAGAATATCTTCTAGTTGCCAAGGCCTTTTCTACACTGTCCTCTTAATCAATTTGTTCTAGTGTATGGTGGGATTTAAATTTTATTTTATTTTTGGCTTATTAAGAATTGGAATTTTTTAGATTGACTTATCTGTAATATTTTTATTCCTGTGTTCTGTACTATGTTTCAAAACATAGTGAAGTTCTTAAAAAAAAAAGTCAATGTTTATAAATTGAACCAAATTAAGAGCAGATCAAAGAATTTAAAAATAGGTGTACCAGGGGCAATTTTATACTGATAGTTTTCTGCCTTCTATATATTTTGTGAATAACTTTCTTTCCCCAAGATGTCCTTTATTCTTTGGACCAAACTCTTGCTTTCGTTTACATTAGTGGGTTAAAAAAAACTTTTTGATGAATGTCTTAGCATTGAACCTCTATACTGCTTTATAATTATCTGTTATGGTCTTTTCCATTTATTCATTGTGGTTCCCTGAGTGATGGGAAATTGCATATGATTCACTCTCTCACTGTTGTCCCAAGCATCCCTGGGCCAATTCATGACATGTAATAAGCAAAAAATATTTTTTGAATAGGATTGCATTAATGGATAACTAGTAAACATTTATAGAGTAACTGCTGTATTCTAGGTACTTTGCTAAATTCTAGGGATGCAAAGATATTATATCTTAGGGTGTTCAGAATCTGTCTTCAAATCCAGATGATTGTTCATTGTCAACTGTCAGTGAGGTTTACAGAGGGATGGAAGGCAAGGTGGAAGAAGAGAGGATGAGAGGGAAACAACATACAGTGTGCTCGCATCTCTTCAAGGAGAGCAGTCTAGTTCTCATTTGAAACCACCATGTACTTGAAAAGCTGGCTTTATGGATGAGTGAAGTATCATTCTAAATCTATTCCAGCCTACATTCAGCTATTGAAGTAGAGGGTCTGCTAAGAAATTAACAGGTGAATCAAGGTAGAGCTTCTTCTCTTCTTCCTAAAGGAAGAAAATTATTCTTTTTAATCTGTTAAATTGCTTATATAAAAAGAGATGGTGCTGATGTCAGATCATTCTTTAAAGTAGGCCTGGAAGGGTCTTTTCTTGGAAATATTTTGTCAACATATAGTTTGAATTACTGCGTAAATTTGCAGGAAGTAAGCCACATATCTGAAAAAAGCATTCTGCATTCATGCTTTGTACTGACACAGCCTGGCTTATTCCCTGGCTGATTTGATCCACGTTAGGGCTTTTCTTTGCTGTAAGTTGAAATCATTTGTGCTCCCTTCATCTGAAGTTATAAGCAGACCCGTGGTTTATGTGGAATCAGAAGTTCTGAACCCTATTTTAAATTCAAATCATCTAGTTCTTCAAGCACTTGACATTTTCATATGCAGGGTCATGGACAAAGTAGCTTGGATTGTTCAGTTCAAGCAATCATGGCTCGAAACACCTCATGCATCAGTTTTGCTGTGATGAGCATCATGAATGAGAACTGTCACCACAGTCTCAACTGCTTCTTCAAAATATGAAAGGTGAGATTATATAGCATGCACCAGGCTAGAACTTGTCTAATTAAAATAGATGGAAAGTGCTATACCAATAGAGCAGATAATACCTCAGTGTCACAATACATCAGGTAGGTAATGGTAACACTTCACCTTGCTCATGTAGTTTTTAAATGGTCATTTAATGAACAGATATTTCTCCAAGGAAGACATCCAGATGGCCAACAGACACATGAAGAAATAGTCATCATCACATAGCATCAAGGAAATGCAAATCAAAACTATAGTGAGATATCACCTCATACCTGTCAGAATGGCTAAAAGGAGCAACATAAGCAAGAGGCGGAAATGAGGCTGTGGAGAAAAAGGAAAAGTCATACACTGTGAGTGGGAAAGCAAACCGTGCAGCCACTGTGGAAACAGTATGGCAGTTCCTCAGGAATTAAAAATAGAATTAACCCTATCATCCAGCAGTCACACTACTGGGTATTAACCCAAAGAATGTGAAGGTCACTAATTCAAAGGGATATATGCACTCCTATGTTTATAGCAGCGTTATTTACAATAGCCAAGATACGGAAGCAAGTGCCCATCAGTACGATTGAGAATGAATAAAGAAGATGGGAGATACACACACACACACACACACACACACACACACACACACTGGAATCTTACTTGACCATAAAAAAGAATGAAATCTTGCTATTTGTGAGGGCATAGATGGAGCTAAGTGAAAAAAGTCAGTCAGAGAAAGACAAATACCGTATGATTTCAGTCGTGTGTGGATTTTAAGAAACAAAACAAACAAGCAAAGGGAAAAAAATAAGGAGAAAGGGAAACCAAGAAACAGACTTACAAAGTTTGTTCTTAAAAAGAACAAACTGATGGTTACCAGAGGAGAGGTGTTTGGGGGATGGGTGAAAGAGATGATGGAATTAAGGCATGCTCTTGTGATGAGCACTGGATGTTGTATGGAAGTGTTGAATCACTGTTTTGTCCACCTGAAACTGGTATAACACTGTATGTTTACTAACTGGAATTAAAATTAAAACATAAATGCTCATCTAGCCACTCAGATACTACAGTCATATTTTGCTGTCTTTGCCTAATAGCATCCTAAATGATAGCCATTTTATAGATGTCTGTCTACAATTAGTTAAAATCTACATATATATTGTGGTAGTGGGGTCGAGTGGGGTCTCAGTTTTCCCCACTGAGGAAGAAAAAATTCATGTATGAAAGCAGGGTCCTGTGATAATCGTTACTTAAATTATTTCACCATATCCAAGCATGCATACCTTTTTCCCAGAGATGAGAACACTTGAATCTTTTTGATGAGTTAGGAGGTGACAAAATTAGGCATTTTCTTTTCAGCTTGGACAATTTAGTACATTTTTTCTCCAATATCTATCTCTGTGTGGTTGACATATTAACAATTGCTATCCTGATTATTTTATGTGCTTAATGTTGAATCTAGAAATTTTACTTAACCAAATCTTCACAGAACTTCTTCATATAGTATTACAGTGTCTACACCAAGCCCAAGTCATGGCTTTTTTTTTTTTTTTTTGAAGATTTTATTTAGTTATTTGAGAGAGACAGAGAGATAACATGAGCAGAGAGAGGAGGAAGCAAACTCCCCAGCTAAGTAAGGAGCCTGAGATCATGACTCTAGCCGAAGGCAGATGCTTAACCTACTGAGTCACCCAGGTACCCCACGGATCACAGCTTTTGGTTTGTCACTTATGACCCATCTTTGCAGAACAATTAGAATCAGCTACTTAGAATTTAAAGAATATATTTGCAGCTCTAGAAACTTTTATTTTTTAATTATATTTTTATTTCTGTTTTTCATAGTTTAGAAATGAATGCCAAAATATGTTTCCTTATCCAAAAGACTAGCTTTAATATTATATTAGTATGGTTTTTTTCTGGCAGACTAATGGAACATTATTTTAAACAACTTAATTGACAAGTTATCTTTGGAAGCTTTCTTTATGTACACATACTGGCCTCTCAGAATTAAATACTGGTATCAGGGCTAGGTTCAGAATTTGACCAAAAATAAACAAAACCACCCTGACTTCCAAATGCTTGCATAAAACAAAAAATCCCTCTCAGAAACTAAGGAAAAAAACAAACAAACAAACAAAACAAACCCCACCACCACCACCAAACAACCCATAATAAAATCACAGTGACATTATCTGTTGTTTTTCTTAGTCATAAATATTTCTCATTTTATTCAGAGATATATGTTTTTGATGATGAAATTGCTGATGTATAAGACATTTAAAAATACCCCCCAATGATAACTGGGGTCATATCTGCTCTATTTAAAAACAGCAGCCTGGATTTTATTTTGTACAAGACTGTGTGTTAAAATGCTTCAAAATGTTCTATCTTCCACCTGAGTGGGACAAGGTTTTACTTTTTCCCATAGAAATAGTTGTCACCACCTGTTCATGGGCTCCCAGCATCTTTGCTCCACTAGCTAGAAGCAAACAAGTCCCCTCAGACACAGTCAAGGGATGGAGATTTTCCCTGCAGGCACTTTGAATAGATTTACACTCCTAGCCAGAAGTTTATATGTTTGTCATCTTGGATGTTACTTAAACCAAAAAAAAAACCCAAAATAGACAAAAAGCATGGGAAATACTGGAGCAGATCAATAGCCATTGAGAGATTCAGGGAAGGATCAAGGAAACACACTTATGGGTCTGTCTGGGACATTTTAAAAGTATTTCTTACAACAAGGTTGTCATCTTACAACACCATTTGGCTGTAAGCAGTGCAGCTCTGGCTGGTTCTTTGACTTGATTTTTCCTGATCAGGGTAAAGTAATCATACCTAACAGGGTGGTGTTGAGGCTTACGTGAAATTACGTATGTAAATGAATTTGAACCATGACTGAGGCAAATCAACAAAGAACAGTGCAGGTGGACTTCGTAGTCTGCTGATCCAGGGAAGAAAGAAGAGTGACAAATGGACTTGTGGTTTATGAAAAGCGATGGCTCTGTCGAAGTTTGAACTCTTCTTTACCAGCAAGTTTCTTACTTTCCTTGAGCTATAGAAGGATGAAGTCAAGGAGACATGGCTCATGGGCTCCCCAGGCTGCTCTGGCCATGACTCCTGGCAAGGCTTCCATTTCAACTGAATGTGACAGGGATCATCATTTAGAAAACAGGAAGGAATCAACGAGACCATGGAAAGATGAAAAAAGCCCTAAATGTAAGACATATTTTTTTAAAATCTGGTTTGCAGAAAACATCCTTTCCATCTTTGTCCTGTCAGCTTGCAAGTTGGAGTCATTGATCGTGCATCCAAGAGACATCTGTTCTCTGTGGAAGATAATGAGGACATTAGAGTAGAAAAATGATGCACCAAGGCAAGGGTTTAGCCAGCTCCCAGAGCCTATGTGCAGGCAGGTTGGTGTTCTGGTTAACATTCGTGTTTATGCAGGGTGATTTTTAAGCCGAGGGTTCTCTGGCTTTGAGTTGGCTGTTAGGAAACCTGGTGCCTGCCTCTGTGCCCGCCATCTTTGCAAGCCTGTCAGGTATGCATTTGGTATATCCAGTCGCTTGATTTCTTTCTTTCTTTTTTTTTTTTTTTTTCCATGTTCATTTACCCTTTATCCCAACTTGCTCATCTGGTTTGTATCTATTTCAAAACCACCTCCAATTTATCTTATGATGATAGATAAAATGAATACAAACACTCAGTTCCTCCTTATCTGAGGAGCCCTCCCACCATGTGTTATTTCATCCATCTGTGGTTTCCTCTCTTTTCCTTTAGAGACATTTTAAACGATTTTTCTATAGCTGCCCTTTGTGTTTCTTTATCTCTCACTTCTAAATCCATGGCTGTCTGGCTTCAGTCCCCACTGCCTTTTTAAAATTGATTATCATGAGAGTCAAGAATGACCTCCTTCAGTAGACATTTCTTAAGGTTTCTCTTGGCCTCTCTGTCATAATTGTGCGATCAGTATTTTCTTCATTGTTATCAAATTCTTTTTTTTTTTTTCTTTTAAAGTGGGCTCCATACCAATTGTGTAGCCCAACCCAACCGTGGGGCTCAATCTAACCACCCTGAGATCAAGATCTGAGCTGAGATCAAGAATTGAACTAACCTACTGAGCCACCCACCGGCCCCTCATTGTTATCAAGATTCTTATTTTAGCATCATCTCTATGTTTCTCCATTGATATTCCCTCATCTATTTAGCCCCACACCATCTAGCTAATTTTTGTTTATTTAAAATTGTTTTTAGCCCTATTTTTTCTGTTTTTTCCGCCCTTGCTTTTTTAGAGGATTCTTTTTTAAAGATTTTATTTATTTGAGAGAGAGAGAGAGCATGAGCAGAGGGAGGGCAGAGGAAGGGACAGAAGCAGACTTCCCGCTGAGCAGGGACTACATTCCAGAACCCTGTGATTATGACCTGAACTGAAGGCAGACACTTAAATGCCTGAGCCAACCAGGTGCCCCGAGGACAGTACATTTTTCCAATTTATTTGATTACTCTTGTTTCCTGTGTCTTTTGCCTTATTCCCCTGAATTTATTTCTGGTCTTTTTTAGCACTTCTTTTTTTTTTTTTTAATAAAAGATTTTATGTATTTATTTATTTGAGAGGGAGAGTGAGCACAGGAGCGGGATTGGGTGGGCAGAGGCAGAGAATCTCAAGCAGACTCCCTGCAGAGTGCAGAGCCCAACTCAGGGGCTCAATCTCATGACCCTGAGATCACGACCTGAGCAAAATCCAAAGGTCTGACACTTAACCAACTGAGCCACTTAGGCACCCCTTAAGCTCTTCTAAGATTGTTTCCAGAGTAGGCCTTTGTGTGGCAAGCTTTCTGAGACCTTATAAGCCCGAGAGTATATTTATTTTACCATCACATTTATATAATAATTTGGTGGACATAAAATTGTAGGTTCAAAGACTTTTTCTTCAGTATTTTAAAATATTACTTTATTATATTTTGGTATCCAGTTTTTCTAAAGAAAGATATGTTTTCATTCAAGTGTCTCCCTTTGGAGACAATAAGCTCTTTCTGCAAGGCTTTAGATATTTCTCTTGTATTATATTTCCCTTTCCTGCCAGTCTCCTTTTTGTGGTCTTCTGGTCCTGGAAGTTTGAAGGGGAGAAGAGGTGGAGAAATCAATGTCCTGGGGTCAATCAGCCTCCTTGGTATATTGTAGCCCCTGCCCCACTGGGCTTTGGACTGCCTGATACTGTACCATAGGAACAGGCCGCTGTTGCTGGGTTCTGTCATCTTTCATGGCAGTGCGGGGTGAAGACTAGAGCGAATTTAAAAGCTTCCCCTCAGCCTGTTCTCCCATTAACCGAGGCTATGCTTGACCTTTCTGATTCATGACAGCCTTTGGCCCACCCAGGATTTTCTGTTTTTATGTTGCTGGTACTTTCTGTCTGTGCATCCTCTTGCTTCTGTAATTTCTCCAGTATCGATTCTGGGGAAGGAAGTCAGCAACCAGGTTCGGTTGCCATCTTGTCAGGACCTGGAAAACCCCCACTCAGCAATGTTTTACACAGTTGAATCATGCCTTTTTCCTAAAACACGACTGACTTACCTTCCCAAGAGTGCCTTGATGGGCTACCGTCTTCTCCTAAGAATCCTTCTCTTCTGCCCACACCTGTTCTCTTCCAAATACTGCTTTCTTGTCACACTCCCCATTCTCCAGCGATGATCTTAGTTCCTTTAGAGACCAAGCTGGTGCAACCACTCTGGAAAACAGCATGGAGGTTCCTCAAAAAGTTGAAAATAGAGCTACCCTATGACCCAGCAATTGCACTACTGGGTATTTACCCTAAAGATACAAATGTAGTGATCCAAAGGGGCACGTGCACCCAAATGTTTATAGCAGCAATCTCCACAATAGACAAACTATGGAAAGAACCTAGATGTCCATCAACAGATGAATGGATAAAGAAGAGGTGGTATATATATACAGTGGAATACTATGCAGCCATCAAAGGAAACAAAATCTTGCCATTTGCGATGACGTGGATGGAACTAGAGGGTATTATGCTGAGCGAAATAAGTCAATCAGAGAAAGACAAGTATCATATAATCTCCCTGATATGAGGAAGTTGAGAGGCAATGTGGTGGGGGCTTGGGGGGTAGGAAAAGAATAAATGAAACAAGATGGGATCGGGAGGGAGACAAACCATAAGAGACTCTTAATGTCACAAAACAAACTGAGGGTTGTGGGGGGAGGGAGATAGGGAGAGGGTGGTGGGGTTAGAGAAATTGGGGAGGGTATGTGCTATGAAGTGTGTAAACCTGGCGATTCACAGACCTGTACCCCTGGGGCTAATAATATATTATATCTTAATAAAAAAATTAAAAATTAAAAAAAAAGACCTCAGTTGCCACTTGCATTCTGAAGGTACCTGTCTTCTTCTAGTTTGAGAGTCTGCTGTACTCTAGACTCTAGACTCATGTAGTCAGCTCACCATTTGACATGACCAAATAGATGTAGCACACAGCCACAGCTGAACTCATTCCGTTCTCACACCTCCTCCTGGGTTCCCTCTGTGATGCCTCCACTTAACTTTCAAAGCTAGAATCTGAGTGTCCTTCTTTTTTTTTTTTTTTTTTTGGTTTTTTTTTTCACCCTTTTATTTATTTTATTTTTAATTTATAAATTCTATTATTATTTTTTAATCATTTTTTTAATTTCAGCATAACAGTATTCATTGTTTTTGTACCACACCCAGTGCTCCATGCAGTCCATACCCTCTCTAATACCCACCACCTTGTTCCCCCAAACCTCCCCCCCCCCCCACCTCTTCAAACCCTTCAGATTGTTTTTCAGAGTCCATAGTCTCTCATTGTTCACCTCCCCTTCCAATTTCCCCCAACTGCCTTCTCCTAACTCCCCATGTCCTCCATGCTATTTGTTATGCTCCACAAATAAGTGAAACCATACAATAATTGACTCTCTCTGCTTGACTTATTTCACTCAGCATAATCTCTTCCAGTCCCTGCTACAAAAGTTGGGTATTCATCCTTTCTGATGGAGGCATAATACTCCATAGTGTATGTGGACCACATCTTCCTTATCCATTCGTCTGTTGAAGGGCATCTTGGTTCTTTCTACAGTTTGGCGACCGTGGCCATTGCTGCTATAAACATTGGGGTACAGATGGCCCTTCTTTTCACTACATCTGTATCTTTGGGGTAAATACCCAGTAGTGCAATTGCAGGGTCATAGGGAAGCTCTATTTTTAATTTCTTGAGGAATCTCCACACTGTTCTCCAAAGAGGCTGCACCAACTTGCATTCCCACCAACAGTGTAAGAGGGTTCCCCTTTCTCCACATCCCCTCCAACACATGTTGTTTCCTGTCTTGCTAATTTTGGCCATTCTAAGTGGTGTAAGGTGGTATCTCAATGTGGTTTTAATTTGAATCTCCCTGATGGCTAGTGATGATGAACATTTTTTCATGTGTCTGATAGCCATTTGTATGTCTTCATTGGAGAAGTGTCTGTTCATATCTTCTGCCCATTTTTTGATATGATTGTCTGTTTTGTGTGTGTTGAGTTTCAGGAGTTCTTTATAGATCCTGGATATCAACCTTTTGTCTGTACTATCATTTGCAAATATCTTCTCCCATTCCATGGGTTGCCTCTTTGTTTTGTTGACTGTTTCCTTTGCTGTGCAGAAGCTTTTGATTTTGATGACGTCCCAAAAGTTCATTTTCGCTTTTGTTTCCTTTGCCTTTGGAGACATATCTTGAAAGAAGTTGCTGTGGCTGATATCGAAGAGGTTACTGCCTATGTTCTCCTCTAGGATTCTGATGGATTCCTGTCTCTCATTGAGGTCTTTTATCCATTTCGAGTTTATCTTTGTGTACGGTGTAAGAGAATGGTCGAGTTTCATTCTTCTACATATAGCTGTCCAGTTTCCCCAGCACCATTTATTGAAGAGACTGTCTTTTTTCCACTGTATATTTTTTCCTGTTTTGTCAAAGATTATTTGACCATAGAGTTGAGGGTCCATATCTGGGCTCTCTACTCTGTTCCACTGGTCTATGTGTCTGTTTTTATGCCAGTACCATGCTGTCTTGGTGATCACAGCTTTGTAGTAAAGCTGGAATACAAGGCTTTTACCTTTGAAAGGGTTCAGGGATTCAGAGAAGTGTAAGAATCACTTCATGATTAATTAATTGTTTTCAGTATGTAATGGGTTCTTTTATTTTCTATGAAAAAGAGTGAACTTAGGTGCAAGATCAGTTGGTGTCCCAGGTCCATTTTACAGTGACATATTTGTACTTAATATAACTCTGTGAGAATTTTTTTTTATTAAATACATAGAATTCTGTACTGTATGTAATATGAATTTAGGATGTGAATCTTTCTAAATCAGATAGCATGTGTGCAAATGGACTGTGCACAGCTACTCTCCAAATGGAAGTGATTAGGGGTAAATTCAGACCTAAAGTTTCAGGTTAATGTTAATCACATTCAAGATAGCCTTATGCTCAAAAAACTATTTTGTAAGATCAAATTTCAGTTACTGATCAATTCAGCAAATAATTTAAAAAACTCATCAATATTTTTCATATAGATACTTAGTAACACTATGATTCATTTTATCAGCTCTTTACTTGACTATTATGTTTATTAAGTGTTTAATAATTTTTTTATTTGCATCTGGGATACATCTTTTTTTGTTAAAGTTGTAACTCCTTTATTTAATACTAATACCAAACTTCAATATTAAAGGAAAATAGACATTTAAAAGTGAAAATGAATGGAAAAATGAGATTAAGTGCTTTCCACAATATTCCTTTTTTTTAAATAAAGATTTTACTTATTTGAGAGAGAGCACAAGCAGAGGGAATGGTAGGCAGAGGGAGAATCAGGCTTCCCCCTGAGCAGAGAGTCCAATGTGGGACTCGATCCCAGGACCCTGGGATCATGCCCTGAGCCAAAGGCAGACGCTTAACTGACTAAGCGATCCAGGTGCCCCCATAATATTCTTTTTAATATTCACTTATTTAAAGGTGTTAGGCTTTGATATTTTTTTCTTCCAGATTAGATTTCTTTTTTTATTTTTATCACTTCTCCCCACCTAAGATATACACCTGGTATTCATTATTATAGGACATAGTCTGTATTTTTTTTAAAGATTTTCTTTTTAAGTAATCTTAAAGCAAGCATGGAGCTTGAACTCATAACGCAACCCTGAGATCAAGAGTTGCACACTCCACCCACTGAGCCAGTCAGGCACCCCATATTCTGTATTTTTTCAGGGCATAAACTCAGTTAATGGTCCCTTGTTTGGCTTGTTGAGTATCTTTTCTTTTCTTTTTCTCTATTTTGAAAGTTCACCTAAAGAAAGTGTGTTTCTTATTGAATTCTTGTTCAGATGTACATTTTTTCTTTCATTCATTTTATGTTTTAGGTAATTATAAAATAACTGATTATTTATAGACTGGCCCCATTGTCTGATTTCATCTAATAAGGTCAAATGGGTTCCTTATGACTTTCAAACAACAAAAATAAGGCCATTTCCAAGATTCTAGAAAAGAAATGGCAAAAATAATACTCTTATATTTGATCTAGGGATATGTTTTGGATTTGCATTTGAGGGTGAGGATGTCTGGTGTTTTGAAAAGTTTAGTAGTGGTAATATTAAAAAAATTCAAATAATAGCCATTATACATGTTTATTATATTCTAGACCTGCACTGGCCAGTGTGGTAGCCCCTAGCCACATGTGGCTACTGATCACCTGAAATGGGTCCAGTGCCACATGTTGAAAGAAGTATTTTGGAGATGTAAGGGTAAATAAAGCCTATTATTAAAATTAGTTTCATAGGTCCTTTTTGCTTTTTTTAATGAAATTACTAGAATATTAAATGTTGCATAAGTGGCTTGTATTATATTTTTTATATAAAGTTATATAATACTAATTGTTATAATGACCATTAATATAATAATATAATGCGGTACTATTGCACAATATTATATAAAGTTATGCAAGTGGCTAGCACGGGTGTTGGCACTTTGTGTGCATTTTCATTTCATTTAATCCTTGCAAAAATCCTATGAGTCATATATCTTTAATATTCTCATTTTTCATGGAAACCGATAATCAGAGAGATTAAAGAGCTATCCCAAGGTGATTCATGCTAAAGCCAGTACTCAAACCTAGTTTATGTTTTTTTGTTTTTTTTTTTTTAAGATTTTAATTATTTATTTGACAGAGAGAGATCACAAGTAGGCAGAGAGGCAGGCAGAGCGAGAGGGAGAAGCAGGCTCCCCGCCAAGCAGAGAGCTCAATATGGAACTCTATCCCAGGACCCCGGGATCATGAACTGAGCCGAAGGCAGAGACCTAACCCATTGAGCCACCCAGGCGCCCCTAGTTTATGTTCTTAACCGGTAGTCTCTGCCTTTCTGATAGCATACCTGTCAGTTCTTTTTTGCCACCAGTGATAGCAATGTGATTAAAGATCCTTCTTTGTTTTTTAAAATCTTGGTTTCTTACTTTGTGATAAAGCAATTTGAAGGTCTCATTCATTTTTAAATGTATGCATTTAATGGAGCTGATGGCTGAAATACCCTACAACGATCTGTGCATCATAGAGGGAAAGGCCTCATTGACTGCATGTATTAAATCGTGATACTCAATCTTTTTACCTACTCATTAATTATTCAAGGATTTTATTGAAATTCAGCTAGTAGATTTCTCTTTCGCCTCATGTCATTAAGTTGTTCGGGCAAACAATTACATGATGTTGCATTTTTGTATTATCAAATGGCTCCTACTAAAAACTCTTTGTTTGAAAGATTTTAAGCAGCCTTAAAATGATGTGAGACTTTTTAGAGGCAGTTTTTTTTTTTTGAAGTGGAAACAGTTCCATATGTTTATCTTTAAAATTCTATATGTTTAAACATTTCCATATGCTTACCTTTTTTAATCTTTTGGTTCTCTGGTTAAAAATGACACCTTTACTTTTAAGGGACAGGGTAAGTATGATTACCTTCTTTCCCAAATATCTGCATTGTGGCACACTACCGTTAACCATTTGTCATCACAGAGCAGTTCAGCAGTTAAGCAGTTCAGAAAATTTATAACACTCGTCCTTTCTCAAATAATGTGCCTCATCTTTAAGTCTGACAACTTTATTAAGTTCTATACTTTGTCACAAGATACCAGAGATAAAACAATTTTTATAATTAGCAACAATCTTATTTAAAAGTATTGTAAATACTCTATAAGAGTCCATGTTTTTAAAAAATGTTGGTACAAAATGAGCAAAATTGATGATACTCTGTCACACTGGGGATTTTTCTCTTCCACTTGACTGCAGTGAATGAATTTCATATGTAGTGCTTTCTCTGTAACCTTACGTTCAAAGTACTTTTTTAAAAAAAGTCCTCATTTAAAAAGTTACTCAGGGACACCCGGGTGGCTCAGTCAGTTAACCGTGTGCTTTCAGCTCAGGTCATGATCCCAGGCTCCTGGGCTTGAGCCTCACGTCTGGCTCCCTGCTCTACGGGGAGTCTGCTTCTCTCTCTCCTTCTGCACCTTCCCCGCACTTGTGCTCTCAAATAAATAAAATTTTTATATAAAAAAGTTACTCTACCACTGGTTACACTTTACAGATTTTCCATAAAACATTGTTCTCATTAAATAATTCATGTACTGTGAACATATAAATTCTCTTTAGAGATTTATGAATATAATTATTAATGATTTCATTATTAGGTATAATTTGCATATAGGGAGGATTAGAAAATATTTTAATTTTTTTTTTTTTTGAGAGAGAAAATGCACACAAATGGTGGGGGAGGAGCAGAGGGGGAGAGAGAGAGAGAATCCTAAGCAGGCTCCACATTCAGTGTGGAGCCCTGTGCAGGGCTGGATCCCATGACCATGAGATTATGACCTGGGCCAAAATCAAGAGTCAGAGGCTTAAGCAATTGAGCTACTTAGGCCCCCCAAAGATATTTTGAACTGAATGATAACAGAATACAGTGTGTCAAAATTTGCGGATACAGTGCCTAAAGAAATTTGTGGCTTCAAATACTTATTAGAAAGGGAGAAATCATTAAAAATCACTGATTTATATTTCCTTTTTAAGAAGGTAGAAAAAGATGAACAAATTAATCCCAAAGTAAGTAGAAAGGAAATAATAATTAAAGGCAGAAATCAATGAAATGGGATACAAACAACAGAGAATACTAACATAGTTTAAAGTTGGTTTTTAAAAAACATTAACAAATTATTAATCTCTAGTAAAACTCTTCAAGAAAAAGAAGAGAAAATACAAATTACCAATATCAAGGAAAATGTTTTTCACTAGAAATTCTACAAACTAAAAATAATAATAAGGAAATAATATACACAGATGTCTATGCCAGTAAACTCAACAACTTCAGTGAAATAAAAAATTTCTTAAAAAATACAATTTATCAAAATTGACATAAGAGGCATAACATGAAGTAGAAACTATCAATAAGCTTATATCTTTAACAATGTTAAACTTATTAACAGAAATCCCTTTACAAAGCAAACTTCAGGTCTACGTAGTTTCACTGTTGAATTATGTCAAAGAATTAAGGAAGAAATAATACTCTTATATGAATGCCTTTAGAAAACAGAGGAAGAAGAAACACTTTGTGACTAATTTTGAGGTAGAATAACCCTAGATACCAAAGCCAGGTAAAGAGATTATAGAAAACGACAAATGAATATCCCTCGTAAACATAGGTGTGAAATCCTTTAAAAATTAACAAAGCAAATCTACTAATATTTATGAAAACATTTTACATATATGTTTTTATTGAAATATATTAATATATACAAATGATATATATATATTTTTATAAATTCCAGATACAGGTATCCCAGGAATAAAAAGTTGATTTAACATTTCAATAATTAAATAATGTAACTTGCCATATTAACAGACTACAAATTAAATATTATATGATTATCTCAAATGATGCAGAAAGATCATTTGACAAAATTTGATATTCATTCGTGATTTAAAAAGAAGCAACTATCATTAACTGAAGAATGGAAATAAGCTTCCACAATATGCTAAAGACATTTACAAAAAAACTTATAGCTAAGTTAGTAATGGTGAAAGATTTCAATGCTTTCCTCCCTCAGATCAGGAACAAAGCAAGGCTATCTATTGTCACCATTTTTATTCAGCATAGTAGTAGAGATCCTAGCCAATGAATAAGGCAAGAAAAAGAAGTAAAACAAAAATTGGCAAGAGAGAAAAACTGTCCCTATTTATAAACAACATAATGCACACGGGGCTCCTGGGTGGCTCAGTTGGTTAAGCGTCTGCCTTAGGCCCAGGGCATGATCTCAGGGTCCTGGAATGGAGCCCCCTGTTGGGTCCCCTGCTTCTCCCCTCTCTGCTCCCATCCCCACTTGTGCTCTCTCTGTCACAAATAGATAAATACAATCTTTTAAAAAACAAAAACAAAACCACAACATAATAGCATAGAAAATTCTAAAGAAGTAACCCCAACCTCATCTACCACAACAAAGCACACTAGAACTGATAAGTGAGTTTCAGAATACAAGGTCAGTATACAACACAGTCATAAACTTGCTACCCATAGATTATGGTTTTAAATGAACCAAAGTATTGGCCATATGAAATACTGACCTATTTGAACTACAGTAACCTGGAGTGGCCTAATAATACAGGAAAAGGAAAACCTGAGTAAATTAAGTTCCCATATAGCTAATATAAATATATCATGTGCATAATATTAATATATTATGTGCATAAATATATATGTGCATAAATATGTATATACATATGCAAATGATGGTCAACCTACCGTTTATACATTCTATTTTGGACACTTATCATTTGAAGAGAACACTTTATTGGCTTGTTTTTCTCTTTGCTCCAATTTATCTCATAGTAGTAGCACTGATTAGCACTGAAATGGTTTGAGAAGGAGAGGGGAAAAGGGAAAAAGAAGAGAAGGCAAGGCTTTTTAGTGGCATGAACTGTGATTTCCTTCCTTCCTTCCTTCCTCCCTCCCTCACTTCCTCCTTCCTTTATTCTTTCTTTCTTTTGCAAGAACAACTTCGTTTGAGTTCTACCTTCTTAACACAAATTTTAAATGCACAATACAGTGCTAACTATAGGGACTGTGTTGCACAGCAGATCTGTGCAAATTACTCTCATCTTGCGTAACTGAAACTTTATACCCATTGAACAACACCCCTTCACTTCCCCCAATCCTTGACAATCACCATTCCATTCTTTGATGTTATGAATTTGATTTTAGATATCTCATATAAGTGGAATCATCTGACATTTGTCATTCTTTGACTAGATTATTTTACTTAATCCAGTGTCCTGCAGGTTCATCCATTTTCTTCTTTTTAAGGCTCAGTGATATATATGTATATACCTTGTTTTCTTTACCCATTTATCCTTCAGTGGACGTTTAGGCTACTTCCATATCTCAGCTAATGTGAATATATTATCATTATTATTATTCACTGCAGTGAACATAGGAGTGCCGACTTCTCTTCGAGATCCTGGTTTCAGTTCTTCTGGATAAATACCCAGAATTAGGATTGCTGGATCATATGTCTTTTTATTTTTAATTTTTTGAAGAACCTCCATACTATTTTCCATAATATCGGCACCATTTAGCATACCTATCAACAGTGCACAGGGATTCCACTTTCTCTGTATTCTCACCAATGCTTATTTTTTTTTTTCATAGCAGCTTTTCTAACAGGTGCGAGATAATATATAATTGCGGTTTTGATTTGCTTTTTGCTGATGATTAATTATGTTGGGAACTTTTTCATATACCTGCTGGTCATTTGTGTGTCATCTTTGGAGAAATGTCTATTCAAGTCCTTAGTCCATGTTTCAGTTGGATTATCTGTACTTTTTGTAATGGAGTTGTAGGAGTTCCTTATCTGTTGTGGATATTAACCCCTTATCTGCTTCAATTCTTTTTAGAAAATCCTAGCCTAACTGTAATTCTCCTCCATTTCAGCCTATTTTGGTGGACATTGACATGAAGCTTTATAGGGATTCTTTTAAAATTTTCAAAGATTTTATTTATTTATTTATTTGAGAGAGAGTTCGAGAGAGAGGAAAAAAAAAAGAGAGAGAGAGAGTGGGCAGGGGGTTGGGGGTCAGAGGGAAAGGGAGAAACAGGGAGGCTGAGCAGGAGCCTGACACAGAGCTAGATCCCAGGACCCTGGAACCATGACCTGAGCTGAAGGTAGATGCTTAACCGACTGAGCCACCCAGGAGCCCTGAGATTCTTGCTTTTGAAATGATAAAAGGAATAACATACTATATGTTAAATTGAATTGAATGAGAAGTTTATGGAGGCTGAGGAAGAAAGTATACAAAATCTAGAAGAAAATATCTAAAAGAAGAGGTGGCTGAGCTTTTGTATTATTTTTTCATGAAGCAATTTCTATCTAGGAGCCTGGATTTGTGGCCTACCAGGTTGAATCTGGGTTTTTAGGTTGATGATTCTCTATTTCTTTAGCCAGATGGTTCTGCAGGCTGGATGCCATCTGACCAGACAGTGTTTAGTTAGATTATTTAATTGTGTGTTTATTACAGCTTGCTCTTTCTGGCAACATATTGTACCTTTTTAGTGTCTCCTTGGCAAACTGCTGAGTTTGGGGTGGTGATTTTTTTTTTTTTAAGTATATAACGGGGGCTGCCAGTGTTCACTACTTATTATCCTTTGCTCTAGAATGCCAAAGAACAGGGCTTCCTTACCTTTGGACCCCACTGTTCTCCTGCAAAAGTTGCTTTTAATTTTTAAGTCTTAATTTTTGCAGTATTTGGAGTTGTCCTTTGGAATGATTGTCATAGATGATCTAGTGGATTGGTGATTGAACACTGAATCCCTTCATTGATTCAAGTTATCTTGGAGAGTACCAATGGTTTATACCTGGATGGTTGGCAACCCTGTCAGAACCCCATTTTCAGAAAGTGTGTTTAGGGTTAACCTAAGAAGACAGAGATCAGTGTGGCTGTTAGAAGCTTGAGAGATTTGATTTTGTGGTCTTTTGTAGACACTGGAGGGGAGAGAAGACAGGCAAAATGTATCCCCAATCCTATCCCCATTGTGAACAGCACAATGTCACACAGTACTAGCATACTCCAAACCTATCCATATACTAGGACCACACCCACACTGGATGGAACAGTTTGGGGTGAATGAATTGTCAGAGGAGACAAGAAGAGTGGAGTCCATGACCATTATTTCCAGCGCATGGGTGATTGACCAGCAGTTCTGTGTTCTCCTGTGAGTCCTAATCATTTTGTGACTGTCCATTAGCACTGAAGGATGCAAGCACTATTAGACATCTTGGCATGAACCCCTCTATCCTCCAGGTCTGTACTCTCAGATCAGACACATGGCGTGGAAATGTCTAAAATTTAAAGAGATCCTCTTTATCAGCCAAGACAATATTCAGAAGGCTTCAAGACAAAAGAAAAAGAGGCTGACCCTAGCTGTTGCTGTTTAACCAGTAAGAACATGTAATTGTAGAATTCCTTAATCCCAGAACAGTTCTGATTCCTGGCCCCTGGGAAGTGGAATCTGGACTCCATCCCCATTTGAGACTGAGGCTGCCCTAACAAGTATTCTTTAGATGCTGGCATCCTACACGGAAGTGATTACAGAGGTGTTCTTTGACGGTCAGAAAAGGTGTTTCTTTTGGCAATGGAAAGAGAATAATAGAGGAACATACAGAAAGCGTAGGAGAAATTATAGTGATCAAAGGATGATTTATCAAAGTCTAGCATCTTGATGGACCTATTGAACCGAAATGTAGATTAGCGCAATAGTCATCCCTCAAAAGTCAACTTATCATTACTATGTCATATAGGTTGTTTGTGGATTAACACAACTTTTGGGCATTTTATACAGGGTAGGAAAACTTATCATTCCACAAGCTGTTAAATACTATGAAACTGGAATCCTTTTATGAATTTCCCTCTTCAGGCCTGATTCAGTATAGGAATAGAGAGACAGATACCATTCAGGGGCCACTTGTGACCAGCAGAGCTTCAGCATTCATTAAAGGAAATCCATGCCTGGTGACTCCGGCCGGCAGATCATCCTTGTAGAAAGCGAAGAATAATAATGTGTATCAGCTAAGTGAGCACTAGGTTGTGATTGCTCTGAAATCCCTTAAATCCCTTAACTTAGTTTAATTGACACCTACTCTGGGCGTGTGTTAGGGAAATAAGGTAGCATAATGGATAAGAACATTGGTTCTGGAATGAGAGTCCTTGTGTTTAGCTCCTGCTTTCCTTCTTACTAGGTGTGTTCTTGGGCAAGCCACATAAATTTTGTAATCTTTGGTTCTTCATGGTTAAATGGGAGTATTGAAAACATACCAGATAGAAAGAAAGAAAGAAAGAAAGAAAGAAAGGAAGAAAGGAAGAAAGAAAGAAAGAAAGAAAGGAGAAAGAAAGAAAGAGAAAACATACCTTACAGGGTTATTGTGAAGATTGAATGAAGTAATCCACTTAACACAGGGCCTGGCACACAGCAAATGTTCATTGAACTTTTATCATCTTGAGAAATGGTGCCTGCCTGTAAGGTTAATTCTTCCTTGTCTGGTGACTGCATTTATTTTAAGAAAGTGACACAAGACGGCCATACTTCTAGACTAGTGCTCCTATTTTATATACATAATACATACTTTTTTTCCTCTGCAACAATGAATTTCCTATCCAGGAAGAGTTGAAGATATAAGACATAGTAACAGTTCATCTCATTCTTTTATATGTCATTTAAAAGGGGATTTTCTACATTGTAATGTTCCACGAATTTTTTGGACCCCACCTCTCTTCACATCTCTCCTGCAGGTTAATAGTAGCAAAGCAAGGAGAGAACCAAGACCATTTTTCTGTCCTTTGATTTAATCTGAGCCTCTTGACCCTCATCCATAAAGCAGTATCTTTTCATCTTCTGCAGGAGCGACTAATGAAAGTCAAGTGTTATAAGACATTGTTCTTATCACCAGGAAGTCTTATTAGTCAGTACCTTCTCAGAGGGACACAGGGTAATTGGGCAAAGCTGGATATTTATTTGATAAAATGCCTCATAAGTCAGTTTCTATGATTTTTTCCTCATGAGGCCTGGGAATTATCCCAAAAATGAATTTAAAAAAAATCTTTGAACTTGAGAGGTAATTTTCAGTAGAAATTGACTTAAGTGAAATCAGTTCTGTTTGTGTTTTCTGCTCTCTGATCATTTGGAATACCTTTTGGGCTATAGGAGGAAGGGGGCAGGTGGAAACAGTGATAAAAGCCATCACTGAAGCTGTGGCCAGCATTGGATTTGGCAGAGTTGTCTATGTTTTTTCTCCATCTATAACCTTTTGGGTAGGAAGATTCTTCATTAGAACTATTTATAGAAAACAGTTTTATTTGGCAGTGGTTTTTTTAACTATCAATTACAAAATAATGCTTGCTTTGATTAACTCATGCTCATAGATAAGTAAATTCCTAACTTTAGGAGAATCTGAGTTTTCAGAAACAGAGAGGAAAACTATGTTACCTTAGCAGCAGTGTTGAAATCTGTAATTGTTATTTTGCATTAGGGCCTGACTGCAATTTTCTAATACATTTTGCCCTTTTCTACAACTTTTTTTCTAGCATATTTTATAGCTGAATATCAAATTGAGCTTGGGTCTGAGACTACAGAGTGTGGGGACTTGCCCATGTCACTGGGCTACCTACTGGAAAGAAGCTGAGTTCTTTCTCTGAAACCTCCAATGACAACTTTAATCTTCAGGAAATGAAAGGTTGCAAATTTCCCTCCCTGGTGGTCTTTGGGATTCACTTTCTAAATCCCAAATTTAAAAGATTTTATTTATTTATTTGACAGAGAGAGAGGGAGAGATCACAAGTAGGCAGAGAGGCAGGCAGAGAGAGAGAGGAGGAAGCAGGCTCCCTGCCTAGCAGAGAGCCTGATGCAGGGCTCGATCCCAGGACCCTGGGAGCATGACCTGAGCCAAAGGCAGATGCTTAACCCACTGAGCCACCCAGGTGCCCCTCTAAATCCTAAATTAAAAAAAAATTAATACTTTCTCTAATTGGCCCATCAAAGCACCTAATAGATGCAAACATTTGGTATGAGACAAGCGATTCAGAAAACTTCAAATTTCAAAATTTTAAAGAAAATTATTGCATCCCTGGGGCCAAAATGACAGGAAGGCCAGTTTAACCCTTTCTCTATAAGGAAGATATACTTAATATTTGGATTCATGTAAAAATAGAATGGGATACGTCATAATGCCGTGATGTATAATATTAAGTTGGACCATATGAAATTACTATATTTGTAGGTCAGAAATGGTCAAATATTTGTAATTTCCTCTTATATTTTATTTGCTTTCTCTACTACTGTGTAGAACCTCCATCTTCTGCTTTATGGATTGAGACACGATTTACCTTTAGACTTTCCAATACATTTTAGTGAAAATTTCTCATTTTCAACTAAGTTGATTTATTTTGTTGTTCTATTTCCCTCCTCCAGTCTTGTGGATAACTTCCACGATCATTAACATGGTACAAATATTGCAAAGGGAAAGGGCATCCTTGAGTTCTTTTTCAGTAAAATCATTTATTGGGCCCACAGATTGAACTGCCTTTTTGTATTCTTCTGAGTAGTACTGAATAGTGAAAAAGACAGGGAAATTCTTTTCCTTCCTTTGCTTTTCTTCAGTCTGTAGTTTATTCATTCTCATCTGCAGTACCAGAGTTAGGAATAACCGTAGCCACATTTCAAGTTCTCACCCTGTAGCAGGTTCATCTTGCTCCTTGGCAGGCACAGACCATGCTTTACATGATGACTCTATAATTACCCAGTTTTGGTAAACACACATTATTTAGCCGATACAGCAAAATGGCTCCTTTAGAGCCATTACACTGCCATTCATCAAGTAAATAGTGATTTAGCCATTTTAACGAAAAATGTGTGTTATTTCATTGATAGCCCGTCAATCTGCAATCCACAGCATTCAGCTAATTCCCTATCACTCCCTATGAATATTTGGATCCTCTTTGTGAAAACCATTACTGTCCTACCTGAGAACTGTACAATGGTCTGTCTCGATGCAAAAATCACTTAGGGTGATTGATTTTGTAGATATTTCTATTATGAACCATCTCTCTGTGTTAGAAACGTCAGTAGCCAGTGCCAGGAGTACTCACGTGAATCGCTCTGCTAGAGAAGAAGATGGCTTGATTGCTTTTAAAGAATGAAAAGACATGATTTTATAATGTTTAAGCCCTGGCAAAATTTTCGCTTGATCATTTAAATCTGGAGTCATTTAATGACCAGAATGATCAAACCCATTTAGGAAGGTGTTCCTCAGGGTTTGCTGTCATTGTCTCCGAGCAGATGCGCACTGGGGAAACTGAGCTCTTATACTGGGAGAGTCAGTTTCACAGAGATGCCTTTCAGGTTAACATTAAGTGGACGTCTTTACGGATCTTTGGAAAGGATTGATCTCCTTCAGGACAAAAATACGGTGTGAGGTTATTGGTCTATCTTCCTGAGGGACAAACACCAAGAAGTAGACTTCAGAATTCAAAGACAGAATTCTACAGAGACACTGGAGAGGAACCTGTGCTCATTTCTTTTTGTAGGAATGCGTCATGCAAGGGTTTCTAACAAAGCAATGCATTAGGATGTAGACAGAGTTCCTGCCCACTCTAATGATTTTTTTATTTTTTTTCCTGAAAGACAGAAATAGCTGCCTCGCCACATGGTGCTGCGGGCGCTGATGGAAAATATCATGCTGTTTCTTGCTTCTTTCCCTGACGGCATGATACATACACTGAGTACAGGTGTGACAATCTATGTGTGTGTAGCAATTCTCGGCAGGGTATAGAAGTGGGAAATGAGGATGGAATCACATAAGGACTTTAGATTGGTATCCCACAAACCACATCAAGCCTTGCTGCATTCAGTCACTCTCCAAGGACAGGGCAAAGAAGAAAATCTTGATTGTTCCTCCCATGTGAACGAGCAGTGGTTCCTATGTCAGTATGTCGTTTTGGCCCAAGTTGGAGGGTTTGCCTTAATCCATGTACATTCCTGTGAAAATTCTTTTCAGTCCATTCTTGCTAATCCATGTGTGATTTAATCAGGGCAGAAAACAAATTTTGAGGGTAAAGGGCATTTCTGCAATGGTCCTTTCCCATCATCCCGTGCAGAGTATACCTTCTCTCTTTAGCAAGCGACTCTAGGCTGTCTTCCCTAAGAATGGTGAAATGTTAGTATGGATTTCTATCTTGTATTACTGTCATTGTTTGATAATCAGGAGTTTCTTCCTGGATTCTCTTGGCTGGTGACACAGGAGGACAGTTCCTTTCCGGTTCAACTGCATCCTTCAGCTTGTACAATTTTCTGGTTTTGTTTTCACATCTTCAGCCCTTGTTTTAATGGATATACTCAGGGGAAAGGGTAAAAGGAAAACCCCTTTATGATGGTTACCATATGGCAATTCTCTTTCTGTGCTTCCCCCCTACTCCTGCCCGAAACATCTGTGGTCTAATGAGTTTTCCTGAGGACTCTTCAGAAAGAAGAATCTCTTGAACCTGTCAGAGAAATCTAGAAAGAAGGGAAGGGCAGAGAAAAAAAAAAAAAAACTTTCCTAGGAACTTGGCATCAAAAGTGCCATCCTTAGCATTAAAAGAACCCTCTCTCCTGACTTATGAATTTTCAACAGTTTCTTTTAAAAATTTGTGGTAGGAAGTGAAGCTACCCTTCTAAATCGGGTGCAAATTGGGACAAAAAGACAGAGAATGGCGGTCTGTGTTCTGCCTCATGACTTGACCTTTGAAGGTCTTTTTTCCCATTCTGCAGTGAGCTCTTATCACTCTCTCTCTCTCCCAAAAGCCTTCACTGAAGAGACAAAGCAGTGTGGAAATGAATGGATAAGGCTCCCTTTTCTGACTCTTTCCTCCACCCTTCCATTGGGGAAGGTGCTGGGGGCTCCTCAGAGGTGGGACACTCACAGGTGGACCAGTGCCCTGAGCAAGGAGCTCATTAGTGCCTCCTAAAAATCCAGTGGGACTGGGACCAGAAAGAACAGAAACTGGAATTGGAATGTAGACCTGAATTTTGCTTTTCTGGATGTCATTTGAATGTGACTGCTAATTCGATTTTTCATGGAGAGTGTCAGAGTGTTAACAGAAATGAGGGGACACCACTCATACAGAGTACTACTTTTAAAATGTCTTCCTCATGATGAGATGGCGAGGCTGGAAAGTGAACTTGGCTGCCATGTTCCAAGTTAAGACAACTGAAGGAACTGGAATCAGTAAGGCAAGGCAATCAATTACAAATTGATTAAGCATATCAGCAAACTAGTGGGGTATTAGGGAAGGAAGAATGCCTTGATGCTAGCAATGCAGAGTTTCTTTCTGTTTTCTAGTGCAATAGGCTTTTCTGATTGTAAAAGAAATTTATATGAAAACAATACAGCAAAATTATGAAAAAGGTAAAAATTGGTAACCATCTAGTACACATAGGTAATAGCTGTCAACATTTTGGTAAAAAGATCTTTCTATGCCTAAATGTATACGATAAAATTGGTTTTATAGTATGTATTTTTAATTTTTTTATTTTTTAAAGATTTTATTTATTTATTTGAGAGAGAGAGAGCCTGAGCAGGGGGAGATGGAGAACCAGACTCCCCACTGAGCAGGGAGCCTGGCATGGAGGTCGATCCCAGGATCCTGGGATCATGACCTGAGCTGAAGGTAGCCACCCAAGAGCCCCATCGAGCATGTATTTTTTAATGGGTTTTATTTATTTATTTTAAGAGTGAGGGAGAGAGAGCATGCACAAGGAGGGGAGGGGCACAAGGAAATGGTGAGAGAGAATCTCAAGCACACTGAGTACAGGCCCCCATATGGGGCTTGATCTCACAACATGAGATCATGACCTGAACCAAAATCAAGATTTGGACACTTAATGGACTGAGCAACCCAGATGCCCCTAGTGTGTATTTAATGTTTAAAATATTTTATTGTTTTGGTAAAAATGACACATGTTCATTGTTTAACATTTTCAAATAATTTAGTCAAGTACAACAAAAAAAAAGAAAGGAAAAGAAAATATTTCCCCCAATTTATCTCCCTGTAGTAGCTACTGCTCACATTTTGGTGTTCTTTCCTTAGGAGCAGGTCTGTCTGCATGCATAGGTATGGATTGATTTATGTGACTTTTATATGAAGGGCATCTGCTTATTTACTCAAACTATGGCAGGGGTACTTTCCAAATCAGACATCAATTTTAATGGCTACATTGTATCTCATTCTACAAATTTTATCTTACTGTCGTTTTATTGATGGGGCTTGAGGTTTAGGATTTTCACACAGTGGTACAGTAACATTCTTGTATGTGGAACTTCTGTTTCAAATTATTTCCTTAGAGTCTGTTCCTAGAAATGTAGTTTCTAGATCAGTGACTATTTTAAGGACATGTTATAGCTAATGATAAACTGGTATTTTATAGTTTCAGTTTAACCTTTTCATATATTAATTATCCACTAGCATGTTTTTCTTTTATTTATATTTTATTGGCATTTTGCTTATCCTTTTATTTGTATCTTTTTTGTGAATTGTCTATTTTGTACCTTTTGATTTGTAAAAGTTCTTTAAAGAATAGATATTAGCTCTGTGTATGTATTTCAAATACTTCTCCAGTTTGTAATCTGTCTTAAAAACCTAATTAATAATGCCTTTACAGTTGGTTGGTTCTTGATCTGCGACGTGCTTGTGAACCAGAAAAATCACACTGGATCAGTTTAACAGGCAAGGAAGACTATTCAAAACTCTTGCAATAAGGCAGAGATTGAATTCACTGAGACAGAAGGTGGTGTTTTTAAGCACTTGAATGAGCTAGTGGAAAAGTACTAGAGGACTTGTAGGCTGGGGGAGTGTAGTCAATGCAATTTAGACTATCTGTGTTTGCTAATCAGTAATTATGGAAGTTAGGCTCCTATCCTCCCACAGAGAATGGGAGACAAGGGTGCTACTTTGAAATGATTACATTTCAAAGGGATGGCTCCCATGTCCTTGTGCAAGGTATAACTGTATCATAGAAGACTTATATCTCAAAGGGGCAGAGAAAGAATTTTACAAGTTTTGTAAAGTCGATGTTCTAAGAAGTGGGAGGTTTAAGGGTGTTTAATCAGAAAGAAATCTGTCTAACATTTAGTCAAGCTGAGGGGAATGTTAAGACTGTCTTGCTTACTGGGGAATGGTAATACCCTTCTCAGGAACAGGGAAGGTAATCAAAGAGAGAGGAGGGAGAGATGAATAGGTCTGACTTTTCCATATACTAGTTGAGGTACTTCTCAGGCAGAAGCTAGGGTTGGAATTCATGTCCTGTATATATAAAAGTAAAAGGAACATGGTGGGGGCATCAGTGGGACCTTAGGTAACCAAGGGTTTGTCTCTCTGAAACCCTTCCTCAAGGTCAAGTTGTGGTAAATTAAGCAAGCGGTCAGAATAAATGTTTTAAGACTGGTCTTCACCTGTGAGAAAGGGGAATTATTACTGGGCACTCAGAACTGGGATCTATTTCCTACTTGAGTCACTGCATCCTTACTGGCCACAAATTATAGCTGTAAAAGCTATCTAGAGTTCATATCCATAACATTAAAGAAGAGCAAGAGTCTTTAGTCATGAAGGCCTGGGTTCTAATCGTAGCTCTATTATTTATTAGTACCTGTAGACAAGTAATTTAACCTCTGTGAGGCTCAGTGTCCTTTCCTGTAAGATGGGGTTAATAACCCTATTCAAGATCGTTGGGATAGTTCATTGAAATCACATATGCAAAATGCCTGGTCCATGTCTCTTCCATAGAATGAACTCAATTATGTTTCCTTCCCTCCCATATGGCCTCCCCAACCCATAAATGCCATTCCCGTTTTGATTAAAAGACATGAAGAGTATAATTGCCTGTCTGATTCTTTAATTCCTGTCTTGCCCATCTGTAAAGCTACAAAATACTTGGAAATGTTATCCTTTGATTCCATGGTCCAGTCTATCGTGTATGGATGCTGAATGGAACAGAAACGAGAATGTTACCTGCTTTTTCCATCTTGTCTCATTAGCTTGGCCAATTAGCTGATGTCCTCATCTTGCATCTGTCATTTTGCCTCAGAGCCTCCTCAGTGTTTTTCCTTTATAGTTTTGTTTAATCTTGAGGCATGAACTAGGTGTGGATCACAACTTTTCACTTCATCACCAATATCAACATTGACTTACAAGCAGCCCAATTTGCCAAAAATGGATCTTGTGATTTAAAAAATGCACATTAATTAGCATTTTGCATTTAATGAGTTATTGGGAATGAGGCAAATTAATCGAGTCAGAGAAAGCTTATCCCAGGTCTATAATGTGCAAATGAGTAGATTCACAATTAATTGAAAAATTTCTGGTCTTAAAATTTGGACAGTGCATAGCCATCAATTCAGAAAACAGAATCTAAAACTTGAAGAACCATAAAAAAAAAAAAACTTGAAGAACTTAGACTTTGAATTCTATATACTTAATAGTTACTTCTCTTAAACAGCTTACGACAGAGACAAAGTATATTCTTTATGAGACGGTACAAATATTTTGTAAGAAAAATATTCAGAAAGTTTGATAAATCATTGCATGCAATTATCCAGTGGTAATTATTTTATATTTTAGGTCAATTTAGTCAGTTGATTACGAAGTTTTTTGTTTTTGTTTCTTTCTGTCATCTCACACAGCATGAAGCACGTAAGTGCCTACAATACTCATGTCATCTGTACTTATTCATCTGATCAGGGAGTCAGTTTTCAGGGAGTTGACTATTATAGTTGCACATATATAGATGAAAAGTGTCTCTTGCAGTTTTATGCACCCCATGAATAAGAAAAGAATAATATGCATACCTGTGCATATAGATATAGACACCTATACCTATCTCATTTATAAAGTTGTATTTTATACAGTCTGATACTTTATGTGTTTGACATTCAAAAATTATGACTTAACTCCATATGGAGTTATTATGAAGCCATCAGGGGGGTCCCTAGGTGGTTCAGTTGGTTAAACCTCTGACTCTTGATCTCAGCTCAGGTCTTGATCTCAGGGTCATGAGTTCAAGCCCCATGTGGGGCTCTGTGCTGGGCGTGAAGCTTACTTTCAAAAAGTTTGGGGCTGCCTGGGTGGCTTAGTTGGTTAAGCGACTGCTTTTGGCTCAGGTCATGATCCCGGGGTCATGGGACAGAGCCCCACATTGGGCTCCATGCTTGGCAGGGAGTCTGCTTCTCCCTCTGACCCTCCCCCTTCTCATGCTCTCTCTCTCTCTCAAATAAATAAACAAAATCTTTTAAAAAAGTTTATAAACAAACAAAACAATGAAAAGCTCTCAGGAGAGCTTTGATTTACCTAAAGATTGAAGGGTGGGCAGGGGAAATGCACAGATAGAGGACTAATGTTGCACACCTTTTTAAAAAAAAATGATATTTAAGAAATTGAGACAATGAAGAGGTACATTAAGTATATTCAGACTGTAATTTCAAGAAAACAAAAAGTCCCAATATATAAAAACTAAGTTAGAAGATGTTGCCAAAGACCTGGTAGGAAATGTCCAATGGCTTCATATTGTAGCTTTATCAGGTTTCATCCCCAATTCATTTTTGAAAGGGTCTCTCTTCTATTTTTTTTTTCCTTTCAAACCCTGAGCACTACTGTTGCCTCTTTGCTCTAGCCATCCTGTGCTCCACTCCATCCCAGAGCTCTCAGGTTGCATTTCTCACATCCCGTTTTCAGTGGCTTTTTCACTGGAGTCTGCTAACTGGTAGGAGGAGGGGAGGTAGGGAGATGGGAGGCATCCTGGTCTGGGAGCATTTCCAGCAGTGCAACAGAGGTCACAGTGTTGTGGGCCCCATGATGGGGGTGGGGGTGGGGCGGGTGTCCAGGCAGGAGAGCTTTCCCCAGCAGGTGCACATAACCTATTGTGCCAGGCAGCCCTGGCCTCCGAGGGTTTCTGTTCCTCCACCCAGGACCCCAGGGCTTTCTCCTTCTTCTTCTCCTTTTTATTTCTTTATTTGAGAGAGAGAGAGCGTGAAAGTACGAGGGAACATGAGCAGTGGGGAGGGGCAGAGGGAGAAGCAGACTCCCCACTGAGCAAGGAGCCTGAGGCCGGGCTCAATCCCAGGACACCGAGATCATGACCTGAGCTGAAAGCAGGTGCTTAACCGACTGAGCCACCAGGGGCCCTCCCCACAGTGGTCTCCTACAGTTACTAATCTTTGAGTAACTTGACCTTATTGGCTTTGGCTTCTTAAATGCTTCCAACACCTGTGTAACCAACCAATTCCTCTATTAAATTTCTTCTTTTTGAAATATCTAGAGTGGTTCCTATTTTGCATTCAGTTCCTAATACACAGTTTTCAATCCCACCTTTAAGTACCACTTGTTACTTGTTAATGTGTCCAAATTCTAATATGATAAATTTCACTTAAAGTAACAGATTAAAGTGGAAACAAAATTGCAGCCTGGGGCATTAAACTTCATTGTGAGCGATCTTCAAAGAAGCCAATATAACAAGGTGGGGTGGACAGAAATATTGGTCTGAGGAGATCAGAATTCATGGTGCAAACAGCCACCATTGACCACCCACGGAATACTTTATTAATGTTTTACTGTGGAGGATGTGGAAGGCGGGAAGTGAGAGGGACCCAAGTACTTTTACAGCTGACCTACCCAACTTGTCTGTAGCTGCATCACACCTGCCCCAAGCTATGGCCTTGAAAACTGGCAAAAGGCGAAGGGGTCTCATTCCTGACTGGCACTGAAGAGAAAATAAGTAGCTAGGTGGCTATCTACTTGTTTTTGTTCCAGGATTAATAATGAGATCTAACATTGGACCAGGGTATTCTTTTTTTGGTATCTGATTTTCTAGGAGAGTGTTAAGCTTAATTAAAAAAAAAAAAAAAAAAAGAATCTATGTTCATTGCTCAAAAGGATTTGCCAAAAAGAAAAAAAAGAGAGAGAAAGAAAAAGCACCAGTAACACCTTTACTCAGCAACAATGTACGTATTCGAGCCTTTACTCAGATCTCTTTAACTATCGCTATTAAGAGTATGCAAAAAACAAAACAAACCCCGATATGGTTGAAAGGTGAAAGTATGTTTCTGATTTCAGTCTTCTCAAATATGGTGATTGAAGACCTCCTAGAAGTTAGGGATATATTGAATAGAAAGGAAACTCATCACATACATTTTTTTAAGATGATAGGTAACATCTTTGCCCTTCCCTAGCAGAGCTGAAAATATTAACATTGGAAGCAAGAGAAATAAGTAGAATGTGTTACCTTGCTTCAGACAACTCTGTGCATATCTGAGTCCATTCAGGCTGTCCTAACGACGCGCCAGACTCTTAGTGGCTTATAAAGAACCGAGGTTACTTCCTGCAGTTGTGGCAGCAGCAGCAGCAAAGGCCAGCTCAAGGCACTGGCAGATTTTGAGTTTGAAGAGGGCTGGCTTCCTGATTCATAGACAGCAACTTCTTGTCTTTGCATGGCTGAAGTGTGGAGGGAGCACCATGGGATCATTTTTATGAGGGCCCTAATCCCATTCACGAGGGTTTAGCCCTCCTAATCTAATCACCTCCCAAAGGCCCCACCTCCTAATACCATCCCACTGGGGGGTTAGTATCTCAACATATGAATTTGGGGGGACACACATATTCAATACCATTCTACTAATGCTACTACTAAAAATATCTAGGTAATCTGGGAATAATCTGCTTTCCACTGCTAAAAAGTGACTTTTTTTCCACCTTCCTCTTTCTTTCCCTCCCTCCCTCCTACCCTCCCTCTTTCTTTCTTTCTTTCTTTCTTTCTTTCTTTCTTTCTTTCTTTCTTTCTTTCGTCCGTCCTTCCTTCCTTTTCTTTCTTTCTTTCTTCCCCTCCCCCATCCCCCCAAATCCTATAACCTCCAGCTAAGTCCCCTTTCAGTCACAACCCTGCCAATATTTCTATTAGTTCTACCCAGCTAAAGGGAACTGGCTTTTATGTCACTGTTTTTTTGTTGGGCCAAGATTTTATGGATAAATAGAACTGGGTGTTTGACCTAGCTATAATCCCTGGCTATGGATTAAGTGGGATTTTATCTGGAATTAAAATCTTTTGAGAGTCAGTGATACTGAGTTGTAGGACTCCACATGCCCCAACAGCATAACATTTGCCCAGGATCAGCATCCAAGTTTTGATTCCTGTTTTCATTGTTTCATTTCTTGAGAACCATATTTCTGATGCTTTCCTTTAATTTTGTCTCCCTCCCTCTAAAGTGCTCACCACTAGTAGGAATAAACTCATCCTAATGATTTTCCAGTCTTCACCTTCTTTATTAACATCAGTTTCTTCTCTAGCTGCAACTTGGGGTCCTTTTTTCCCAACATTGTCTCTAGAACCAAGTGGTTTTCATTTTTGTATTTGCCATCTATGAAGTTCAAGAGTGTCTAACATTGGTCATAAGTCAGGGCAAGGGCCGTGACTTTAGTTTATTATTCTTGGGTGGTATCATGCAGTTCACTTAGAAGTGGGTACCCTCCCCATCTCACGTGGCTGGTGTGTCATCAGATGTGTTGGGGGTGGGGTGGGAGGTTACAGAAAGGTCCTAAGACTGGGGGAGGGGCAGGAAACTTTAGCTTAACTCCCATCTCTGCAATGCGGTCACATGGGTCTTCCTGAGTATCAGTTTCTTACACTGTAAAACAGGAGTAATAATAATTCCTACCTGTCCCATTTCACAAAAGTGTATTGGGAGCCAATGAGATACGATATGTAAATAGAGCTCCTACACTGTTAAGTGCATTACAGTGTAGGTTATACAGGCTTATCTCTGTTTAAGAAGAAAGTGGCAAATTGACTATGAGGGATTAATCTGTGTCATTACCCCTGCATTAGATTGTGTTGCATGACAAACAGGCTCTCTTCTGTGATTTGGCAAACTGTGTATGGATGCATAGCCAATTTAATAACATTTCCTGGGTTGGTGTCTCCTCACCCAATCGCGAAATTAGGTACGTTTGGATAGGACCATACTTGAAAACAGGAAGATTTGAAAACACGGATTTGCTTTGAGCAAATGATCAATTTGGACATTAAGTCATTTTTTTTTCTTTATTCCTTCCCCTCATTCTGCTCTGCCTTCTCTTCCTCTTTGTCTATCTCTGCCCCCCACCTTCTCCACTCTCCCTCCCCTCTCCCCATGTCTCTTCTCCATATCCCTTACCATGTCTTTGACCTGTAGGCTGACTCATAGACTTAACTACCCCTAACATTAGCAACAGTGGGCAGGTTTTTCTCAGATTCTCGCCCAGGAGAGATGGATCTGTCAGTTTTCAATGCATTCAAGGTATTTCAAACAGAAGGATTTGATAGAAAGAACTAGATATTCACAAAATTATTGAAAGGGCTGGAGGAGCAGAAATCATCTGCACTATTGATTTTGAGGTTTAACTACCTTAACTGCAACCCAGAGGTTGGGAAGCTGCTCGCGCCCTCGCTCCCTCTGTTTTGCTTTCATAGGCTAGAAGCTGGTGACTGGACACCGGAATAAGAAATCCTGCTATCGAGGTCGTAAGTACCTATCTTGCCAACCAGAACTCACATGCGCAGTGGGTTCTCATTGGCAGAATGTATATTGCTCCCAGAACCCTAGCTGCCACCGAATCTAGAAATGCCTTTTTTAAGTTGCCATCCTCTACAAGAGTTGGGGGAGAATGAAAACTATTGCTGATGGCTTCAGCTTGAGAAACTGGCTGGCTTACATGGCCAGGTCATTCAAAAATTTTCAGAAACAAAAGGGTGGAAATGAGGGCTTTGAGTTCTAGAAAACCAGTAAAATGGATGCAGCCCTTGTGCTCTTGTAAGAGCAAACAGGTGAAGTTCTACCCAGGCTGCAAGTCCTGTGGGCAAGTTTCAGCATGGAACGGTTTCCATGGAGAATGACAAATTCCCTATAGGAAGAAGGAGTTGGGAAAACATTTCGTACCTTTAACCACTGAGGTGCTTCCCAGGGAAGAGAACTTTGATTCACTCAGCTTTTGTGTGATTCATTCCGTGGGGAATCCAATTTAACAAGCTCACATCAGAACTTGGCTCTGTAGACATATGGACAGTCTGATCCAGCCTCTGGTCACTGGAGTAAATAAAGTGAGGGCCAGCCGCTTCTGAGCTGATGGATTTGTTTCTGCAGTGGCTGCTGGGGAGCATGGCAAGTGCAGTCTAGAAACACAGAAGCATTGTTAAGGGCGGGGGGGGGGCGTTGATGAAGGCAGACCCTATGTTTCCTGACTCATCAGCACTGTGTTTTGTGACCATAGGAAAAGGGCAGGGTTTGTCTGAGCCCTTGCCACCTTTTGTAGCAGGACCTACACGATCAGTGTATCTGATGATGTGCCCCTGAATAATCTGGGCAATGGTACTTGTTTTGTGAGTCCTTCCTGGTAGGCATAAGTTGGGAGTGGTGTCAAACCAGATTTTATCTGTGTGTGTGTGTCTGTCTATCTGTCTGTCTGTCTGAAAGTTTCCTCCTCAAATAAATACCGTATTAACTATTCTTAATGCTCTTTACCCAGTTTACCTAAACTCTTCTCCCTCTGCCCCCACCATCCCCCCCACACCGTCTTAAATAAGTAAATAACTAAATAAAGTAAAAATAAAATGTCACACTCTGAGAATGCCCAGATCCTAGGTAAGGGTGTCATGTGGGCTTTAGATGTTCGATTAGAGCATGTATTGCCGTGTGTTTCCTTTCTGAAAGGAAAGAACAGTACTGAGAGGTTGAAGGATGAACCAGCAGGGGTACTCAGAGAAGAAGAAAATGAATGTTGGTGGGAATTTTCCCCTCTGTTCTTTGTACCTGGCCCCATACTTTCAAAAGCGAGAAAAGGAAAAATGATCACTTCACGTGGCTTGAGCCAGAATTGTCTTTTATTGATAATTCCATTGCACTTCTGTGTCATGGGATAACTCTGAATTGAGGAAATGAACTCTTTCATGAACAAGGGTTGATCCATATTCGTCCTCGTAGTTCTAAATAACCACTCATTCCTTGTGAACCTCTGTTTCCCACATGGTCCCACTCAGGCAATGTAGTGTGCGAGACAGGGCTTTAGGGCATTTGTGAATGTCTCAGCTGAAACTAACCTGGCTTAGAGAGAGCCGCTGACCTTCGCGAGTATCTGCCCAGGAACGGGACCAAGGGATTACATCAATCTAGCACTTTCTGTGAGCTGTCTCTTCGTGCAGCCGCAAATAGGAACTCTCTGAACTCTCACCACAATCCTGTCGTTCCCTGTGGAACAGATGAGGAAGCTGAGGGGCAAAGAGGATAAGGAACAGACTGAGGTCACAGAGCTAGTGAGTCCCTGAGCGAAATCTGTATCCAGGTCCACTGGCCCTGGAGTCCATGTTCTGAACCAGCCTATGTCTGCAACACAACCACCATGTATAGATGCTTGTCATTTCTTTTCACGGATGCTGTCTCTTCGCAGCAACCCCTCTGGCTTTTCCACCTCTTCCCTCTTACTCCGACTCTCATTGCTGTCACCCAGTTTCTGGTGGGACCTTTTCTGGGCAGCCTACGTATGCGTCCCATCCTGGCTGCTGCCCTCCTGGTTCCCAGCCCCCTTCATGGTGTGGTTGTTTCTACCCTTTCCCTTGTCGACGCTTTCTGAGTTTCCGCTGAGTCCAAGAGATCTCAGCCTTTCTACAGAGACATCCCTGACCAATAAGAAGACGATCTCTCTTTATAAACATGGAATTCCCAAGATTTTTGGTTTCATCATATTCCTGATGTGTGATGATTATGCTGTATACAATAAGACAATTAAATATTTCTTTCCATAGGGTGTGCTTTACTTTTGGTGTATTTATATTTGGTATATTTTCTATGTGTTTGTGTTAATGGTCTTGCAGACTCTAGAAGTCAGGCCAGTACTTGTAATTCAGCTCAAAGCATCCCATGGAGTGTTCTTAACAAATATCTTTGATGGCAGTGGTGATAGTTATTGACAATCTCTAGCTGCCGGGTGGGAATGGGATGTTTTGCTGTCACTGTCGCAACAAAGCGAGGTGGTTTCGTTGTTGTCTTCTTCTGTTTCTCCCCCTCCTCCCTCCTTGTGACCGTGTGCGTACAGTGCCTACACTGTGCGAGCCACTGTTCTGATGTGCATTACTTCATTAAGCCTCATGGTCGATACAACATGGGTATCATTCCTCTTAGTTTACACAGGAGGAAACAGATGTTTAGGTAACTTGCCCTGTTCATGTATGGCAATGCCAGAAATCAAGACAAAGATTTCTGGCATTGCCATACATGAACATGACTTCAAAATCTGTGGTCTTGACAATCACTGCATATAGCGTATGGGAGCCTTGATGAACCTCAGATAAAATGTTCGCTACTGTGTGACTCTGGGGAAATTACATAACCACTCTGGGCCTCGTTTTCCCTGGATACACTTAGTTTTAATTAATAGAATCAGAAAGCTGTGTAGTGCAGGTTCACACTCAGTACTTTCCACTTGGATTGATACTTTGAAACTGAATTACATTAACAAATGTGTGTAGATACTATGAAAAATCTTACACTGAAGTTAGATCATTAATGCTTTGATCAAATGCTTTACTCAGTATAAAATTTTCATTACTCAAGATTAGTGAATGTATGCTATTTTAGTTACTATGATTGAGCAAAATAATATAGAACAGCCTCTTGCCACTGATGAATTTTATATGTTTTTAAGAAAAAAAGATAGGAAGTGGAGGGAAGCTGCCTTTAAAAAAAAAAAAAAGATTTTATTTATTTTTTTATTTGAGACACAGAGAGAGAGCACACCAAGGGGTGGGAAGGGGCAAAGGGAGAGGGAGAAGCAGGCTCCTTGCTGAGCAGGAAGCCCTATGTGGATCTCAATTCCAGGACCCTGAGATCCTGACCTGAGCTGAAGGCAGATGCTCAACCCACTGAGCCATCCACATGCCCTAGGAAGTTGCATTTTTAAGAAGCTAGCCTCACTTTCCATCAAATGGGTGATATGAAGTACTGTCCTCAAAAGTTACTTTCTTCTATCTTTAATAAACTTTAAATATTACATGTGCTTTGTAGAATATTAGAAAACATAGGCAAGCAAAAATTAAGAATAGAATAAATCATTGTATTCCCACCACTCAGAGATCATCACCGTACCATTCTGTAGATCTCTCCATATACCTTGTATGCATATATGTATATGGTATTTGCAAATATTTATTTTTTAATTAATCAAAATGTTAATACTCTTATATCTACTACCATATAATTTTTTTTTTCAACCAATGATTTCCTTTCCAGTTAGGTAAAATTTCATGTCAAGTCCATATTTCCCGAAATGACCCAGGATTTTTCTGTACTTTGGTTTTTTCAAACCAGTACCATTATATTTGGTTATTATCCCTTAAGTCCCTTTTAATTAGGCATAGTCCTTTTTTTATGACCTTGGCTTCTTAAAAAATGCAGTTTCATTGTAAAATGTCACCATCCAATCCTTGATTGAGGATTTCAAGCCTTATTAAAATAAAATTTGATGGAACATTGCAGGAAACTCCTTCATTAGACCCTCTGCACAACTGGTAACAAATATTAATGATACTACTGAAAGATATTCCCAATTTCAAATAGCTATAAATTTTAATGAAATTATGATTTCATTCTTTGTGGAACTAGAGACAGTAAAATAGAAAACTATTTTTAAACCAAGGGCTCAGAATTATACTAACATGTTTATATGTGCAAAACATATATAATAATGAAATATAAATCCTACCAACATATTGTCCATATTGAGAACAACTACTAGAATTCTGTGGGGAATACATGCTTCTTTCAAACTTAAGTTTTACCATCTTTTAAAATGTTTTCCTGTGTATTTTGTGATTGGTCTGTGTAAAGTTTTCTCTTAATGACAATAAAGATTTTCTTTGTGTACATTCTAACCAGTTTGACTTCTCGGTGGAAAACCTGTATATCCTACTTTTTTTTTTTTTTAACTTGTATCTACTACACAATGAATAGCAAATGGAAGGTAGGTTGACTAACATTATCAAAGTTTTGGTACAATTATGCTTGGTTCCTATAATCTTGCTATCTCATGAGTTGCTTTCACTATTTGCCGAGAAAACAGGTATTTATCGAATGCCAACTTTGTGCCTGTCTACCCATGCATTACAGTGGAGAACTTGTGCTCTGCAGTCAGAACATCTTGTTTTTAAATCCCATCTCTACAGTGTAACCTTGGGCAAATTATAGAACCACTTTGTACCTCATTTTCCTTGATTGTAAAATTAGAATAAAGCAGTCTCTATTCTGTAAGGTTGCTGTGGGGATTGGGTGAGATACCCATGTCAACCATGTAGAATAGGGTCTGGCCCATGGTAAGTGCTAAATAAATCTTAGAGTAAATTTGTTTTAAAAAGTGAGTTTGACAAGTAGGATCTGAAGGGACTGCACATGTTCCTTGATGCTCACCCTTCACTAAAAGAAAAAAGAAAAGTAAAAAAATAAGAAAAGTAAAACATTTATTTAGGGAAAAGTATTTATAAAGCTGCAGGACATACCTATCCCTCTTATCGCACTTACACACACACACACACACACGCGCGCGCGCGCGCACACACACACACACACATGCACACACACAAACACAAAGTGTGCTTTTTGCCCCCAAGCTCACCATTCTGCCCTCAAACCTACCACTAGCAGGGAGGAGGAAAACCTTCCAAGCCAGGAGGCCCATGAGGTCTACTTAACAGAGAGGTAAGGTGAAATAAATACAGAGACCTCTTGCTTCTTCCCAAATTCCCCACAGTACAAGAAAATCATTCCAGCCTAATTTAGCTTGTCCCCAGCCTTCTGGAAAGCACAGGTATAAGTCATCCCTGAACAATTAGAATTTGATCTGCTTCTCAAGACCTTTTTTGAAGGTCTATTTTGAGATTCAGTTCAATTCAGTTGCACAAATATTTGAATATTTATTATAAAAAGACACCTTGCTAGGGCCAAGGTGAATGAAAAGATTAAGAAATTATCCTTGACCTCAAAGATCCTGGGGCTTTAGAATAGGGATGTAGAGAGCAGACATATATCCTGAAAAGACATAAACAAGGAGTTACGTATAGGTTTTATTTTCTGGAGCAGAGAGAGAAGGTGGGTTCTTAGTGGAAAGCAGGGAGGAAGCACATTCCAAGATAAAATCATAAAAGAGATAAAGGCACAGGGGTTTAAAAATAGTATGCAGTGTGGTGGGGAATAGTGGTATGTCTGCTGCACTGGGTATTGAGAAAAAGGTCTAGAAATGTAAACCAGGATCAAATCACAAAGGGCATAGGATCCTTGCAAAAACTTTGTGTTTTAAGCAAATGAGAACCACTGTAGGTTATTAAGACGAGTAGAGTCTTGATATGGATCAACTTAAACATACAGGCATACCTCAGAGATATTCAAGACCACCTCAATAAAGCAAATTCTACAATAAAGCAAGTCAAATGATTTTTTTTTTTTTTTTGCTTTCCTAGTGCCTATAAAAGTTATACTGTACTGTGGTCTATTAAGTGTGCAATAGCATTATGTCTAAAAACATGTATATGCCTTAATTTAAAAATAATACTAAAAACTGCTACCTATCATCTGAGCTTTCAGCAAGTCATAATCTTTTTGCTGGTGGAGGGTCTTGCCTTGATGTTGATGGCTGCTGACATATCAGGGTTGTGGAAGGTCAAAGTGGTTTTGATAATTACTTAAAGCAAAACAACAATGACATTTGTGGTATCAACTGACCTTTCACGAATGATTTCTCTGTAGATGCTGTTTGATAGCATTTTATATATTCTGTATATTTTAGAAAACATATATTTTAGTATTTATATATTATGTATTTTGGATATTAGCCCATTATTGGTTATATTATTTGCAAATATTTTCTTCCACTCTGTACATTGTAATTTTTTTTAATAGTTTCTATTACTCTGCAAAAGCTCTTCAGTTTGATGTAGTCCCGATTGTTGATTTTTGCTATTGTTGTCCTTGCCTGAGGAGACAGAACCAAAAAGATACTGCTAAGACCTATTTCCAAGAGTTTACTGCCTATGTTTTCTTCCAGGAGTTTTATGGTTTCAAGTTTTACATTTAGGTGTTTAATCCATTTTGAGTTTATTTTTGTATACGGTATAGGTGGTCCCAATTTCATTCTTTTGCATATAGCTATTTTCCCAATACTGTTCATTGAAGAGACTCTCTTTGCCCCATTGTATATCCTTGCCTCTTTTGTCATAGATTAATTCACCATATAAGCATTCTCTTCATCTATGTGTGTTTTTGTGCCAGTACCATACTGTTTTAATGACTATAGCTTTGTAATATAGTTTGAAAGCTGAGATTGTAATACCTCCAGTTTTGTTCTTCTTTTTCAAAATTTTTTCAATTATTCAGGGTCTTTTGTGATTTCTATACAAATTTTAGGGTTATTTTAGTTCTGTGCAAAATGCTGTCGGTATTTTGGTATGGATTGCATTTTTTTTTTAAGATTTTTTATTTATTTATTTGACAGACAGAGGCCACAAGTAGGCAGAGAGGCAGGCAGACACAGAGAGAAGCAGGCTCCTGCTGAGCAGAGAGCCCGACGTGGACCAGGACCCTGGGATCATGACCTGAGCTGAAGGCTGATGCTTTAACCCACTGAGCCACCCAGGCGCCCCTATGGATTGCATTTATTATGTAGATTGCTTTGGATGGTATGGACATTTTCATTATCTGAATTCTTCTAATCCATGAACGAGGTATATCTTTCCATTTATTTGTGTCATCTCCAATTTCTTTTATCACTGTCTTGCAAGTTTCAGAGTACAGGTCTTTCACCTCCTTGGTTAAATTTATTCTTGGGTATTTTTTTCTTTTTGGTGCAATACAATTGTAAATGAGATTGTTTTCTCAGATTCTCTGCTAGTTTCTTATGTTTGTATAGAAACACAAGCTGTTGTTTTAAGCTGTTGTTGGTTTTTTTTTAAGATTTTGTTTGTTTGTTTGTTTGTTTATTTGTCAGAAAGAGAGAGAGTGCACAAGCAGGCAGAATGGCAGGCAGAGGCAGAGAAAGAAGCAGGCTCCCCACTGAGCAAGGAGCCGGATGCGGGACTCGATCCCAGAGTCCTGGGATCACGACCCGAGCTGAAGGCAGACACTTAACACCTGAGCCACCCAGGCACCCTGAAACATACACACTTCTGATTTTATTTTGGCAACTTAATAGTTCACAAAGACTCTGAGAAGTCCTGTAATAAATGAACACATTTAACTTTGTTTAGAGATAAATTTCTAAACATAGTGGTACACACTACCTTTTCTCAAAATAATATTTGGAAATGCTTGTCTAGACTGTATGACTAGAAGATGGTAACTGATTTATTTTCTATTTTTGAGTCGAACAACATGAAATTAATAAAACAGTGGGTTTTTTTGGTTTGTTTTGTTTTTAAGATTTTATTTATTTGACAGCGAGAGACAAAGTGAGAGAGGGAACTTAAGCAGGGGGAGTGGGAGAGGGAGAAGCAGGCTCCCCGCAGAGCAGGGAGCCAGATGTGGGGCTTGATCCCAGGATCCTGGGATCATGACCCAAGCCTAAAGCAGATGCTTAATGACTGTGCCACCCAGGCATCCCACATCAATGGTTTTTTGCTATCGATTTTTAACCTCTTATTTTTGAGAAAAATTTCTAACAGATATTGTCACTCACATTAGTCAATTTAAGAAGTAATTTTCTTCTTGCCTCAGTGTATCATGTCTTGTGCTTAGTGAGGTTAGAGAAATTGGAGCAGTAGCATTTATTTATTATTAAAAACACTTATTAGAGGATCTTCCCAGCATTTTTCATTGACAGATGTCTAGCCATTTCTATCGGAAATGGACATGCCCAGGGACACCTTTGTGGGTTAGTCAGTTAAGCAACTGATTTCAGCTCAGGGAATGGTCTCAGGGTTCTGGGACCGAGCTCCCTGCCCGGCTCCCTGCTCAGCGAGGAGTCTGTTTCTCCCTCTTCCCTCTGCTCCTGCTTTCTCTCTCTCTCAAATAAATAAGTAAGATCTTAAAAAAAATAAAAAATGGGCAGGCCCAAAGGAACTTCTTTCTCCATGATTATCATAGAAAAATTTAACAAATGAAAAATATCATCAAAGATTTTCCAACTTGGAGATACCACACAAGAGATATAATATAGCAAATTAATGTGACAGGAACAGTCCTGGTGAAAGCATTGGGAAACTAGATTTCAGATGATGTTGATTCTTGATACTATTCCTGATTTTTTTCAGCCATTACATATTAAAAGACCCAAATATTGGAGGAAATGGCAGTATGACTTCTAAAAGCCTGATTATGAGTCCATAGATTCCCTCTTCTTTTTATTACTAAATGGAAAAGAGAAAAAGAAAGGATATGTTTTGGAAGAATTCATTTCACTAAAATCTCATTATTAGATAAGCTAGAAATAAATATACTCCATAGGAACACACATCTGGGCAATTGCTACTTTAAGGCAGGGAAGGGACCATTTGATGAATTACTGTTGATCTGTGTTAAATAGTTCATTGTGATATTGGTCTGTACAGAATATAATTTTTATAGGTGCCTCATTCAGTAAATATTTATCAATATTTTCTGTGTGCCAGGCACTGTGCTTGGCCATAGGCATAAAGTGGTGAACAAATCCAGTGTGGTCTCTGTTCTCACGCAGCCTACCATTAGGTGGAGAAGATAAATCTTAATCAAATAGTCACATGAATGAGTGAATGGTTATGAACATAATGATGTGGTTTAAAGAAAGGAATGCTGTCCTAGAAGGGAAATAACAAAAAGAATGTAATAGGTTGAGGACAGCTTCACTGAGGAAATGACACTTAACTGGGATCTTAAGGATGACCAGAAATTAGCCAGACGTTAAGTGAGAGGGAAAAACTTTAGAGACATACGAACAGCATATGAAAAGGAGTAGGGATTGGTCCATGTTGAACCCCATGGTGAATAATTATTAAAATCTCCCAAGCTTTCTTTATATTTTGGGTTGAGGAAAGATTGGAAGAATAAGCATAAAAATGTTAAATGTGAGTGCTTTGTATATATATTGTTACCTTTCTGTTTTTATTCCATGACCTTTTTTTAAACAATGAAGATATAATACTTTTAAAGTTAAGAAGTTATAAAAAAATCCCCGTGAATCAAAAAGGACTTTATTAGATTGAAAGTTTTATAGGAACCCTTTTATGAGGCTCCATTATTTTAATAAAACTCCTGATTGGTTGAGAAATTATTTCAACTTCCACAGAAAGAGCTACTGTGGGAAGACATTGGGTCTGTGGGATTCTGGGGCTTCAGTCACCAGAGTTTCCTAGAAGTCATAGCTCCTGAATGAGTGAAGAGATCATGGACCTTGGGCGTTCCTGGAGCAGTTTTGTTGTTTGCTTTTTTGGTCCTTTGTCCTCTTTTCGCCACTGCTCCACTCACTGGGACACAGAAAGTCTTAATGAGGCATGGAGTCCTCCAGAGGGAAAATGGCAGCAGGGTGGAGGTGAAGCCACTTCTGCTCATTTTGATCCATTACTGGCCAGTGGTTTACCTTTTTCCTTGTTCTTATATCATGCATGTCCCTGGCATGAGGCTCCCATACTACAGGGATCTGTGGTGTCCTTTGATGCTACTTACAAGTGGGTTCTCTCCATGAGTCCTGTCCTTCATCTTAAATCTTTTAGGAAGAGTTGGATAAACACTTACAGGCTACCAGTGAAAGAGCCTTACCAAGTTCCAGGTGCTCCGTGGTGTATTGCTAAGCAGTCAGTTCTCAACTATTAGTTTTATCTCTAATGCCAAAATAAAGTGCCCCCAGATGTAGCAAGAATGCCTCGTGGAGGCCGTGCGTGCTGACTGAAGGCAGTGCTAATAAGACAGCCCTGTCCCAGAACCACATTAGGGGGCAATAATCTGGAAAAATAGTCTTTTGTGGAGTGACTGAGTGGCAGAGTCCGTTGAGTGTCCAACTCTTGGTTTTGACTCAGGTCATGATCTCAGGGTTGTGAGACGGAGCCCCATGTCTGGCTCCAGGTTCAGCGTGGCGTCTGCTTAGAGTTTCTCTCTGCCTCTGCCTCTCCCTCCCCCCTCACATGCACATGCTCTCTCTCTCAAATAAATCTAAAAAAATTAAATGTAAAATAAAATCTTTTGAGAGCTGTGCAGATCAACTGGTGAAGCCACATGTTGGTGCTGTCATGGGAAATTTCGTTGCACCATTGAGGAGAACCAGTCCCAAGCAAACCTGCCTTGACTAGAGTCTGCAGTGTGCTGGGGTTGGTGAGGGTGGGGCTGCCCGTTGGCTTCAGCCCACATGGTGATAGGCCTTCATGCTAGAAGAAATCTCCAGGTTCCCCCAGGATCCTATCTGAAAGCAGAGAAAAGAATGGGCTCCATTTACCTAAAATCTAGTCATTGCCTGTCCTTCACAGTAGCACTAACATATTAGCACTAACAGTTTTCATTAAGGAATTATTATTTTCTTCAGGCATTTAACTGTCCAGTGGCCACTCTGAGGGATCCCCAAGGCGTTCTTAGGTTTGCTAGTTCTCCAGAACCCCAGAACTACCAGGAGATGTTGAGGGGACATACAGGGCACTTCTTCTACTGGTCCAACATGAAATAGCCCCAAGAAGGAAATGCATTCAGTTCCCGGAATCTCTGTGTCAGCCAAACCTGCATGACTTTTGAGTTCTCTCTGCCCTAACATCTGTTTTCTACCCCCAAATCTCACTGTGGTGCCTATTGTATGCCACACATACAATAATCCTTTCTGTTTCTGTAGCAGTTTATTACTTTCTAGAACTTTCTTGTTGATCATCTCATCTGTTCCTGAGTTCATCTGTAAGGTTAGGTTTCATTGTCTTCATACGCAGAACAGAAAATGGAAACTTTAGGATGAGGTTTATTGTTTGAATGGTATTCACTCATCTCACTTTTATACCAAACAACACTTTGAAGCATCCCATTGTGGATACAAGTATGGAGAGAAAAAAGTACTGCATAGTAGGTAAATCAAGGCCTTTGAAGAAAAGAGACCCCAGTGTGAATCATTGTGCCATGAGAACTTGATTAAACATTTAACCTCCCTGAGCCTCTCTCCTTCACTGTAAAACAGGAAATGTGATTTTACCTCACAGAACTGTTGTGAAGATTAGGTGAGGTTACATATGCAAGTCATCTAGTTGAGTACCTAATGCACAGCAGGTGCTCAACATATGCCATCCCCTGATTACGAAAAGGCATAAAGTGGAATGGAACTCGGTTAACACTTAATTGTGAGTAGGCTAATGGTGAGACAGCCCTGCCCACCAGCAGATGAAAGTCACAGAGGAAATGCCCTTCCAAGAAATGGAAAATATATTTGGAATAGAAAAGAAAAGAAATGACTTTACTTGGACAATTGGAGTGGACTGTCCTCAGAATATTTCAAGGATCTGTGATTTTAAGGCTTTGACATTAGTTATTTATGCCCAGTTGGCAAGTTGAGAGTTGCCTCTTTATACCACTTTGCACTGGAAGCTGTTTTGAAACACTTCATTAGAAAGTTAAGTGTCTGAAAAATATAACAAATTATGGAACATATCCCACTATTATTGTACACACAGAGCATCCCAGAGCTGAAATTATGGTGAGAACAAGGTGTTTGGTAGGCAAACAAGCCACACAGTAATGAAATCTTGAACAGCTTGTGGGCAAAATCAGGAATTTATATAGGTTGGTATTTGTGCCGGCATTTAAACTAGAGTGGTTGAAGGTGGGGTGTTGGGAATTCTGATTTATTTAGAGGAGTGTGAGACTTATCTGCTCATGGAATAAAGTACCAGGTCTGGCCTTTGAAGGAACGACTTGTTAGGAAACGCTGGATGAAACTAGGAAACCAGCTTTGGGTCTCATTTCTGCCACTGGTCAGTCATGTCACTTGTCTTACTGGGCAATGTGATTCTCATCTATTAAATGCTGGTTTATTTTCACACAGACTTTCTGCATGTCCATGAATAAGGCCTTGACTAAGGACATACAAGGCTCTCCATGATCAGGCTCTACTTGTCACTCCTGCCTCATCTCTTACTTTCCCTCACTGTAGGCCCCAGCCACACAAAATTACTTGCAGGCCTCCAACACATCTGGATCCATAAAAATGGCAATTTGGAATCTAGAGACATGATTCAGTTAATTTTTTTGGAGCTCACTGGTAGAGAAAGGAGACTCCTTATTCTCTGAGGGAGAAGTTCTGAGATTTGGTCACTTGTACTTTCTTTTCTAAAGGATAGATGCCATTAGTCCAGAGCAGTGGGGACAGGACCTGAGAAGTCTTATGGCTACAAAAGGAGATAAAAAAAGAGATATGGTTGGAGACTGGGAATCAGAAAAGAGCACGAGACCTTGGTAGCTGGTGAGGGATGTAGTGTGTTCATGGCAATATTTTGAAATTATGCATTGTTATTCATAATGGGAAGTTGAAATTTTTAAATGTCTCCTAAATACAGGACATAATGGCACCCCACTTCAGGATATTTTTAATGTGTAATAAGAGCTGCCACTTACAAATATAGATAGCTCTTTTAGAAAGGAGATAAGCTTGAGCACTAAGTGGTTGAGCTTATAGTCTAGGCTGTGCAAGCTGTGGTAGCAGCTGTCAGCCCTGCACACATTTGCCACAGTGCACCCACCGGCCCCTCCCACTCCATGAACATTGGCTGCTATGGACTCACACGTGTAACTTTTGCTGGAGAATTGCCTGTATTGGAGGTTCATTGTCCTGCTTGAATGGTTACACACTTCCCACCCTCCAGAGACCTGCAAATGACTTGTTGTACCAGGGGTACAAAACCCCAGCTCCTTTTCCTCAAGGTGAAAGAACTCTGTCGTGCATCTATTTTTCACTCTAGAGCCCTCCAGGGGATGACGCTGAGGTGAGATTTCAGTAGAATATCTTTGCTTTATCCTTCCCCTGGCAGCTTCTGCTTTCCTCACTTCCTTACAAGTTTGTCTCTCGAGAACACTGCCTCATAAATCACTTGCAAAATTACTTGGCTCGGGCTCTGCTTCCTGGGACCCAGTCGAAGCCACATGAGTGGCCTTGAAGTTCTCTCATGGCGCCAGACCTTCCTGATTAAGAGGTTCCTGAGGGCTGCTGCCAGGCGTGTATTTGCCCAGGAGGGGCCTCTTTCAAGCCACTCACCCTGAATAGATGTCCCATCAGTGGTGCAGTTGGCAAAACTCTTCTTGAAGTTGGGTCTGTCCTTTTAGACTCTCCCGTCTTTACACCCTGTGACTCTCTTCCTGCTTTGCTGTGTGTGGTAGGCGGGGTGAGTCAGTCATCTGCCACATCTGGGACTAAAAGAAGATATTGCCTTTCTGAGGTTTGCTTTTCTTGTTGTTCCTTCTCCCTGCCACCTCCTCGCACCCTGAAACAGCAGTTGCTTGTATCCCATGAGCATTGAACAGATCTAGAACCCAAAAGGCAGCTGGCAAGTTGCCTGGTGTACACTTGCCACCTTTTCCCATTCTAGGTATTCTTCATCTTGACTGGTAGTTCACGGGCTGGCTGTTGGTCCAGTTTGAGGAGGAAATCTGGGAAAATACACTCATTAAAATTTTTTATAACACCAATTCTTCATCTGGGTTTTAGTTTGTTGGACAGTGTTTATTGTTTGCCCATATGGAAATGAACATGAGGTTATAGAAGTATGTTGGGTGTCCTTCATGCCCTGATGGCATGGACATATATGGAACCACAAGGATTCTCTCAACCTTGGTTTTGTAGAGAGTTTCAAGTGATTGCAGAATTGAGGTATAGACTCCAAAATAGAAGGAAGTCATTAAATTCTGTACAAATGTGCTCACTGAGATCGCAGCAAAAGTTTGGGACCACTTCACCAACTGATCAAAGGGTAGGAACCAGCCATTTGTTCTCACTCTTACTCCTGATTTCTTCTGCAAAATTGATTGCATTCTCTCAGATGCCCTTCTTGTCCTAAGGTAGGATAGAAAACAATCTCCAGCTAGTAGTGATGCTTAATTAAGTCTGGATAAACTGGTTTTGGATTCTGAGATTAAATGAGAAAGGTAGAAATCACTATGACTACGACTGTAATTCATCATTTTATAAATTTCATGTTCAGTTGTAATTTCCTTTCTCTCCTTAACCAAAGAGCAAAGTTTTAAAATTGATGATCCACAGCCTAATGATTCACAGACTTATACCCCTGGGGCTAATAATACATTATATGTTAATAAAAAAATTTAAAAAATTGATGATCCACAGACTATTAAAAATATCCACTAATTTTTACTGTTTGTCTCAAGACAAAAAGATGTATCGTGTAAAAGATATGAAAGTAAATATGTGGGTGAGATACTCTTGGCACATTTTGAAATATTTGTCATTCTTCCAAGTAACTTAGGAAGAATTCTTAAATTTGTATTTTAGACATGTAGTCATTTTACATAAGATATTGATTTAAGTAAATGAGCAGAGTTGGCTTATGTAGCAACTGATATATCTTTACCGTATTCTTGAGACTTTTGGTTCTTTAAATCAGAATAGGCCTGAAGATTACAATTTTTAATACCTTTGCCTTCCTTTTCAATGATATGGGGCTCTTATGTCCTTTCTTTAATAAGATAACTCACCTAGCTGTGCTGTGACTATGTTCTACTTCTTCGCCCATCACCTTTGAATGGTACCTCTAGTTCTGAAAGACTGAGGGAAGCGGGACTGAGTGGACAGGCATCCTTCACTGTGCAGAGGGCCTCAAAGCACACTCCCCACTTTACTCACCCCACCTCACAGTGAGTGACCTCCCATCTCCTTCCCTCCTTCACTTTATCTCTCAGAGCATGGACATTCCTGGACCAAAGTTCTGGGAATGTAGCATTGTGGGAAGTGGGGGAAGGAAGAAGGGTAAAAATACTAAGGCCCACAAGAAGTGACTCCTGTGGGTCTCATTGGCTTTTTCTTGATTATTTATTTATTTATTTATTTAATTTTATTTTTTGGATTTAACTTTCTTCAAATCTCTCTTCTCTCTGGAGGCAGGTGAGGTGAAGGATTTAAGGTACCTCACACATAGGAATTGTTCACCACAGAAGAAAATGAGTGAAAAGCTAAGGAATGAAGGCCTGATAAGGTCTTTTCCTTTTAAACATATTAGTCATAGTTTTAATAGGTAATTTATTCATGTGATTTGAACATCATGAGGCATATAAAAATACACAGTGAAAACTCTTTCTCCCTTTTTTTATTCTCGTTGTTTCAGGTCCTAGGCATGATGTTGACTTTGGCACTAAGAAAAAGTATATTTTCTCATGCAAAGGCAGTATCTCTTAATTCTCATTTTATGATGTATTCTTCAAAATTTTTTTTTTTCTAATGGTGATGATCATATATTTTTCTTTTCTTGGAAGTACTGGTAGTGAATTATATTAGTATGATTCTAAATATTGAACCATCCTTTAGTCATTATTCCTTAATGTACTGTTGATTCCATTTGCTATCATTTTATTTAGATTTTCACTTTGATATCTATGAGTGATATTGACCTATAGTTTGGGAATTTTTTTTGTGGACTCTTCATCATCTTTTGACATTAGTACTATGATTACTCCATAAAAAGAATTTGTGCATGTTTCTTTTAATTTTTTTTCCCCTCTGGAACAGTTTCAATATCAGTATAATTAAATTCCCTTTAAAGATTTGGTAAAATTTTCTGGTGGAAACAACTCTTTTTAGGAGTTAGCAGCAGGGGAGAGGGAAGATCCCTTGATAGCTTCCTCTATTTCAACTATAGAAATTAGATACTTTAGATTTTTTATCACTTTTTTTTTTTCATTGAAGGCAGGAAGGGACAGGGTAGAGTTGCATGCAGCTGGGATTCAGAAACCTCTGAGGCTCTCTTCTTTTTGGCTGCCATCAAGACAGGCTGCTTCCTGCAAATATGGCTTGTCTTTGTGATTCATCATGTAATTCATTTTCCTTTGCTTCTCTGAACCGAACCAGGTCACCTCAGTCCCACTTCCATCCCCACTGTGGCAGGGAAGGTCCCTTTGGAATGGACCTCTTCACTTCAGAGAGTGTATTTTTACCATTACTTTGTAAGACCTTCCACAGCTGTGTTCTTACCATTGTAATTTCTGTTTGGCTTCTCTCCAGTATTCTCCATGAAGCTCCTGAGTGAACTTCATTGCTTTTGGCAACCCTTAACAAATATTTTAGAGTTTCTTCTAGTTTTGCAAGAAATTGAGTGTGCTTTTGGATGCTTTTCAAGAGGAGAAAGGGAGAATGCCGATTTAGGCAGCTATGTTCATACCAAAATTCTTTGTTGATCTTTAAGGGAGTAATGCTATTCCCACTGGCTCATTTTTCCTTGGAGAGAGGTAAAGTCTTTGATATAAAAGGGCCAGGAGAACAGTCATACTGCTTTTCATTTGGTCCACTTGAGTTGGGGTACTGGGATATTTCTTTTCACCATAGGGTTATGATTTCACAATTTCCCACACTTCCAGAGCCAGAGTAAGAATTTGGAAGGTCCAGTAAGGACCTGAACTATAACTACCCGTTCAACCCCTCAGGGCGCGGTGTCAGATGGTCGAAGGATGAGAGGAAGTCTGGCTGACCATAAATGGAGGTTCTACTGATCAGGCAACGAAGGACATCTAGACATATGGCAACAGATGGAAGGCATAGTTCAGGTAGGAATGTGGTGTCCTGGACCTTGGCTGCAATGACACTGCGTGTTGAGAGTACACAGCATACAACAAAATTCTAGGCAGCCAGCAAAGTCTGTCAGCACTTAGTAGGATCCAGACTCCACCACTGAGAATGAGTAGAAAGTGATAAAAGACAGGTTCTAACTTCTTGGGAGTCTGGGATTTTAGGCAAAGAGAACAATGTTGTGTAACCATACTGGCTTCATGAACATGCAACCACTGCTCAGACGGGAACCCCATGTAGTCTGCTGCTCTATTGTCACTGTCTTGAAATACTTAATGCTTTTTGAACAATGACTCCTGGGTATTCTGCAAACTCTACAGCAGGTGTTTTGTGTAAGTCAGGATAGATCCTTGGGAATTCCTGTTTTTTCTTTACATTTCAGTTCAAACACTCAAATATATCCTCTTTTACCTTTGTGCCTCTGGTGTGTCATCTAGTGCACAACTGTAAATATTTAATTAGTAATGGTCACTAGAAGGGGAGCTTAAGGTTCGAATAATTGACCTTGGGCTCTTTCAGTTCCCATTTATCAAGAGTAAGATGGAATTCAGAACCTGAGGTGGGGGTGGCTCAAGTCAGTTAAGCATTTGCCTTCAGCTTGGGTGATGATCCTAGGGTCCTGGGATCAAGCCCTGCATCAGGCTTCCTGCTCAGCGGGAAGCCTGCTTCTCCCTCTCCCACTCCCTCTGCTTGTGTTTCCTCCCTCATTGTGTCTGCCTCTCTCAAATAAATAAATAAAATCTTAAAAAAAAAGAACCTGAGGTGGGAGTAAAAGCACAGGTTACTCAACTCTAGGCATCGAGAAGTGTGGGGACAGGGAGCTGGGCTGTTGAAGACCTTAGGTGGGTGATGTAGTGTAATACCATGTATGTGGTACCATAGTACCCTGACTGAGCTCCTCCTACCCCACCCCGAAATCCAGGTAGGTATGACCTTGCAGTTCACTGGAATAACTTGGAGAAAAGGAATTGTCAGGGAGGGTCAGTTCACTCTTACTCACCTTGTGGCTGGGTCCAGACAGCTCTGGAGTTTGCAGCCTGCTTACTGCTATCACTTTTTCAGTTCCTCCCACCCCTTCACTCTGTAGTCTACTGCTATGGGCTTACCTGTAGAGTCTTTTTATATATGCCAGCCACCCTGCAGGATAGTATAAAGGCTGAAGAGAGGCTTGTACCAAGAGCTATGTGCCTACCTCATCATCAAGCCATTATTGGGCCATTTTGTGGCTAATTTTCAGACACTTTCTATAGTTTTATCATCAGTCCCACTTTCAACCTTCCTAGTAGTCCACATTTTTTTTCTTTAGAAACTAGATTGTTCTTGATTAACCTATTTTCCTAATTACTTTACTAAATAAGGTGATGAAAATCCACAAATGACCAACATTCCCTCATCCTTTTAGGTACCTCCCTCTTACTTCTGTGCTACTGGGTGACTTTTCCATGGAAGAAGCCCATGTCACCCGAGGTAGAGTTGAGACCTCTTTCTAATTCATAAGAGATCTACACATTAATTCTCCCTCTCCAGAGAAACCACAGGGTGTAGCAAATGTATGGGGACATTAATTCTTCTTGAACTGTGGCAGAAGATCTAAAAATCAGCCCCTGGGTACTCAGATCCAGGAACTATCTCTGGTCACATTAGGCAGCCCTGAAACACATGGACACACACACACCGAGCTCTCCACTCTCGACTGGGTACACATAAACCACAAAAGGGCCTATAGGTCTAAAGCTACTCAAATAAAAACAAATCCCTGTATATTTAAGACATAATAATAATGATCAGAAAAAAAAAATTCACCTATCCCCCTAACCCCCCATGTTGCAATCTCCACTTCCTCATATCAGGGAGATCATATGTTAGGGGGGTAGGAGAAGAATAAATGAAACAAGATGGGATTGGGAGGGAGACAAACCATAAGTGACTCTTAATCTCACAAAACAAACTGAGGGTTGCTGGGGGGAGGTGGGTCGGGAGAGGAGGGTGGGGTTATGGACATTGGGGGAGGGTATGTGCTATGGTGAGTGCTGTGAAGTGTTTAAACCTGGCGATTCACAGACCTGTACCCCTGGGGATAAAAATACATTATATGTTTATAAAAAATTTTTTTCAGGAGGGGCGCCTGGGTGGCTCAGTGGGTTAAGCCGCTGCCTTCAGCTCAGGTCATGATCTCAGGGTCCTGGGATCGAGTCCCGCATCGGGCTCTCTGCTCAGCAAGAAGCCTGCTTGCTTCCCTCTCTCTCTCTGCCTGACTCTCCGTCTACTTGTGATCTCTGTCTGTCAAATAAATAAATAAAATCTTAAAAAAAAAAAAATAAAAAAAAAAATAAATAAAAAATTTTTTTCAGGAAAAAGTGGATATAACTGTTTTGCCAAAATCCTTGCTCTAATTTTTTTTTCCAGATAGAACACTATATAACATAAAAACTGATCCTTTTCTATCTAAGTACTACTCTGGAATTCACTCTTTCCCCCTCCTCTCATGTGCTTCTTTCTGGGGTGCCACATCTTTTTTTTTTTAATATTTATTTTTATTTTTTTTTATAAACATATATTTTTATCCCCAGGGGTACAGGTCTGTGAATCGCCAGGTTTACACACTTCACAGCACTCACCATAGCACATACCCTCCCCAATGTCCATAACACCACCCCCCTTCTCCCAGCCCCCCTCCCCCCAGCAACCCTCAGTTTGTTTTGTGAGATTAAGAGTCACTTATGGTTTGTCTCCCTCCCAATCCCATCTTGTTTCGTTTATTCTTCTCCTACCCCCTTAACCCCCCATGTTGCATCTCCACTTCCTCATATCAGAGAGATCATATAATAGTTGTCTTTTTCCGATTGACTTATTTCGCTAAGCATGATACCCTCTAGTTCCATCCATGTCATCGCAAATGGCGAGATTTCATTTCTTTTGATGGCTGCATAGTATTCCATTGTGTATATATACCACATCTTCTTTATCCATTCATCTGTGGATGGACCTCTAGGTTCTTTCCATAGTTTGGCTATTGTAGACATTGCTGCTATAAACATTCGGGTGCACGTGCCCCTTCGGATCACTACGTTTGTATCTTTAGGGTAAATACCCAGTAGTGCAATTGCTGGGTCATAGGGTAGTTCTATTTTCAACATTTTGAGGAACCTCCATGCTGTTTTCCAGAGTGGTTGCACCAGCTTGCATTCCCACCAACAGTGTAGGAGGGTTCCCCTTTCTCCGCATCCTCGCCAGCATCTGTCATTTCCTGACTTGTTAATTTTAGCCATTCTGACTGGTGTGAGGTGATATCTCATGGTGGTTTTGATTTGTATTTCCCTGATGCTGAGTGATATGGAGCACTTTTTCATGTGTCTGTTGGCCATCTGGATGTCTTCTTTGCAGAAATGTCTGTTCATGTCTTCTGCCCATTTCTTGATTGGATTATTTGTTCTTTGGGTGTGGAGTTTGCTAAGTTCTTTATAGATTTTGGACACTAGCCCTTTATCTGATATGTCGTTTGCAAATATCTTCTCCCATTCTGTCAGTTGTCTTTTGGTTTTGTTAACTGTTTCCTTTGCTGGGCAAAAGCTTTTGATCTTGATAAAATCCCAATAGTTCATTTTGCCCTTGCTTCCCTTGCCTTTGGCGATGTTCCTAGGAAGATGTTGCTGAGGGTCCCACATCTTATTTTTAAGGCCTCTTATGGAGCTGCATTTAAAATAGCCACAGCCAGCCATGCTTGGACCTTTTCCTGCCTTTCCTAGAACTAGGTGCTGGTGACCCCTCCAGGGTTCTGGTGGAATTTACATAGGAATTCTTTTACATACTAAGCTCATTTGAAACTTAGTCAAAGTTCCTATAAGGATTGGTAATTTCGTTCCAGGGGCCCAGGATTTACCCTTAGGAGTACTCAGATCTGGAAGACCAGACTCCAGAGAGCAGAAGCCATGGCCTCACTTCAGCTGTGGCTCTGGAAGATGACCTAGGGTTTAGATTAGACCAGAGACTCAGATGTGCAATGCCGGGGTTTCATTTCTGTCCTCACTCCAAAAATTTACCTTTTGTATCAGCAATCTGTTCCGTAGGATTCTGGCAGTATTGTACTTCCCCACAGAACAGTTGGGGGAAATGGAATGGAAAATGATCACTTTTACTTAAGCTTTAGAGGATTTTTTCGTGTGTGCCTAGGTGTCTTCCCCTGTAGATCAGGACATATTCCGGTTGAGGTTGCACATTCATATTCCTTTCTGGGTATGTTCATTTAGTATTATAAGTAGAGAGATGACTGTATCAAGCTTGGCAAAATTAGAACTTTTCCATGTTTCTTAAAAAAAATTTTTTTAAAAAACAGCGGGAGCTAGACATAAAAACATCAGCCCATATCTTGCCTCAGGGTGGTGAGGGAAGTATCAGGGTACTACCAGAACCCTACAGGAGAGTAAATCAGATCACAGTTGACCAGCCTTGCAGGGTTCGCTTACCATCCCCTTTGCCCTAGCAGTGCTAAGCAAAGTAGGGGTGGAAGCGTGGAGGCCTGAAATAAACCAAAGTATAGAATTATAATCCTTTTACACTTAGAAGGGATTTATTGTAGTGTGTGTTTTTATCATCTAAATTAAACATTATAATATACCCAAAATAGTTTGTTTTCCCATCCAAATTAAAATGACCAACACTGAACACAAAATACAAATGTTCTAATCAGAAACTTCTTTACACTTAATAATTTATGATCCTTAATTTCATTCCCATCACATTTTTAACAGACATTCTCTTTCAAGAATCACAAAAATTAGGCCTGTGTTCTCAGGAAACCATATGTGTGTGTGTGTAACTGTTGGAACACTTGTGTGAAAAATGTTAAATGGGTTTGAGTGTTTCTTTCCTTCAGTATATGCTGATTCACCAAGAGTTAACTTATTTTAAAATTATTGAAGATTTTTTCCTGTTCTACCATAAATTCTCAACCATTAGATCAAAAACTACAGGATTGTTTGAGGAATAGTGCTGTTATGAATTGAATTTTATTTTTAAATGTTGGTTTTGCATTTGATGTTTCATTAAATGATTGTTCCCCTTATCTATAAGTAAGCAACAGGAAATAAGGTCAAAATTTCTATAATTGAAACAGGATAGAAATATTCTTGAAGCACTGGCTCCTTCAGCAAAGAAGAGATTGACATGACCCACAATTCATTTTAGGAAGGATGTTTTGAGCTGGTTATCTCTGAGATGGATCCATCCAGAGCATGCATTAAAGTAGGGTCAGACCCTAAACCATATTGAATTCACCAAAGAAAGCTACTGTGAGAGGTGTTTTGGGCAATAGGTCTATAATCAGGCTTTGTCTGGCACATTCTTACTGTTCTATTGGCTGTGTTTTCCACTTGAAACCTTGAACAGTTAGCATGGAAAAGCTTAATAAATATTGTTTATTAATAAATATTCAAGACATATGTTTCAGATTCTTACATAAATTCTGTGAAACTCTATTCCACTCACATTCATTTGTAACTACTATGTCCACTAGTTGAAAAGAAGTTTGACTTACGAGAGCCTCAAATTCCTTGCTTTCCAATGTAAAATGTGTTATTTTACTCCATCCTCTGTCCTTTCCTTTCTGTCTTAGAGGAGGATATAGATGTTTGCCTTGTTCCTTCTGTTTGCATCTTTGATCCTGTTCCCTCATGCCTCTTTGAGAGCCTTCATCCATTCATCATCACTCCCTACTTCCATCCCTCCTTTTCCAGCAGACCCTTCTCTTGAGTGTGTAAACAGGGACACTTCTCACTGATGCCAGAACACAAAGCATCACAAACTTCACTTTCTCCTTCAAACAGGTCTTCTTTATTCTTCATTTATTTTTCAAATTTATTAAAATAATAATATTTGTACTCTTTCACTTCATTTTCCACATTAGTTACTGTTCCCACTATGCCCTAGGATCTGGAAGGTTCACACCAGTAACCACCTTAAAACCCCTCTTGGATGTAAGTGCTTATCCTCCTTACCTGCCTTTCAGAATCTGATCTTGTCTTTTCTTGAAATGTACTTCACCTTGGACCTAGGGTTCTCCCAGTCCTCCTTCGACTTTTCTGATTGCTTCTTCTCCATCTCTTCTTCCTCCCTCACTCTATCCCCTTTCCATGTATGTGGGATTTTTAACCTTTGCCTCTTTATTCCCTCCTTCAAAGCTCCCACCTCTGAGATGTCACCCAGAATCAGAGTTTCATTGTCTCCTCTGTGATGACTTCCTGATCTACCTTTTATGCCCATCCTCTCTCTCTAGAGCCCTTGTATCTCAAGAGCCTGTTGGCCTTTTTCACCTCCGTGTCCTCCAGACACATTCAAAACTGAACCCACCAACCATCTTCCCTCCCAAGCCACCAGCCCTTTTGCTTTCCTAGTCCTGCTGACACCATCACCAACCCAGACCTGGAGTCACTAGGATCAACGTTAGTTGCTCCCTCTCCCTTGACCCCATTGTCAAGTTAATTTTCAGGTGCTGTTGGTTCTACTTCTGTAGCAATTCTTGCAACTGTCTTTTTTGTTGTCATTCTCCCTACCACTATCCAAATTCAAGCCCTCATTATTCCTGAGCTATTACACAGCCATCTCCTGAACACTCTTCTCTCCTAGTCCCAAGTACTATTAAGCACTTGAAATGTGGGGAACCTCAAGTGAGATATTCAGCAGGTGTGAAATCCATACCTGATATTGAGTAGAAAGAATAGTATAAAATAGCTCATCAACAATCTTGATATTATTATGTGTTGAAATGATAATATATATTAAAATTAATTTCATCTTTTTTTGTGGCAACTAGAAAGTTTAACATTACATATGTGGCTTTATTTCTATTAGGTAGCATCCCCACAGCACACAGTGAAGCTAATTTTTTTTTCAACAACTTTAATAGCTTCTTGTTACCATGAAATGATATTGCTAGTAGAAGCAATAACTAACATATATTATTTTACAAAATGCTTTCACATAAGTGCCTCTTTTAGTATAGAATCCAAATCTTGTAGTTCAGCTTTCCATTCCCCGAACCATTGGGTCCCAACTTATGTTTTACTTTCCTCCCTTCCTTCCTTCCTCCCTTCTTTCCTTCCTTCCTTCCATCCTTCTTTCCTTTTTTCCTTCATGCAGCAGATATGCCATATCTACTCTATTTCTTGTTTGTACCCTCCATAGTCAACACCTTGCCTGCCACGTACTTCCCATCCATGCCCTTGCATTCCCAGCTCTCTGTTTATAATGCTTCCTCTGTTTAGAACTCTCTTCTCCTTTTCACAAAGGAGATTTTATTTGCCAGAAAAATACTCCTCTACCCGCCCCCACCTCCCTTAACACTCTGTACAGTATGTGCAAGTTGCTTTGCGATCCTCAGAAAAATCATACTTGCTTGATCCCCTTCCTCTTTTAAAATCCATAGCAAGAGGTGGAAACCAGTATTAGTTGGCTTCCTAATGTGTCACCCTATTTCCTCTGTCCATCTTGTTATCCTATGGCATCTCTGTGGTTCAGACCTCTCCTTCTCAGGGATGGCTCAACCTCTTCCTCTTCTATCCCCCAGCAGCCACACAGTCGCTACCCTGATTGGATTTTCCCAAACCCCTTTATTTGAGCCATGTTTCATTTCCTTTTGTTGTCAGTACATGCCAGACACTGTGTATGTTATTTCAATTAATCCTCATTTATCACGTCACTCTGAGATAATAAGTTATTAGTCTGAAATTGCATAGCTAGTAAATGGAGGAACCAGGTTTTGAACAAAGTCATACTCCTCCCAAAGTCTGCATTTAGCCACTAACCTGTATTCCTTCAACTTAAATGGAATTAAATCCATGCCTTTGAATATATATCTCGTCATCACTGCTAGATGCTGAGCCCACTGAGGGCAGGAGCAGTGCAGGTTGGATATGAATACAAAACATTCCTGGAAAGGGATGGAGGGGAAACTTAGAAAAATTGTAGCCGAATTTCTTATAAGCTTTTCAGGTCTTAGGAGTTTTTCCAAATTATTTCCCAGATTCATTTTTACTTCTTGATAATATAAAATTCAAGGCCTAAATGAAGAACAAGTTCTCTTTGTCCCCTTTGCTCTATTATTCCTCCCCTAAACATCTCCCTGTTTCCCTGGAACCAGATGAAATCATCCCTTGGCCTATTTTGTGGTTAGAGACTCTGGTTGTTATAGGTGATTTGCTGGGCGGCTGAAGTGCCAGGAAAGAGAGTGGGAGACTAGATTATCTGATTACCACTATTATGTTCATCAAGTATGCTTGACAAAGCAAAAAAACAAAAGCATTTTTCCCAGAGCATGTTTTGTGCATTTAAAGTGCATTGCTAATTTAACTAGATAAAGAACATTCTTACGTTTCAATTTCCAAAAGTAAAATTTCTTTTTGAACATTATTAATTAAAAAAATAAACACATGTAATATGAAGGTGTATCTGTATCTCCATATATGTATATATATATATATATATATATATATATATATATATATATAAGCTTTGCTCATTTATCTAATATAGAAGATTCTTCACTTTCAACCTCAAAAAGTAAAATTTTCTTTTGAACGTTATTAATAAGAAAATGCATACAGGGGCGCCTGGGTGGCTCAGTTGGTTGGACGACTGCCTTTGGCTCAGGTCACAGTCCCAGAGTCCCGGATCGAGTCCCACATCGGGCTCCCAGCTCCATGGGGAATCTGCTTCTCCCTCTGACCTTCTCCCCACTCATGCTCTCTCACTCTCTCTCTCAAATAAATAAATAAAATCTTTAAAAAAAAAGAAAATGCATACATATAAATGCAAACATGTGTGTGTGTATGTGTGTGTGTAGAATGACAATGAAGCCAACTGGGAGCCAAATTAGTAGCCTTTGTTTTTATCTGTGAGAGCTGGCAGACCTGCCACTTTTAGTAAACAGCCCATGATATGCATTTTTGGGGTGAAATCTCATTTCTCTTATTCTGCTGTTACTATGGTTACCATCTTAGAGGATCCCTGCACACACCAATAAAAAAGAGCACAAATATACATTGCAATATTAACATCCTTCCTTAACTAAACAACATCAGGTACAGGATAAGCTGGGGCCTGGAAAGAGCTGGTCATTCCTCTCTCTGGAGGAGCCCACCTCTGGGAACCTGCCTGAAGCCTGGTCAGAAATCCCTTGGCACAGACATCCCATTGATTTCATCTCCAGTGTCACTGTGGAAGACAGCAGACACCCAAAGGGGTGGTGAGGCCAAAGCCAGAGCCCTGTATGGCTCCTTTTGATAACAGAGGCTGGACGCCTGTGTCGCAGAGTCCTAACCTGTCATAGCCTGGCACCGATGTAATGAGAGAAGCCAGAATCCAAAGGTCCAGGTTTTAAGGAAGTCAGAATAACTAGGCATGGGCATTGGCCAGACATTGGTGATCAAGGCCAAAATGATTTTTGCCAAGTTTTGTTTCATTTCGTTTTGCTTTTTAAGGCAGTATTCTCTTTGATCCTCCATTTCCTAATCTCCAACATGAGGACAAAAAATAATAACCACCTCACAGTGTTATTGTGAAGATTCAATAGGATAACCACCATGGGTGTATTTTGTAGACTCACTGTGCTATAAAATGCAGTTTTTAATCATTGCGATTATGGTTATTACTATGACAATGCAGTCAACCACAATGACCATGAACTGGGAACAAATCCGTATGCCTCTGTCAAACCATCTGAGGCTTTGACAGAAAAGCCCGAGGCTTTTCTTGTCACCCGCTTCTGTCCCTCGGTCTGGATATCTTATCTTTGCATTAGAAGACAATTGGGCCAAGAATTTTTCATCTGAAATGAATTTTAATCTTCATTTAGTGCATTCCCTATGCCTCACTCTCCACACATGGAAAGAATTTTTAATAAAATTTTCTTTTCCCTTGGCAATAAGAACATTTAGGAATGCCAGCTGTGAGGATGAAAATGGGTCCACAATCAATTCTAAGCTAAAAATAGAACATTTTAAGTAAGTTTTTAAATGGAGAAATGCATTCATCTATTTCTCCTTTGAGGACCACTTCCAAAAATGTGCAGTGAATTTCCTTCCATGATGACAGTGGGTCTAAGGCTTGGGCAGGGACGTTTGTATAGTCACTCACGGAAGCTCAAATTAAGCAAAGCATGATTGGAAGTACTTTTTACTTCAAAAGTGGTGGTACAGAACGTGGTTGGTAAGGCTTTTTATTCCCTTACTTTTATTCCTGAGGGAAGTAGTGTCATCTTAAATACTTTGTGAGGGAAAGAAGAATACAGGGATAAGAGTCAAGAGAATGGCATCCGGTCTCCACTTAGCCATCAACTTGGTGGGTGATCTTGGCAAAACTACTTAACCCTCGTGTACCTGTTTTCTCTTTTTCAAAATGAATCACATCTCCTCTACTTGTCTTAGCAGAGTTCTTACTACGAAAGGAAGTGACTGATGTCAATGGGCTTTGAAAAAAATTTTTTTAGTGCTAGCCCAAACTTGCATTATTTACACTTTTGTTAGTATTTGCTCTAAGGGAAGAAACTTGTGAAGGTTATAATGGAGCATGAGTTGGTTCTTATCCTTTGAGTAACTAACTACCTTAGTGTATCAGTTGGTACAGGCCCTATTGGGAAGTTAGACTACCAACCTGTCTCAGTGGCTCCCAGGCCTTTGGAGAAAGGCCTTCATGAAAATGAGGGAATTCTTTGTGTTTTTGTTAGCTTTCAGTGCACAAGAATTGTATCATTAATTACAGTGTGTTTTCCCTCCCCAAAGAAGCCTGGTGACTAGTAATAAGATGAATTTGCTCAATTTGTTATGTTAATTTCTTTCTATCGGGAGGTTTTAATCATTAAACTAATGATCTCCTCCATATTTTGAAGCAAGGTAATAAAACACACACAGTTATAATTACATTTAACCCCAAAACTATACTGAACTTGGTAAATTGCTTTAGAAGATTCCATTATATTTTTAATTCTGCTTTCTTAACTAGCAGCAAAAACACTACCAGAAATAAAATAGAATGAACCAACAGATTACAAAGATGTCTTACAACTTTTATTTTTCCAAATGCAGTACACATGTTATCCTGTTAAAGAATTCTTAAACAGAATAATGCATTGAAAGGGATTATTAATCCCTTTAACTGAGGATCGAATCATAAAGATGGGAATGGTATGTGGCTGGATAAATGTGTCCACATTTATATATATGCACACTTGTAGTGCATATCATCCCTGACTGGGTGGCTGTTTCCTGGACTGATTGAGTCCAAGAAGTAGGAATGTGGGTGACTATTGGCACCTCAGAGATCCCACAGGTAATCATAAACCTCTAGTTTTAATGGTGATAGAGTTCTTCTAAGAATTGTTCTTTTTCAGAGACAGGTGAGGGGGTGAGCCAGCTTCTGGAAATGGATTTCAGTAGCAGACTGCTTTTCTCAGTATCTTTGTGACCCTTCTTATCAACTGGAGATCAATATTAGATATTTTGAAAAACAAAATAGAATTTGCTCTAGCCTAGTGTGTGATTTTACAAAGTACTGCTTCCTAAATTTTGCTTTATAAAACTGAAAATATACTAACATTTTACCTTTATGAAGGTAGCAAAAAGGTGGTTAGTGAAATTTATATGAAAGTGAAATACGTAGATGAGGTGAAATACATATATATCTACAGTGTCCAGTTTCATTACTGAGCATTTTGTGTGTTGGTGAGGGATGAGATCTCTGTGGTTTTGTGCTATCTCTTAAATCTCCCCACTGTGTCTCTTTCCTCATTACTGCTGGGTCCTTGAGACCCATCCTGTCTCACCTGGACCATTGTAAATGAGTCCCTTTTGGTCCTCCTGACTTACATCTTTCCCTGTTCCACACTCTTCCCTCCCCACAGAAGATTGTGAATTTCCTAAAAACAAGTCAGATTATTCAGCAGTCTGAAATTCCTGAGCAAATCCCTGCCCACAGACTAAATGGTCTCTTTTGTTCATATGTGACTCTGTGCCATTCTTTGAACACTCCATACTCCTTCACATCTTCCAGCCTCCTCTCCCAGGAATATCCCTACTGACCTTTTAAATATGCTGTCATCCTTCAAGTGTCACATGTCCCCAAGATAACCTCTCAGACCTGCCCCACGTTTCCTATACTTCCAGGCAGCTTTACCACTAGCTTACCTGGTATATAGTTATCTGGGTATGTATGCTTGTCATTATTTTGTATTGCAGCTTTGCATTTACCTCTTGCCTCCTCATCTTTCTCGTTAATATATCCAAAGTTTATCACGGTGTCTGGCAGAATTACTCAATAAATGTTTATTGATTGAAGGAAGAAAAGAATAAAAATGGAAGGAATAAGCAACTTTCAAATTTCAAATACTATTCCTTGATTAATCAGAAGTGTATTTTCACAGACTCTTTACAATATAATAAGTCAATACTATATATCACTTTAACACTGCTTTACTTTCAACAATATTTGTTCTACTAATTTAAAAGGTATTATGCAAGAGGAAGCCTTCAAAACCAGTCAACAGAACTGCTCCATTCAGTTGAGAGCAATTAGTGTTCTATACAATTGCTAATATGATTTAAACTGAAGGCAAACATTTTTAGATTTGAAGTAAGAGCAAATAAGGTGTTAATAAAATTTGGACTCCATCTAAATAGAATATTTTGCATGTGGTTTTTGTTGTGAATATGTAGAACTCAAGATTACCCCTGTTCCCTAAATGTAATGGTGAGTCATACCCATAAGACATTCATTCCTTCTCTTCTGGGGACTTAATGACTATTTCTCAGGCCCTGATCTTTGGTGAGGCCCACCATAAAATATCCCGAGTTTTTAAAAAAAAGAAAGAAAGAAAGAAAGAAAAGAAGGAAAGAAGAAAGAAAAAAAACCACACTGAGTTCAGAGGTTCTGGGCCAGTTGATCTGATATTGCCTAAGGCACAGGTATGTTAAGAGAAATGAAGGGATTTCTAAAAATGATAAATTTCCATTTGAAATAGAAGAAAAAGGAAATACTGTAACTCAAGAAAAATCTTAAAGAAAACCAAATATATTCTGCAGCTGGGTCTAAACTCTGCTATTGAATTAGCCATGGCATAGTTGATTTAATGGTTATTGTCCTTTCTCTTTTCTTCTCTTTTTCTGGCTGTAGTAACTGGATTTCTGACAGTAAATTAGATCAATTGTACTGTGCTAGGAATTGAATTAACTGAATGGAATTGCAAAATAATCAGACTGTGGTCTACTTATTATAAATACATTTGATCAAAGGAGTGAACACTAGATTCCCAAAGATACCTAAAAGGAAAGTTATTCAATGAAAATAGATATGAATTATCAAAACTTCACATATTATTATTGAGATTTGTTTTGATATTGTAAAAATTAATTCAGTATGGTTCATGTCCACAAGAACTGTAGACCTGGTATCCTAACCATAGCACATTACTTCCTGTGTTATACATGAAATGTAATAATGCAAAGCACAATTTATTTGCTAACACTTAAACTAGTTAAAATTTGTTGTCTTTTTCTCCTGGTTTGGAATTTGAAAATACATTCTGCTTTTATCAACAGAGTAGGGAAGAAATCAGTATTTAGGGCTTTAGTTCTTAAAAGATACAGTGCTTACCACCAAATTAAGAAAAAGACGATTTTATACTCTTTTTATTTGTAGTCAAAAATAAGTTCATATTCATGAAAAGACCACAAGAAGAGTGTTCACATGTTGACTAAGCCATCTGGTCAGTAGGTATGTACCCAGCTCTTGATTCTGACAGCAAGATTATTGCTCCATATTAAGATCATACCTGTTGTCCAGGGTAGATCTAGGATGCAGTGTTCTAACTGCCCCATTATACACACCACCTCCTGAGGAATTTGTGGATGCTCTTTATGAAGGTGAAATGCACTTGTGCAGTGTAACCTGCCTGAAGTACTTTTCTAACCCTTGCAACTCAGAGGGTTTCTAACAACATTTACTTTTTCAGTGTCAGTGTTGTTGGGCCATAAGTAATATTTATTGTTTATTTAACTCTCTTCCTAAACTAACAGATTTTAGGATGGTTCTGGTTAGGTCTAGTTTTAAAATATTGTTTTTTGTTCATTATGTTTTAAAATGATAATACACAGTTATATCTGAGTCCTTAGAATAGGGCATTCTCTCATTCTCTCATACTGCCTGTGATAGTTTAAGTTTTCAAGTTTTCTTCACTATAATTAAGAAACAGTTACTAACAGTTTTATAATTCTGCAAACCTTTAATCCAGCAATCGGCTTCTAGAAATTTACATTAAAAATGTAATTACAGGGGTGCCTGGGTGGCTCAGTCGGTTAGGTGGCTGCCTTCAGCTCAGGTCATGATCCCAGGGTCCTGGGATTGAGTCCTGCATTGGGCTCCTTGCTCATTGGGGAGTCTGCTTCCCCCTCTCCCTCTGCCTGCTGCTCTACATACTGGTACTCTCTATCTCTGTGTCAATAAGTAAATAAAATCTTTTAAAAAATGTAATTACATATGTTTGCAAATACTTAATTATATAAATGTGCATCACATATTTGTAAAAAGAAAAACTAGAAATACTTTAAATACCCCACATAAGGAATTGGTTAACTAAATTTGGCTTTATAGGACAGTGGAATACTATGAAGTTATGAAAAGATGATCACATACATTTTTAAGTGGAAAGATCAGGTTAAAAAGTAGAATGAACAAAGCTATCCCATTTTGGTAAAATAAACACATATATCTGTACACACATATATATGAAGAAAAGACTAGAAGAATTTAGCTCTTTCTGGCTTTGCATATTCATGTCTTTGCTCACCAATGTTTTCTAGATTTTCCATAATGAATGTTTATTTTATAAGAGACAGAATCTTTTTTTAAAAGATTGTGTTTGTTTTAGAGAGTGAGTGAGTGCTTACATGCTCATGAGAGTGGGGGAGGGACGGTGGGATAGGGAGGACAAGCAGACTCCACACTGAGCGTGGAGCCCGAGGCTGGGCTCCATCCCGCAGCCTTGAGATTACCACCAGAGCTGAAGCCAAGAGTTGGATACCCAATTGATTATGCCATTTTATGTGCTTAAGGCAGTGATTTCCAATATGCTCTCGAGTATTCTATTTCATAGTGTGATGGTGTCCATATTTAAGAATTTTTTTCTTAAGTCCAACCAACATCTTTCTAGCATTCCTTAGGCTCTTGTTTTGTATGTCTTGTTTTGTTTTTATTTAAGTAATAATGGAAAATAACTCTTCAGCACAAGTTGCGTGATCCATCCTCTACTTGAAGATAGTAATCAAGTCACCTGTTACTCCTGTTTCTTCCCAGGCCTGCAAAGACTCCATTCCTTTCATCTTTCTTCATGAACTGATTTTCTATTCCTTTAATATTTATTTGTTGTTCATCTCTGAACCTTCTCTACTCTTTTCATGTAGAATTTAAGATGCAGTGACCAAACTGGAGACAATCATAGAAAAATGTAGCTAAGACTGACTAGAGTGGAAGGAGTTGTCCTTAACCCTTAGCTATTCAAGAAGAAGATATGGATTTTTTCCTCATAGTCATAGTTAACTCTGTATTCCACTTTGCACTTTTAGTTAATATTTCCCAAGGATTTCTCTTTTTTTTTTGCTGTAATTTTATCTTATTATACTTTATTTCAATTTTTAATTTCTGCTATTAGATTTTTGTCCTAAAGTGTCTTCTCATTTATTGCTTACTCTATGTCATTAAATTGCTTTCTTTTGATACTGAAGTATCTCAAAAAATGTTAAGGTCGTTTTGAATGCTGTCAGTGGCATTAAGAGCAATGACAACCCTTCTGATTGAGAATTCTCCACAGATTTGATAAATGTATTCCTGACTCTGAGTCATGCATGTTGCATACAAATACAGGAGCCCCAGGTCTGATTCCAATACCCACCACATCACGTTTTCCTCTAGGTTGCATCCTTGATTCAGCTACCTACCCATATTACAACAGGGCAATAGATGCCTTACTTCCTCCCTCGTTGATGAGACATGGTGTACAATGTTGTTAAAGCCTTTGCCATATTTCGAGAAAAACTATTTGAGTCACTATCCTTTTTGCTGTGTGGCAGTATCATCAAAAGAAAGACAACTGGCTCAGTGCGCTTTGTTCTTCATAGGGTTACTGTGGCAGTATTTTGTTGGCTGATCATTAGCAATGGAACAGTTAGTTTGCTGAAATTTTCCTAGTCTTCAAGGATTAGAGAGTCACACTGCTTCTGTGTAGGAGGTAGTGCATCAAAGCAAATCTCTTCAACATCTGCAGTTGTGTCAGAGTAGCACTGGCTCCCAAAATCAATATTCAGAAAGACAGGCATGAAAGAAAATATACTTTTCTGTCCTATGAGACATAAATCATACTACCAGTAGGATTTTTTAAAAATTTTTTTGTCTTCTAACTCCATGATTACATTCAATCATGAATAGGAGAAAACACTTTACCTGGGCTGCATTTATTTTTAAAGCCATCACACTGAAATGAGATATGGAAATGAAACGCTTTCACATTGCTAATGTTAAAGAGCAAATTAGAAGCAAATGATGATAATTACAGAGCACAACCTTGTGTTCTCCCGGATATGCCTAAAGGTAATGAGAAAGCAGAGGGTACAGGAGCTGGTGAAGATGGAGAATGGTGAGCTGTCAGTGAGCCCCAGATGAAAAAGGCATAACAGCATTGCTCTTGATGGGTGTCGAGGGGGAAGCTGTCTGAGCATGGTTGACTGAGTTATTTTGTTTGAGAGGAAAAAAATTTTAACTCTGGGAATATGGCAACTGGTTAATTATCATATATATAAAATATATTTATACTTACAAAAAATAAGCACGAATTGATGAATATAACTATAGTAGAAGAACCCAATCAAATATTCAAATATGAATAAAGGCAATTAATGGAATTAGTCACTGTTACAATTATCAGACCATGTCATTGCTAATTCTTCAAGTAGATTAATAGCGAGCCTTTAAAAAGTTACTCTTCTCCATTTTCAAAGATCACAGTTACAGACCAGAAGTTATATAGCGAAAAGACATCTTGTACAGATCTTTTTCTCCAAAGCTGAAAATGGACTTGATTACATATAATATGTACACATTTCCTTGAAACTGAACTTCACTTTCAATTCATTGGAATAGCATGAAAACTGAAAATATTTTTATACAGAAAATATAATTTTTTTTCTCTTGACACCTCAGAGTAATGCAGAGCACATCTCATATGTTCTCCTGTTCCTGAACTCCTGCTCATACCTCAGGACTCAGCCTAGATGTATCTCCTCTGGGAAACCTTGCCTGAGCCCTCAAAGCTCCTAAATGTTCCCATGACAATTGCTGTGCATATCATGTTCCCTCCCACTTACCCCATGTTTTCAATTATCTGTCTCTTATGTGTCATATCCTTGAGGATGTATTATACTCACTGCATGTATATCTTACCATACTGTCTGATGCTAATTGGTGTTCATTAAATACATATAAAATTGCTTGGCCTCATTTGGCCCTAAAAGCTCTCGGTCAGGATTATAATCCCCATTTTACAATGAGGGAAATGAGGCTCTAAGAGCTTTTGTGACTTGCATAAACTCATAGAGGCAGTTAGTGAAAGAGCTAGGATTCGGACATTTGGTCATAGAAACCAAGGGAGATGGACTTTTAACAAGAGTGACCAAACAATTCTAAATGCAGCAGACATTTGGATTTAATTTAAAGAAAAGACTGTGGGGTAATGTAATCTTTGAGAACAGTCTTAGCAGAAGCCTGAGGAACGGAAACACAAATCTAAGAAATTCAGAGAAAACAAGTTGTAATAAAACAGAAGTAATAGAAATAGCTGATTAATTCACAAAGCTTTTCATTGGAGGCCACAAAAATGTGGCTGTCACTAAGAAGGTGTATCTCTTTTTCAAAAGGAGAGACCTAGTGCATATTTAAAGCATGGTGCCAAGTTCCACCTCTGGGAGATTAGAGAAGATGTATTTTCCTCTATTCTCCCTGCTAATGACAACTAAAAACTTTGGACATTTTAGCATTATAGACAAAACAATCATAAGGAGACTCTGAACAGTGCAGAGAAGAAGGCAGATGAGCTGGGGACTCTTAGGCTTCAAAGAACAACATGGAACTGAGTTCCTTGGATTTTCCTAGGCTAGGAACTGAAGAAACCAGGGACAGAGATATGCCAGTGGGCGCTGATGAAAAAAGTCCTAACTAGAGCCTACTCTTTCTAGCCAAAGCACCCAGAAAGGGGCAGTCTCGCAAAATAGAAAACTCCTAGATTAGAACCAGCCTATTCCAGCCAAACATTATAGATGAAACTGTGATGCCACCTCCATTCGTGCCAATAACAGCCAAATGGGGACCTTACACTTGCACATTCTTTCACTCTCTGTGCTGTAATGTTTTCCTCCCCTTTGGTATCACTGCTTTGGTGTCACTGGAGACCACATGAGAAGCCTGGACTTCCCTTTTTCCCTGGCAGGAACCAGGTACTCCTCCCTTCCCCACTGGGTTAGTGTCAGTGGAGGATACATGGGGACCAGAACTCCCATCCCACAGCCAGGGTTAACAAAAAGCCCACACACTTGGGTGTCAACAGATCCCAAGGAGGGAACGTTGAATTCCACCTGCACCTAGAAGTAGCCACACAGACACCTGCCTCTTCCCCTGCCAGAGTGATGTCAGAGAAAACCAACTAAAACAGAAAGCTTGGATAAGATCCGGAGTCTCGCAACATACCGTGAAAATATTCAGGTTTCAGTAAAAAAATCACTTGTTTTACCAAGAACCAGGAAGATCTCAAGGCAACAGGAAAAAAAAAAGACAATCAATAGATGCTAACACCAAGATGACAGAGATGTTAGAATTATCTGACAAAGATTTGAAAGCAACTACGATAAATGAGTACTGAGTAATCAAGAATAAGCTTGAAACAAATGAAATAGGACAGCCTCAGGAAAGAAGTAGAAAGTCCCAGCAAATAAATAGACAATACGAAGAAAAACCACATGGAAATTTAGAACTGAAAAAGATACTAAATGAAATTAAAAGCTCAGTAGATGGGGTCAACAGGAGAATGCAGAGGTCAGGGGAATCAGTGAACTGAGAGAGATCCATGGTAATTACTGAAGCTAAGAAACAAGGAAAAGAGACGGAAAAAAAGAAGAAAACCTCAGGAACCTGTGGGATTAAAACAAAAGATCTAGCATTCATGTCATCACAGTCTCTGAAGACGAGGAGAAAGAGGATGGGGCTGAAAACATACTTGAAGAAACATTGGCTAAAACCTTCCCAAATTTTGGAAGAGACCTAAATCTACTGATCCAGGAAATTGAATAGGAGAAACAGGGTAAACCCAATGATATCTACACCAAGACTTTTCATACTTAAGCTTCCAAAAACAGACTCCCTCCCCCCAAAAATGACAACTTAGCTATGGGGAAAAAATTCACCTGATAATGGATTTCCCATCAGAAGCCATGGAGGAAAAGAGGAGTGGGATCATTATTTTTCAAGTGCTGAAATAAAAGACTGTCCACCTCAAATCCTATACCCTGCAAAAAGAATTTTTCAGGAATGAGAAAGAAATCATAGTCTTAGGTAATGGGAAACTAAGGAATTTGTCACCAGTAAACTTATCCTGAAAGAATGGCTAAAGGAAATTCTCAGAACAGAAAAGAAACAATAGGAAAAGGAACATTGGAACATTAAGAATGAAGAAAGAATGTGATTAAGCAAAAATATAGGTAATATAGGCTTTCCTTTTTCTCTTGAGTTTTCTAAATTATGTTTGGCAATTGAAACAAAAATGATAACATAATTCATTCTAAATGAATATAAAGGAAGTATTTAAGACAGTCTTGTAAGTAAAGGGGAGAAAAAAGATGTAGAAGGAGGTAAATTCTTTTTACATCAAGCAAACTGGTTAAATCATGACATTGATAGACTGTTATAAAATTATGTATAAATAATAGACTACCTGGACCAATCACCAAAAAATCTATAAAGAGATACACTAAAAAACTACACATAAATCAAAATGAAATGATAAAAGATGTTCAAGCAACCACAGAATGGCAGGAGAATAATAATAGAGAAACAAAAACAAGAAAACAAAAAATTAAAATGACAGCATTAAGTCCTAACATATTAATGATTACTCTAAATGTACATGTCTAAAAGACAGATTGGCAGGGTGGTATTAGCGGACAGAGAGATGGATAGATCAATGCAGCAAAGTAAAGAAGCCCTAAGAGAGCAAAGGTGCAAAAGCATTTCAATGAAGGAAAGATAGCCTTTTCCACAAATGGTGCTGGAGCAGTTGGACATCCATAGGTATAAAAACGAATATTGACCTGAGTCTCACACCTTATACAAAAATTATTTCAAAACAGTTTATGGATTGAAAGGTCAAATTATAAAACCTTTAGAAAAAAATTATTGGTGAAATATTTGTGAGCTAAGGGTAAGGGCATTTGACATCAAAGTGCAATCCATAAAAGGAGAAATTGACAAATTGGATTTTGTTAAAATGTAAAGCTATTGTTAAGAAAGTGAAAGTATTCAGATGGGAAAATATATTTTGCAAACCACATATTTGACTAGCATATAGGGCATATAAAGAACTCTCAAAATTCAACAATAAAAATACAAACAATCTAGTCAGAAAACAGACATGAAAAGACACTTCATTGATGAGGATATTTGCCATTTGTAATGGCAAATAAACACATGAGAAGGTAGCCAACCTCATTAGCCATTAATGACATGCAAATTAAAACCACAAGGGGATATTCCTAGGCACCCATCAGAATGGTACAATAAAAAAATAGTGACACCACTGAATTCTGGCAAGGATGTGGAGACACTGGACCACTCATCCATTGCTGGTGGGAACAGAGACTTGTATAACCACTCAGAAGAGTTTGGCAATTTCTTTTCTTTTCTTTTTTCAAGATTTATTTATTTATTTACTTGAGAGAGAGACAGAGAGAGAAAGAGAGCAAGAGAATGAGCACAAACATAGGGAGGAGCAGAGAGGGAGGGAGAAGGCCAAGCAGGTTCCGTGGCATGGAGCCAGATGCAGAGCTCCATCTCAGGACCTTGAGATCATGACCTGAGCTGAAATCAGAATTAGGTTGCTCAACCCACTGAGCCCCCAAGGGATCCCAAGAGTCTGGCAATTTCTAAAAAATCAACCTTTGAACTACCATAACACTCAACACATGGAATCCTAGACTTTGATCCTGGAGGAATGAAGACGTATGTTCACAACAACCTGTACACATGTATTCATAGCAACTTCATTGGTAATAGCCAATAACTGGAAACAACTCAGATGTCCTTTAATAGGTGAACAGTTAAAACACATAGTGCTACATTCATACCAGGGAATACTGCTCAGCCGTTAAGAGGAACAAAAACACTGATACATGAAACGACTTGGATGAATCTCCAGAGAATTATGCCGAGTGAAAAATGCCAGTTCCAGAAGCTGTTTACTGTATGGTTTTATTTACATAACATTCCTTACATGGCAAAATGATAGGAATAGAGGACAGTTTAGTGGTTGCCAGGGTAAAGGAGTAGGCGAGGATGTAGGAGGGGCTGTGGCTTTAAAGGACAACATGAAGGATCCTTGTAGTGATAGAAATGTTCTGTGTCTTGAATGTATCAATGTCAACATCCCGGTTCTCATATCCTACTGTTGTTTTGCAAGATGGTACTTTTGGGGGAAATTGGGTGAAAGGTACATATTTCTTACAATCACATACGATCTATAGTCTCAAAATAAAAGATTTTATTTTTTCAACATGCACAGAACCAATGGAAAGGGAAAGACTGAAGATGAGAAGAGAGAATGCGAAGAAGAAATAGGAACAGAGAATTTGACTTTTCATTTAGGAGTTCTCCCTGGTGTTCCTGAAGCTTTAATTCCAATCCAGCTGCTTATTAAGAAGTTATAACACAGAGGAGATCACTATTACATAGTGAGTCCTAATGCATTGAGTGGAGGCAATAATTAAAGATGGAGAGGGGCAAACACAAACACAATTTATCACTCTTCACCTTGTATTCTGCCTGATCAGATCGTCGGTGGTACTCAGTCTTGGCTTGATTTCCCTTGAGATTATCAAGGGAGCTTAAAAAACAAAAATACTAATGCCTGGATTCCACCCCCCCTCAAAGATTCTGATTACGTTGATCTAAGTTATCTCTTGGGCATTAGCATTATTTAAAGGATTTATTTATTTATTTGAGAGAGAGGGTACACATGTGAGTGGGGAGAAGGGCAGAGGGAGAGCATCTTCAAGCAGACTTACTGCTGAGAGTGGAGCCCCACATGGGGCTCGATCCAATGACCCATGAGATCATGTCCTGAGCCAAAGCCAAGAGTCGCCCACTTAACTGAATGAGCCACCCAGATGCCCTGTACATTAGCATATTTAAAGGTCTCAAAGTGATAACGAAGTGTAGCCAGGGTTGAGAACTACTGGCCAACTGGGGGTCCATAGCCTGTTTGAATCTTCTTTGTGGGTACGTATCATGTGTTTGTTTTAAACTGAACATGAAGGGGTAAGGTTGTGATGTGTGTAAATTGTTTCACTGTAGAGACAAGGTTAAGTACATCTTCTAAGGTAGAGGTTATATTTATAAATGACATCAACTAACATAGTTGTTAGCTCCCCCAACACTTCCCTGTGTGCCTCACTGGCCTTCTTTCAGCTCCTTGGACAGCCCACGTTGTCTTTTGCCACAGAGGTGTTTTTTTTTTTTTTTTAAGATTTTATCTATTTATTTGACAGAGAGAAACACAATGAGAGAGGAAACATAAGCAGGAGGAGTGGGAGAGGGAGAAGCAGGCTTCCCACGGAGCAGGGAGCCCGATGTGGGATTCGATCCCAGGACCCTGGGATCATGACCTGAGCCGAGGGCAAATGCTTAATGACCAAGCCACCTAGGTGCCCCAAGCCATGGAGTTTTTTTGTTTTTTGTTTTTTGTTTTTAGAGATTTTATTTATTTACTTATTCATGAGAGACAGAGGGAAAGAGAGAGAGGAAGAGACAGAGGGAGAAGCAGACTCCCCACTGAGCAGGGAGCCCAATGCGGGGCCCTATCCCAGGACCTGGGATCATGATTGGAGCCGAAGGCAAACGCTTAACAACTGAGCCACCCAGGCGCCCCCAGAGTTTTAGATACATGCAGTTATCCTACCCAGAGTAAGAAGTCGCTTCCTTCCTCTCATCCAACCCCATTCTTCTTTCTCTCCTTTGCCTAATTAATCTCCTTCAGCTCTTATTCACTTTTCACTTCTGCAGAGGAGTCAGCCTCTTAGGCTACCATGAGCCACTCTTTCCCAGTACTTGTCACAGTTACAATTTACAGTTATTTTATCATTATGCCATAATGTTTGTCTCTCCCACTAGACTGGAAACTCTTTGAGGGCAGAAATCTCCCTTGTAAAAGGCTCACTATTTTTTCCCCAGCAACGAGCCGAATGTCTCTGATCTGTTGTAGGTGCTCTGTAAATAATTTGTTTCCTGAATGAACCAACCAGTCTCTGTTTAGAAAGTATTCACCAGAGATAGAGGATGTCACAAAAGCAGTTAGGTAGGAATGGTTCAACTGAAAACTAGTTCACGGCACCTTGGGCAGGTCACTGATTCTCCCTGGGGCTCACTGTTTGTGTTTGTGAAAGGGGATGTTTCTCGAACTTGGCTGCCCATGTTAAAAACCACTGGGGAAACTTAAAAATACCCCTGTGTGGGACTCAGCACAGATGTTCTTGTTTAACTGATTTGAACTCAGGTATTAGACATTTTTAAATGCTCCAGAATGATGGAATATGCAGTTAAAGTTGGGAACTACTAGCTGGGCCTAATGATGTCTAAAATCTCACACAATTATAAAATTTTAGCATCATGTAAAGCAACCCACCTCCTTTGCAAATGACCCTCCTTTCCCACTGGCATAGTTTGCACTGAAGGGAAACCAAACCCGTGGCAACTCAGGGGCAGACACAAAGGGAAAGGTATTTATAACTTACCACACTCATTTTATTCCCTTGCTTCTTTTGCTTTTAATCGTGGTGTTTGGTGGAAAGCCATCCCTCCACAGACTTGGCCCGCTGGCACCCTATGCAGTGAGATGGTGGGATGGTGCCGTACGAGGTACAAGGAAATTGGGAATTAATTATTGACATAAAAACAGGGCAAATAAAAATTTGCTCCTTTGACTGTGAACTTTCTGATTTTCAAAAATAGCTTAAAAACACATTTTTCCATCCAAATGCCCAGAGGGATTAATCTGCATTGAAGATTAATTCCCTGAGATGTTTCACTCTTTAACAGTCTCCTGGTTTGGTTGTTTAATATTTGGCACTAAAAATAAAGTCTGATGCCAAGTTTCATTTGTTGTCACTCTTTAGCTGTAATTGACTCTAAGATCTAAAAGGACTCATCGGGTTCCATGACTTTTATCCATAACAGAGGAGTACCCCTGTTCAAAGAACTGGGATCACAAAATGCCAACAGGAGGGAATTTGCTAGCCAGGCCTCAGAGAGGCTGTTCCAGAAGTAAAATGTCAGAGCTGCATCCTCTAGCTTCCTCCAGGTTGTATTTAATATTTTTTGCTGTTGTTTACTGGCATTGTGATATAAACCTCAGCTGATTAGTAGAATGACTGGAAATCTAAAGAAATCGTGCTGTGAAGTAGTATGAATTCTTTCTGAATAGAAGAATTCATTGGCATAAGAAACAATAGCGATACGAGGAGAAAGAATTGTTTCCTTCTCTGGGCAGCCCTGGAGATGAGGTATACTTCGATGGTGGTCCATTTGGAGGATATCGGGGCTCCGTGTGTGGAAAATACCAGGACCCTTTAAGTCTTTGGGTGGCACTCAGCAAGAATTGCCTTCTTCATTCTTAGCAGTGTAGACGCATACATCTCCTCCCCAGCCTGAGTCACTCTGATACCCAGTTGAGCGCCTGGGGAGCCCGTTCCCTTCATGAAGCTAGAAGGATGCTATTTGAGCCCGTTCTTTGGTGGCTCAGTTACTTATGTGGTATCCTCCCGAATGCACAATGTACCACTAAAAGACAGAGGCCTGAGTGTATTTGTAAGTAGGTTAGGCATGGAAAGGGGAGGGTAGGGGAGGCAAACAAAATGGCTGAATTTCTATTTTTCAGTATTAGGGAGAGGAGAGTAAAAGAAACTCCCCTTTCTCCACTTCCACCCCTCAAACAAAATAACTCTGGCCGTATTCTATGGATAACTCCTCTTTTAGAAGGGAGGCAACCTCAGGAAGAATTAAGCCTTTGAACCATTCACACTTTAGTCTGAATTATGCAAATCAGAAAATCAGGTCACCTTTTTCCTTGGGAAAGTCAGCCATAAAGAGAGACTGAGATTCTGAATTGGGTAGGAGCTGAGTGAGGTTAATTTCAAAGCATAAGGGAAGAAGTTTTGAGTAGGGTCCCAGGGTGGGGATTTTAAATGGTTAGAAGTGCTCTGAGACTTCCTGATGCCTGAGCCTAGGAGTGAGGTCCAGGAGTCAGGAGTGTTACGGAGAGGGCAGACAGGAGGCCATTTAAAATAAGGTTTGTCTACTTTGTATGTTTGACTAAATTAAACCATTGAACAATGTAGCAGCAAAAAATATACTTCCTGGGGCTCCTGGGTAGCTCAGTTCGTTGGGCTGCTGCCTTCGGCTCAGGTTGTGATTCCAGGGTCCTGGGATAGAGCTCCACATCGGGCTCCCTGCTCAGCGGGGAGACTGCTTCTCTCTCTACCTCTGCCTGCTGCTCTGCTTACTTGTGCTCTCTATCTCTCTGTCAAATAAATAAATAAATAATGTTTAAAAATATATATACTTCCTGCCACATTGGGTATAGGCAAATAAGAGATTTGGTTCTCTTCACCTGAAAATTAGGAAGTCTGACTTCTTTGGGAAAACTTATACCATTGGTCAGAGGGTAGCCAGCTGCCTTCCTAATCTCTATGTGCAGATACTCAGACACTGATTCTAGCACTGCCGTCCACCCTCCCTTTGGATCCCAAAGGCCGGAGAACTCCATAGTGGGGTTCGAGGGCTCCCAGGACTCACAGAGTGTGTCCACCCGATAGGCACACACAGAGAATGTAAGGGAATCTGTTTCTGATCCTTAGTGTGCACATGTGCTCTTTCCTAAACCTGATCTGCCAGAGAGGGGACTTGCAGTGTACATGTAGGGATTTAGTTCCTTCCCACCACTCCTTCATATTCACCCAGTTCCTGCTTTATAAAAGAAGGTCTCTTTCGCCCTTCCACAGTCTTACTACAATAACCTCCAGAATGTCAAATGCAGGGACAACTGGAGATACTGAGGTTGGGTGAGCCTCCCTTCATCACAGCACTAAGGCAGGGCGAGTGTCTTTCCTGTCTTAGACTCGTGTCTGTTATGGACCAAGGGTGGTCTTAGAGAGCAAGTATGCTGGTCCTCTTGAGATGTTCTGAAGTCCCATAGCAATGGCAGTTTTTCCTTTAATGACCTCATTTTCCCCATTCCCCAATTATTATTGAGGAATGCGTTGCTCCTGAGGGAGAGTGTTTTGAGAGCAAAGCAAACAAACCGTAAAAAGAAACATTTAAGATGACAGCACATTTTTTTTTGATCCTTGCAGCGGACTCTCGGCAGAGCTTAACGCCCTATCTACCTCTCTATTTGAGAACTAAAAATCCAAAATGAGGTGGCTGTTGTAAAGATGCGTATTAACAGGTTTGTTAAACTGAAACATGAGGCTAGACTGTTTCTCCTGAAATGTCAGTTTCTTGGGCCAATTATTTGACAATAAAGATGGTTTTGCCTATTATTATATTATATTATATTATATTATATTACATATATTATATCAAAGAGGTCTTCCATAAATTGAATGAGCTAGATCTTAAGCTCCAGACTTTTGACCAAAATTTGTCATGTTATAAATAATTTTGTGTTGGCAAATGGGTCTTGAACAGTATTTTTTTTTCCTCCAACTATTTCTGAGTAACTGGAGTTAAAGAAGATGCCTTAAGCAAAAGAAAACCAGGTATCATGGATAGTCATCTGAAGAATCTTTGTAAAATCCTTTTGGTACGCTTCCCAGACCTGATAAAGTAAATGACTCAAATGAATAAGTATCATATGCTTTTACTAAACAGGTTTCTATTTTCCAAAGTGAATTAAACATTGCTCAATGCAGGGGGATGGGGAGGATGGGCAAAACTGGTGAAGGGAAGGGGTCAAAAGATACAAACTTCTGGTTATATAAAATAAGTAAGTCATGGGCATGTAATGACTATAATTAATAATACTGTATTGCATATTTAAAACTTCCTAAGAGAGGGGCGCCTGGGTGGCTCAGTGGGTTAAGGCCTCTGCCTTCGGCTCGAGTCGTGATTCCAGGGTCCTGGGATCGAGCCCCGCATCGGGCTCTCTGCTCGGCAGGGAACCTGCTTCCTCCTCTCTCTCTCTCTGCTTCTCTGCCTACTTGTGATCTCTGTCTGTCAAAATAAATAAATAAAATCTTAAAAAAAAAAAAAAAAACTTCCTAAGAGAGTAGATCCTAAAAGTTCTCATCATAAGAACAGCAATTTGTAACTCTATGGTGATGGATATTAACTAGACTTACTGTGGTGATTATTTACATACATACAAATTACAAACATACAAATACATACAAATACGGAATCATTATGTTATACACCTGAAACTAATGTTATATGCCGATTATACCCCAATTTTAAAAGTTGAGTTAGAAGATCTAATCATTAAACCTAATTTTAATCATTATAATACTAAATTTAATTAAATTCTCTGACAAAATAACTTTAAGAGTAATTAAATGTTATTAATTAAATTATTAAGTAATTTTTGCAATAGATCACCCTGCCATTTTTGGCATATAACTCAAAATCCGTTCAAATAATAGGTTGGCATTATTATTATTAAAAATGAAAAATAGGACTCAAATTGAAAATGAGCCCTGTTTCATCTTAGTAATAAATATTAATCTAGGAATATATGAATCAGATTAACCATAAGAATAACAACAAATCATTAAGAGCTGCATTTCTAGGAACATTTTTTTTGATAGCTTATCAAAATTTATAATTTACATATGTTGTTTGGATCACTCATACACTAATACTTATATGTTACTAATAATTATAAATTCTTCATTTGGAAGAATAAGTTTAAACTTTTTGCATCCTATGTAGGTAACAGGGTGTATTTTGCAAACTCTATATACTTCTTTGTTTCAGATAACTAGGATAGGATAAGCAAGAAAAGATTTTCGAGGATGAAAATATGTGATGTTTGAAAAATAATTCATGGAGACAATGGAAGGCAAATATAAGTTAAAGGAACAAAGGAATGGTATAAAAATTCCTGCTAAAAAGAACTTGGGCCTGTTTTTTTTTTTAATGAATAATAATGGGTATCCAATGTATATGGTATTTAAATTCCACTGGATATGTTTAAAAGAGTGATGTTAGAGTTCTGCTTGAGATTACTGATATACTTCCTCTATAACTTCTTAATTTTACAATAAAGAATTTTAGATGTTAACTCGAAAAATATACAAAGGGTGTACATAGTTTCTTTAAATTAGGGGCAGGGGCTGGAATATATGAACAGAAATGTTTTGGAGACCCTTGTCTTAGAGTTTTTCTTTCTCTTCCAATAACAAATCTCTCTTTCTCCTTCTCTCAGGACCGTCACTGCTCCCTTCCACTGTGACAGGCTAATGCTCCCTTTGGTGTGGGTGACTGTTAATCACTTACTCCCCTCAAAAGCTGGTTGTGTTGTACAAGTTTTCCTAGGAACGATAATGTAACTAAAAGAATGACGTTTGAATGAGAATTTTCAGCCAGGGACAAAGGCATCTGAGGGAAGAGGAAAAGTTCCCAGAACTCACATGGCTGTTTGAAATTTGCTGGGCCTTCTCTGATTTTAGGTCATAATACTGCACTGTCAGGAGAGGTGGCACGGACAACCTCATGATTCAAAGAGTATTTCGGTTAAACTCATGACTGAGAAAATTAAGCTCACTCAATAGGTGTTGCTTTTTATATTTTAGCGATGATATTTCTGATCCTTCCTGCTCCGGTATTTTAAAGAAGCTTTGCATTCTTGGGTGTGTTTGTGTTTTTTTTTTATGTTACGTTGACTCAGTTTTCTCTCAACAGAGCACTGTGTCAAGAAAACATCTTTGATTTTTTTTTCCTTTACAAAAACTCCTCTAAGTAGGCCAAGGTCATGGCTTTGATGACTGTGTTGACTATTAATTTTATGTTGCCTGGGAGCCATAGACAATAAATGATATAGGGAAGACAAGCCAGCTGTGCGCAGATGCTCCTTGTGCTTCTGGGGAGAACGATTGTCGGCGGTCAAATTGAGGGATGGGCAGGAGCATCATTTTTACAAATGAACAATTATAAATTATAAACGGGCTGTCCTTGGCACTAGTGGAATTCATCCTGCCTATTTCTGTGGATTTCTGCAATTATCAAGATCTTGGGTAGGGTATCAGCTCGCTGAAAAAAAAATTAGTGAGTGCTTACTGTAAAGATAGATGATAGATAGATTGATAGATAGATAGAGGTGAGCTGACTTTCTAATGGCTTATTCACAACTTTATATGAAATATACTTCTTGAATTGATCCTGAACAACAATACTTCCTGAGTAATAGTAATCCACTGCTTATGAGCCCCCTACATGTGCCAGACACTGCAATTAGACGCTTCGAGTAAGTATGTTATTATTATATTTAATGATCTCCTATGGTAGATTTGTCTCTGGATTATACAATGCACAAAAACACTGGAGAATCTGGAAAGCATATTTTCCCAACTTGTATCTTTTGATGGATGAATGGATAAACAAGTCGTTACACACACAGAGTGGAATATTACTCAGACCTAAAAAGAGTGAAATGCTACCTTTTGTGATAACTTGTATGTATGGACCTTGAAGGCATGATGCTAAATGGAATAAGTTAGGCAGAGAAAGACAAACAATTTATGATCTCACTTCTTTATGGAATCTAATTTTTAAAAGCCAACTCCCCAAACCCATAGAAAGAGATCAGATTTGGGGTTACCAGAGGCAGGGGGCAGGGAGAGAGGGAACTGAGGAAGGCAGTCAAATACTAAAAACTTCCAGTTATAAAATAAATAAGTACTAGGAATGTAATGTACCACAGGATGACTGTAGTTAACACAGCTGTACGGTATATAGGAATGTTGTTAAGGGAGTAAATCTAGGAATTCTTGCAAGAAGAACTTTTCTTTTTATTTTCTTTTTATTTATTTAATATATTTTATATTTATTTCCTTTTCTTTTTATTGTATCTCTATGAGAGGATGGGTATTTGCTGAACCTCTGGTGACAACATTTCATAGTATATATAAATCAAACCATCGTGCTGTGTGCTTTAAATCATACGATGATGTATGTCAATTATTTCTCAATAAAACTGGGAAAAACTCAATAAATTAAAAGTATTTTCCAACCCTTCTTATAATGAAGTAAGACAATTTCTAGGACGAGGGGAGAAAGTTATAATAGCAGTTGGTTTTTCCTTTGCATATGTATCCCAGGTATTTACAACTTATCTCATGACCAACGCATTAACCAGAGCTGATCAGGAAACCCCCACATGTTGCCTTTCATTCCTTGCCCTTTCTGTCCTCTCATCTACAGTCCAGGCATCTTTTCTATATTCCTTACACAGATTCTTTATGATGACTGTGTAATGTACACATAGTCACTTAGGTGTGTGCTGGATACACACGCTTCAGCAGCACCTGGGTATACGCTCCAGCGTGGACACAGATGACCAGTTCCCTAGGGAAGAACTGCAACAGCAGCAGAAGTCCAAGTTGATCCAGGGCCTTGCTGGCTTCTTCTGGTTGGGTAACAGAGTGACGGAGCCTCTGATGTGGTAACCCTTCCACCTGGCTGCACTGCCTGGGAAAGTTTCAAACGTTCAGATTCATGGTTTTCATCTTGAACTTGATAAGGGACAGTCTTTCAGATCCATCTCAACCATCAATGACTTAAAATATTTTTCAGAGGATTCTGATACAGTCTGTCAGCCCACAGACTGGCGTTCAGGAACCGTTATCTGTCCTTGAATGTAACAGAATGCTGACGAATTTAACAGGACTGCTTTTCTCCTTTGCCCTATGCTCCGGCAGTGTCGTATTTGTGTTGAGTTCAGTGACAGTTATAGATACGTAGTTATTGAACCCAGCTGGATTATAGCACAGAGGAAGATAAGATAAGGAGAGGAGGAAGACAAGGCAAGTGGGATGGTAAGACCACAAACGGGATTTATGGCCAAGAAAGAGGCGGTGAGACCTACCACACAGATTGACTTGGGAGCAGAGGCATGAAGACTCACGTTTACAGAGTTAGGAGGTTAGGAGGTTTTAATCTTAGGAATCTGAAGCTTTTCCCCTGAGCTTCATAGGAAGGCTGTTCCCTTACGCATTTTACGGGGGGCCCACAAGTGGCCCTCTGGTCCCAGCATCACTGTAACGATTGCATATGGCTCCATGTTTTCCACCCTGTGTACTCAGGCCTAGCCCAGTGCTTGTCAGTTTACTGATCCAAATTAGACAGAATCCACAACTCCCGATAGACTCAGACCCTCAGGATTGCTCAAGAGTCTTGTAAAATCTTATCCACAAGGAAGAAAGTATGTTTTAATTTTGGAACACTAATTACAGCACTACTTTGAATAAAGACCAAGAGTAATGGGGACTCTTCCATACTGAGCTGTACTTGGCCCATAATCCTTCAGATGTCTTCCAGAATTTGTAAGTTCTGGGCCTCCCCTACAGCATTCTTCTAACTCCTCTGCATCTCAACCCATTGTTCTTTTTAGCTCTCAGGATCGTGTTTTAAAAAGCAAAACAAAACCGAAGGTTCTCCTTCTCTGATTCCTGCTTTGGCTTCTGCGGTGCCTCAGCCCCTGACAAATTACATCCACCTAGTTCCTCTACTGTAATGTGGGCTTCCTAGAGAAGCAGAATGTGCTGTGGCCATGTGCGTAGTAGTGGAAATAGGAGAAGGTGGTGCTGATTAAACAGCTCCTTCAGCTTGTGTTGGAGTAACAGTTCTCCTTAAAGGAGTGGGTGTGTTTGTTTCCCACCCCAGAGTTGAGCTCCTCGGTGTGCATCACACTTCTTGAATTTCAGTATGCTGCTCGCTGTGTTAGCTCCAAAACTACCAAATTCAAATTGTCCCAAGAGAAGCAACTCCCCTCCTTTTCCCATGGCTCATGTCACCACTACTCTATGTACTTATTCCTCTTATCACAGACCATACTGACATCAGGCATTGGAAGTCTGAGGACGAACAGCATTAAACATAAGTGAGGAATATTCAAGGAGCCTTCCAGCACATGATTTTCATGAGCATTATTTTACTCTAGGGTAAGGAGGATGCTTTGGGAAGTGACAGAAATCCAAGTCCGTGCACTGAAGCAAAAGGAGAAAATGTTGGCTCACGCAGCAGAGAAGGCTGCCATGCTAGTTCACAAGATTGAAAGAAGAGCTTAGGGAATCAGGTTTTGGGGATGCGTCCAGAGAAATTGCCTCCAGATCTGTCTTTATCGCCTCTTGACTCTGCTTCTCTCTCCTTGGCTTTAGGATTGGTTCTGCATGAGTCCTATTCCTACCCTTTTTGAAAATTCAGATTCCCATGTGCCACCAGCAGAAATGCCAACTCAATAATTAGGAAAACTGCATGAGATGGGGAAGAGGTGGTTTTCCAAAGCAAAGGGACCTTAGCTAAACAAACAAAATGATACCTCTGTAGAAGAGCTTCATTCAGGATTTATAATTCCATGAAAATGTCCACAAGCATCTGTGTGATACAACAGTAATGCCATAAAAACAGAGGTAGACAAAAAAGGTAGAGCCTTTTGCATGAAAATATCAGAGCAGTCCCCAGCTCGATTGTTATAAATGACAAGTTCATTAGTTACTTACTTATTTTTAGAAAGATTTTATTTATTTATTGGAGAAAGAGAGAGTGAGTGAGTGTGAGTGGGGGGAGGGTCAAAAAGAGGTGAAGAGGGAAAGAATCTCAGGCAGACTCCATGCTGAAGGGAGAGCCCCACATGGAGCTCAATCTGATGACCCTAAGACGGTGACCTGAGCTGAAATCAAGAGACACTTAACCGCCTGAGCCACCCAGGCACCCCATTAACTACTTACTTACTATAAATAAATGATGGCCAATGTCAACTTGAAAATGTGGCACACTCCATAATAATGTTAGTTAAGCATTTCTCTGAAATGCTAAGTGCTAACGTTCTGAATGTTTGTGGTCCCCATCCCCCAAAGTCATATGTTGACATCTTAATGCCTGACTTGATGGTATTAGGGGGTGGTACCTTTGGGAGGTGCTTAGGTCATAAGGGTAGAACTTTCATGAATGGGATTAGTGCCTTTATAGAAAAGACGCCAAAGAGCTCCATTGTCCTTTGCCAGCATGTGAGGACCCAGCCAAAAAGCAATAGCTGTGACCAAGAAAGAGGGTTGAGTTGCCCTGAGCTGGAATTCCCAGCCTCCAGAATTGTAGGAAGTAAGCTACCTAATCTAAGACCCTAATCAACATTGCTGTTGACCCACTTGAGAAATGTTATCCAGACTTGAGTTGACATTGCAATTAAGAGTTTTTTGTGTGTGTGCACTGACAGCAGAGCCCAGAAAGCAATTTTAAGATTTAGAAATTAGTTCTGCTTCTGTGGATCCAGTATTAATACCATGGAACTCTTATCAGTGAAGACAGAGAACAACTCATTCAGTGGTTGTGTTGAGTGAACAATACTATTCCAGTGGGAAGGACGATTCAAAATTCCTACCCTTATGGAGCTTACATTCTAGTGGGGATACTGTAACTAAATACACATGAGATAAGCAAATGCCAAATAGAGCCAAGTGCAATGAGTAAAACTAATGCTCGGCATTAAGAGTTACAGTGGGTCAAGGCAACTATGTTAGCTGAAGAGTCAGGGAAGACAAAACTGAGATGAAGTAAGAGTGACAGCCATGTGGAGATCTGGGGGAAGAACACAAGGGCAAAGGTCCTGAGGTGAGCACAAGCTTGGTGTGTTTGTCCCAATTTCACTAGAGCAGGAAGAGGCGGGTGATGAGGTTGGAGAGGTGGGCAGGGCAGATACTATAGGGCCTTGCAGTCCATGGCAAGGAATCGGGGTTGTATTCTAAATGTGGTGGGGAGCAACTGGGGGATTTGGGGAGTGGTGGCAGTGGTTATTGATTAAAAACTCCAGTTTTTAAGTTTTGTAAGGTCTCCCTGGTTTCTGTTGGGGCATAGATTGAATGGCCAAAGTAGAAACTGAATGATTAGGTAGGAGTTCATGAAACCTTGTCTGGTGGTAGTAGTGGAGATGGTATGAGACATGGACATTTGGGGTATATTTTGAAGGATAATACAGTGGAATGGAGACCACTGAGGGGAAGAGAGTCTCAGTAAGAAGAGGGTAGGAATTGTTAGGAATCACCCCAAATAGGGAGAGTGATGATTGAGAAAAAGGGCTTGAATTGAACAATAGGTCAGCTATTATTTTTTTTAAAGATTTTATTTATTTATTTGAGAGAAAGAAAGAGAATGAGTGCAGGAAGAGGCAGAGGCAGAGGGAGAAACAGGCTCTGCACTGAGCAGGGAGCCTGATGTGGGACTCAATCCCAGGGGATCCCTGAGATGATGACCTGAGCCAAAGGCAGACGTCTAACTGACTGAGCCACCCAGACACCCCAGGTCAGTTATTATTTTTAAATAGAAGTATATTAGTAGTGATTTTTGAGAAGTGCAGACAGAGTGTTGGAGAGGAAGCTGGACAACAGAGGGGTAAGGATGGGAGCAGGTGATGAGAAAGGTCAGACAACAGACCCACGATGGCCCTTTTGAAAGTCTGCAGCACACTTCACCCTCAATTATAGGTCTGAATAGAGAAGAAGTTCTCAATTCCTGACCCCTTTAGGAAATATCCATTTACTTCTGACTCCTCCCCCAGGATAGCCTGGGACTTAGAGAACTGTGAAAAAGGGACGCCTGGGTGGCTTCTTTGGTTAAGTGTCTAACTCTTGATTTATGCTCAGGTCATGATCTGAGGGTTGAGCCCAGCATCCAGCTCCTACACAGAATCTGCTTGAGATTCTCTCTCTCCCTCTCCCTCTGCCCCTCCTCTGTTCATGTGCTCTCAAATAAGTAAATAAATAAATAAAATCTTTTTTAAAAAGATTTTATTTATTTATTTGACACAGAGAGAGAGCGAGATCACAAGTAGGCAGAGAGGCAAGCAGAGAGAGAGAGAGAGAGGAAGAAGCAGGCTCCCTGCTAAACAGAGAACCTAATGCGGGGCTCAATCCCAGGACCCTGAGATGATGACCTGAGCTGAAGGCAGAGGCTTAACCCACTGAGCCACCCAGGTGCCCCCAAATAAATAAAATCTTTAAAAAAAAACTGTGAAAAGGGCAGAACCTGTACTTTTAATATTCAAAGTGAATGACTATATTTAAATATAAGTCAGAAATCAAAGTTTATACATGGTTATCTTTGGGGACATTGATCTCTATCTTCTCCATCTCTTGGAAATGGCTGTTCCCGATTAAGTAAACTCTCAAGGGAGCAGAGGATTCATGCAGAAGGCTGATAATTAAATTAAGAGCTCTTTAGAACTTGTGATACATTTTTCAGAGGGGAAACCGAAATAAGTTGCTTTTACATCAGGACCTCTGTTGTTTTGATCATTTCAAAGGGATCAGTGTTTTCCTATGGGGTTCAGCAGCCACCAGGGGATTTTTCAACATATTCCAAAGCAATTGAGTAAGTTGCTATGACTGGTAGAAACATACACAGGAGCAGGAGGACTTTGCGGCTGTATAAACAGAGTCACTTGGCTTCTTCCTCTTGGTGAATAAGCAAACGTTGTAATACATGGACGGAAGCTAAATTTGGTGAGAAGGGTTCACTGACTCCAGGAAAAGGATTTTGCCTTCCTTTTCTCATTTGTTTTACCCTAGGCAGATAAGCAATTTAAAGAGTTCTACTGAATGTCCAGGACTGTGTATTGGTCCCTTGTATCAAATACAGTCCCTCCTATCAGGAGGGGAAGAGCAGGGGAACAGGGGAGCACACAAGAACCAATGTTAAACCATCTAAGGTGATATCTAACTGAAGGGCTAAATCATGTGCAACAATATATGTGAAAGAATGTTCTGATCACATGGAATAATTCACTGTTCCTCGAGAACAACAGGCCATTTTCAGGATTATGAAATGTCCATTATGACTCTCATACTCATTTAGATAGTCATAATTATGTAGATGCCATAAGACAGGCCCTGCCAAAAGACAGGCCCTGTCTTTTTTTCTTTTTATGGAATTCAGTCTACCACTTTAGTGTGGCATCCAAGATGTATGGCTGATGATTTTGGTGGGGGGGGGGGTATGTGTAAGGGTTAGGAAACCCAAGTCAAACTGCCTTTGGCAGGACAGGAAGTTCACTAGGTCATATAACCAGCTCTGGGTGGGGGGTCGGGGAGTGGGGGGGAGTTGGGGGTGGTGGTGGTAATTTTCATGCATGGCTTGATCTAAGAGCTCAGTTTCTCCGAAGCCCTCAGTGAAGCCTTCTCCTACACTGCGTTCAGTCTCGGACTCTGCATGAGAGTTCTTGGCAGCTCTGGGCTCCAGTCCCTGCTCACAAGGAGCACGTGCTTTCTTCCCCAGAGGCCCCGCAGAAGGTTCGTTGCATCTCTTGATTCTGAATGGATCAAATGGCCATCTCTGAAGCAGTGACTATAGTCGGAAGGGTGTGGTACTGCTTGGCCGGACCTTGTTTGCAGGGATCCCCTTGTATATCCTGTTGCTGTCTTTAGAACCGTGAACCGACACACCTTAAACACAGGATTCCTCAGTTAGGCCGTGTATCCCCAGTTTCGTCTCTTGCTATTCCTTGTTTGGCCCCCAGCATTCCATTGACCGGAATTAATTCCTGTTCCCTAAGAAAGCGGAGCCCTTTTCGGCCCTTATGTCTGTGTATGTCCTACTGCCTGCGATGTCGTTCCCTCTCCCGGGAAAAACTCAGTCTCAACATTTGAGATCCTTCTTGACCTGAGCTGATGAAAGGCTGTCCAAGAAGTGTGGTAGAGAAACATGCATCATGATTGTGGTAGAAGAACATACATCAAATATTGGGCATAACACCCTCTTCAGTGAATGTCGTCATCGGGTGGTTTCCATCTCCTCTCTGGTGGGGGACCATCCCTCTTTCTCTACACAAGGCAGATCATGTCGGCAGATGCAGGTCACAGTATGTGGGCCAGACTAATTGGGGAGATGGCAGAAGAAGAACCAGGCCAGTTCTTCGGGTGGCCTGGAGAGGGGTATCATGGCAAGTCAGAACAAGTTATTTGTGTGTAGGGCTGAATTCAGAAAAGCCTGTCTCATCACAGAGGCTGGAGATTCTGGGTGGGAGTGCGGTGCTCAAACAGGAGCTAACAAGTGGCAGATCTGAGACAGACTCGGGTAGAATGAGTCAGCGTCTGAAGGGAGTGTAGACTTGACAAGAAGAGAAAGGATGTGCAGGTTTCAAGGTCCAGAGGAAGCGGGGCCATGAGAGACTATTGCTTCAACTGCTTTCCATCCATGCGTGTCCCTGGGCTGTATTCATAATCCTCTTCATCTAAGCGGTCTGCACAGCTTATGGTGAAATGTTAGAAGTAGTGTAACATCGTAAGTGAGAGACGTAGAATGGAAAGATGATGCGATTGGATAACCCTCTTTATGACTGCAACTCAGAGTTTGAGACTCGGCCCTTAGCGTAGACTTAAGCCATTGTACATCCCACAGAAATGGAAAGAAATTAATTCCCATCGACTTGCAGAAGATGAGATATTGGTTCTATTTTCCAGTGACTCAAATATAGCCAAAATGAGTTTTCAGTGGAGGCCATGTGGCTCTTTATGACCACAAACAGCAAACATATGGCCCAGAAAAGTGCTTTGCCCCCAACAGTTACATTTCAGGTGCACCCAGGACCCAGCGCAGCCACAGCCCTAATTGCTAGACAGCGAGGACGGCTGGTTGTTTGCTTGTCCTTGTAAAATTGAGCGTGACAAGCCAGTGAGGGGTGGAGCCGTGCCTGTTGTAAACACATTTAGAATTCAAGAAAAGCTAAGTGTAGATGTGAGACTTTGATTCGTGAAGCTCATAACTATTCATTCATTTCTTAACCGTAATTCGTTAAATTTAACAGTTGTGTGACTCTGAATTCACAGATGACAACCGCAACATATTTGGGGCAATAAATTACTAGCTGCTTTAAGAAATGGGACTGACTTAACAGCGTATCATGGAGTCGTAATAGAAGCACTAAAATCTATCTTTCTACCTCGGAGGGGTTTGTTTTAAAGGTTTAGATTGCCATAATAAACATTCTTTTAATCCTGTGCCACACCAGCCAGTCCACTCGCAGAGGCAATCATTTACTTGTCTTGCAATAAAAAGTAATTTATGATACACACTATCGATTTACATTTATTCTTTCTCTTCATGGCAGGGACATAACGCTCCTGGGTTGTTTTAGTGGAAAGTGCTTTACAATTATCTAATGTCTGAAACCAAAATACTGCCGGTATTTAAAAAATAAATAAAAGTTCTGGATGGGGGAGCAGGGCCTGGAATGGGTCCGAGTTAGAAAGTTTAAGTCTGAACTGAAGGATACCCACCTACCCATTTGCTTCTCGTGCCAAATCCCGGATGTGCGATTTTTATAACAATATTGCATCTCTTTTTATTTGATTTTCTTTCTGTCAGTTTTGAGTATTCTTTTCTTTCTCTCTACAATGCTTTCCTCTCCACAGACAGATCAGTTCACTTGGTCAGGTAAGAACTTCAGGGAGTTGTAGGACTCCAGTGAAGAGGTAAAGGCATTATCACAAGCTAACAACCACAACATCTGTTAATCACTGGATAAAATAAGAGTTGGCAAGGGCCACTGAGTCTGAACTGATTATTTTCCTAGTAGGAGGGTTAAACGTCTGCTGATTAACACACTCAGGATCCTGATTGACTTTGGGCATGGTGTTTATGGAATCATGTCATCGGCCTTGAAGTGAGAAGCTTTTACTTTCAGGGATGCCTCAAATTCAGTTTTACTTTTTTCTGGAAACTGAGATCCTCACAAAGATAGCCTGGCCTCCCTGTTGTCCGCAGACCACAGGATTTTCCTAAGGATCTTATCCGTTGTGTAATGAAGGGCTCTCTGTGGGAAATCACTTATGTGGCCACAAACTCAAAAGTCCAAGAAATACTGTATTTCTTTATTTCTCAGTTAGCAATCGAAGTCTGACTTTGGATACACTGTATGTTGTTGGGCTGTAAACTGAGCCCTCTGTGGGACTCACCCAACTGTGGTTTTGCTAAGGTTTTGGGAGTCGGGTTGGCCCCCCAGCCATCAAACATCTGTCCCTATGTTACTCCAGCCTGTGTCATCAGTACATTGATCAGTGGCTTTGGTTTGACACTGGGCACACAAAGACACTGTGTCAAGGCTGTGAGTCCTGGGCCCTGATTTCTCCTAGGTTCTGCCACTTCTTCTTGCAAGTGCCAGGGACTAACGCATAGATTCTAATGCCTGAGGAAACACATACCTCTCTCCTCCTTCCAGCCTAGATAATCTGTTTTTAGCTTTGGAAAACTTTTCCTTTCTCCCTATTTCCATCAGAAGCATGCACATAGACTAGTCTCTTTCCTCTTCCTTTGACCCCGGGGTATCTATTTTTATCCTGGGAAACCCTTCTCTCTTTTTCATGTTTCCTCCTAAGTACCCCCATTTCCTCAATACCCCATTATTCTCATTGGGCCTTTGCTTCCGGAAACAAAAGGCAAGTAGGGACATTTCTATAGGCAGTCTTTGTTTCTTTTCCTGAAAGGGAAGAGAAAATAGAAAATATAGGGTGAAAATTATAGATTACCACCATGATAAAACTGTCCTAGCAAAGATACATATGCATTCTCAGAAGTAAATGCCTGATTAATTCATTTCTGCCAAAAAAAAACAAATTAAAAAAACACACTAGACAAAAGGACCTGCAAATCATATGCACTCAGTAATTAGTGAATTTGGCAGTTTTCAAGATGAAAGAGAAACTGAGTTTAATATGCCGAGGAAGAGAGAGAGAAGAGAGGGTCAGCCTCCTAGAACACCTTTGTTTGAAAGTTCCATGGCACCTCAACTCAACATTCCCAACGCAGAATGCCTCAACTTCTATCCCACTAACCTATGGTGGGTTCCAACTGTCCCAAACAGTTGGAATTCCCTCCCTGCTCCTCATTCTTGACCAGCCCACCCAGGCACCCAATCAGCAGCTAAGCGAGTGATTGCTGCATCAGCTCCAGATGTCTTCCCAGACTCCTTGTTACTACCCTCATCCAACTGGACTTGGGATTTCAGGTTTGATTTCACTCTGCCTGACCCTGCCCATTTGGTCATCTCTAGTTTCTGTTTTTGCTTCTTGGACTTCAACTTCCCTTTTAATACTTGACTCTTCTATGTCTTTAACAAATTGACCGTTCTTGTCCCATGCAATCTTGGAAGAAAACTCCCTCGACAAGTCAGGCTAACTTTCTAAGCTGCCTTCTGCTCGTGGAGGATGAGTCAGACTCCCAGCTTCCGGGCTCTGCTAGGTTCTTCACTTTCCTTCACTTCCTCACATTTAAGTTAACCTCTAAGCCCTCACTGAAGCTATTCTGGACTGTCCTATACTCCGCAGACATGACCTTGACTTAAGCCCTCTTCCACTTTCCCCTTGAATATTTAGACAGCTTCGTCTCCAGTCTCCTGTTTTGTGTTCCCCACATGGCAGCCAGAATGATTGTTCTAAAATGCATTGCTGATCATTCCTTTGCTTAAAACCCATCAGCAAATATTTGCAATCCTGGTATCTCATCAGAAAAAGATTCATGAAACATTTCAAATATATTGTTTTTGGCTTCAACACCAGAGAGCATAACTCAGGGCATCTGGGATAGGGCTATGGCATCAGTGTTGCTGCAAGAGCTCTTAGCCTGGCCCCACCAAGTCCATCTCAGCCTCCCTCTACCCACTATCCTATCCCACTTCCTGCTGCAGGAGAGCTGGAGGGTGTCTCTTACCTTTCTTTATCCTGGGGTCTATTACAGTCTTGATGTTCATTGACATTTGCTGGACTACTGCAGAAGGACAGCAAGTATTATCAAAGAGCATGAGCTGTTTTTTGAGGTGATTAAGGACCCTGGAGCCACTGTTTAAAGAATTCCTTTGCAGTTGTCCACACCATATTCAATGGATTCCTTTTTCTAATTTCATGTTCAGTGCTATTTCTGTAGAGTACTAGACAAAATAATTCCTCACCCTACTTGGTATTTACACCTTTAAAGTATTTATAGGCTGCTTTTATGTCCTCACTTAGTCATCACTTAACTAAGCCGATTGCATTTTGCTTCCACACTATTAATTTAGAAATCCATTCTTTCGTAAGGCAATAACTTTTCCTGAATTATTCCATTCTTCTATGTAGTTCTTAAGTTGTGGTTTTTCTGCTTTGAATAGAATATAAGCCCACTGAGGACAGCAGTTATGAATCACAATTATGACATTAGCTTCATTGATGTTTCCCATGCTTGATCCAGAACTGGGCACAAAATATAGGGAGGATATAGAAGGGTGGATTTATTAAGACTGTTTAGGAACAGAGAGTTCTGATTCCCTTTTCTGTCATCTTTTGTCATGTTAACCCATGTTTAAGATGTTCGTTACTCCTCTCATTGGATATTTTAGGCATCAGTATTTCTCTGAACTGTGAATAAGCTTATTCAAGATCCATTAGTCTTTGGTAAGAAAGAAAACCTAGGAGAAAATGTAATACTTTGTATTATTTTTATCTCTGGGAAAGGATTGATCACATCTTATAAGTTGATGAGAATTTGCCAAAAATCTAAATGATGCTTCTACCAAGCAGTGCAAATTGTCATTCTGGATCTGTATTATAAGAAGTTGTATCTGGCTACAATCCAATGAAATGTACCAAAATGCAATTTCCAAGGCATTCATTCAGCACTGTACCCTTCCTTTGATTCTGTGCATGCCCATGTAGTAACTGGAAAATATCCATTAAGTTTCTATTACTGAGTGAAATAATTCAGGACCAACTTCAATACATTTTTGCTAGTTCATAGACATTCATCCCACCAACAGCCCCCCTCAAGCATCCAGTTCTGTTCTAATCACAGTTGTAAATGGAAAAGAGTCTTTATCAGTGGAGGAGAAACCCTGGACCCCAGAAACAGAGAAAGCCACCAACACCTAAATTTCAGACAGAGAACATTGTCATGAGTTGTCTGGCATATTATGAAGGATGAAACCCTGTGTCAGTGGAGGAATGCCTGAAGACCTGGCTAGCTTTAGAGAGCTGAGGAACATGGGTGAAACATGGGCATCCAAAGGGACAAGAAAGAAGTGCAGAGAGAAGAGTGTGTTAAAGAATATTAAAAACATCAGGGATAATGAGCCATGGAAATCATAAGCATGTTACAGATGTTGAGATGTAAGCCAATAAGAAGACAGAAAAGAAGATGGCATTGAAAAGTGGGAAGCAAATTAGTACAGCGCTGAGTTAGCAACCCCCGAGCCAGCTGTGTGTGCTCATTAGCACAGTTAGTGTAGCTCTGCCATCTGGAAGGGCCATCACTGTGTCTATAGGAGCACCTGAACAAGCTACCTCATCTTCTCATGGCCAACACCATTTTTGCCTTTGTTAGTAGCCATAGCTGCATGGGGGGCAGAGTAAATGATTCATAATCATGAAGAGGACCCAAAGTCCTATCAAGATAAAATGGCCACTTACTTTCCTCTGTTTAGAAAGTCACAGAAGGGGCGCCTGGGTGGCCCAGGTTAAGCCTCTGCCTTCGGCTTGGGTCATGATCTCAGGGTCCTGGGATTGAGCCCTGCATCGGGCTCTCTGTTCAGCAGGGAGCCTGCTTTCCCCCCTCTCTCTGCCTGCCTCTCTGCCTACTTGTGATCTCTCTCTCTCTCTGTCAAATAAATAAATAAAATCTTAAAAAAAAAAAGTCACAGGTGCCTATAGTATGTTTTTAAAGATTTCCCATTTAAAAATATTCAGTCTGGACATCTTTTCAGGAGACACCTGCAACCCCAAGCTGCAATAAATGAAGATGAGAGAGAGATGAATGCAAGTTAAATTTTGACCAGGTCACGTGTCATTTCATGGTTCACCCAGCCCCCATGCCTGGGAATACTTGGATTTCATCTCCAGGCCAATCTGAAATTTTTTTCCCTAAGTTTAATTTCCCAGACCATTACATCAAGTCTTCCCCTAAAGTAAGAATAAATAATTGGCTCTTTCTCAATATCAATTAAAGTTGTTCTGTCAGAGGAAGCTATTGATCCAAACTTCTGTGATCTGATCTTGCTCAGGAAACATAACTTGAGTTCTGCCTACTCACATGTTTCCCCTTGAGTGACAGCCTTAAGTTTTCTATTTAATTTAATCCTTTTGCATTGATGATAACATGCCCCTATCCTTTACTTCCCCTATACAGCCTGTACTGTTTACTTCAGAATGGTAACAGAGTAAGCTTGCATTTACACAAAAGCTCTCCTACTGTTGCCTTTCATGGCAATACATTTATAACAGACCACATCGAGAAGTACCAAAGAATGATGGGTGATAGCATTCATGGCTTAAATGACCATTAATTTCATCCTTTTTCTTCTGCATTCTTTCCTATATTCCTTGGTACCAATGTTGTGGAATATTTAATCCCCCCCCCAACTCTGATTTGTTTTGTTTTGTTTTGTTTTGTTTTGGTTGCAAAAGATGTTTTAATCATTCAAGATGAGAGGCAAAAAGGAATTTTAACTGTTGAACACTTGCAGCTTCTTTAATGAGCCTGGCTGATCTTTAACCCAAGAAATTGGTGGTCCATCTGTTCAAGAGGAGCTTGACTACTGTAATTGTTTGGTTCACATCACAGAAAGCATTTCAGCACACAGCCTCCATCTGGTCACTGCTGCTTGCTAATCTAAAAAGAGACTCGGGGATGTGGGGGAGAGTGACATTTCCAGTTAATAGTAATTATATCTAAAAGCTCTCAGCTTCTTTTCATGTTTCCTTCTCCTTCTTGATGCTTCCATCTCCCACGAAGGACTCCTAGAAAATGAGGTTGTAAGAAAGAAGTTCTATATTTCCTCATTTACGCAACCTTGGTTTTGTTTTTTGGTTCTTTGTTATCCCTCCTACTCAGTTGTGGGTTCCAGCTCCATCTCTTTGATTTTCTGAGGTACATTGCCCATATCTGAAGCCTGTGTAATAGAACAGGGTGTTCTTGCTAAGTGTGCACCTGAATTATCACCCAGTATCTCTAGCTGTTCTGTCATGTCTTCATGGTTGATAAAGGTTGTACATGTAAATCTATGATGTATCTGTCAGCTTTGACTAATGTGGATAAAATGGTTGGATCCCCTGTTTCATGGATTTGATTGCTTTGAAACTCAGTCACATATAGATGGATTATAGTAAATGACGCACCTTTTGCTAACCTAAATCAAGACAACACTCTCAAAATGTGATATGTATTTACAGTGGAATACTATTCTGCCTTGAAAAAGATATTTACTGTTGACAAAACCATGGATGAACCTGGAGGACATTGTGCTAAATGAAATAAACCAACACAGAAGACAAATACTGCATGATCTCACTTACACGTGGAATCTAAAATAGACTCTGAGAAGCAGAGAGTAGAGTGATGGTTGCCAGGGGCTAAGGGGTGGAGGAAATGGAGAGGTATTGGTCAAAGAGGATAAAGTTTCATTTCCGCAAGAAGAATAAGTCCTGGAGATCTAATGTACAACATGGTGACTGTAGTTGACAATACTGTATTGTGTACTTGAAATTGCTAAGAAGGTAGATCTTAAGTTCTTACCACACAACACACACACACACACTCACACACACAAGCAAGGAGAGAAAATGGTAGCTATGTGATGGCTGTGTTAATTAGTTTAATTGTGTAGATCATGTCATGGCATATACATACATCAAAACATCAAGTCGTATACCTTAAATATATACAATTTCCATTTGTCAGTTATACCTCAATGACACAGAACAAGGAGAGCACGTTCTTTCCCTGTTGGTTTCTACTGCAAATGGATGAGGGAAGTTGAAGAGACTTATCTAGAATAATCTATGCACAGTCTTGCCTATAAACAGGTAATATCTCAAGACTCCTTACCACCAAAGTCTTCCTTTGAGTAGGTAAAGGCTACTCTGAAGCCAGAGGCAGTTTTAGTCATTGTCAAAGCAGCTCAACAAATGGTTGGTCATAGTGAATAGCAATCAAAGCAGGGTTTCTTCTGAAAGAAAACATCTTCTGAGCCCTGCTAAAGAAAGTAAAACTGAATGCTTGGTTTCGGTTCAGTGATAATTAGTGATGAATTCTGCCACAAAGACCTTACTTACCATGCACTATTATATTAATTAAGCCTTGAAGTGCCCAAGCCGTGAATCACCACTGCATAATGAATGTTAAATTTTAAAACAAAAATAGCCCTTTCTAACCCACAAAGGCATTGAAAATCTGAACAGTGTGACAGCTAAAGGGGAGCTTGAGAGAAATGTGTTCTTAGATCAAAGCTCAGGAAGCCTCACTGTGTAAGGTTCCAAGATGCTAAAAATACACTGACAACTAGGAATGAGTGTCGCCCTACCACACAGAGCTGAGTTACGAAAGCTGGAGCCCAGTTTAGAAGATTGTCTTTCAGGTGTCCTCTGTGGCCATGAATATTTGTCTTTGAACACAAAACCCTACTTATACCAGGAATTGGAGGAAAGCATCAATGCATTTTCAAATGCCATCTAAAAGGTGTCTCAGAATAAAATGTTTTCAAGACCTCATCATCCACTCCACATTGGAGCCATCCTCTGCACAGGGCAGGTGTTTTGTCATTTCTTTCTTTGCACAAAGGCCTTGGAGGGAGCTTTGTATCCCTCATATTCTGATTCTGTCATTTGTTATTTTTGTGATTTTGAGCAACTTCCAGATCATGGATATAGAGTAAGCAACGTAGATCGATAAAGAACAGTGAGAGTGGGTGTGTTAGGTGTGTAATGGCCCCCAAAGAAGTCCACAGCCTAATTTTCAGAATCTGAGGATGTGTTGTTAGTTGACATGGTGGAAGTAACTTTGCACAACTGATTAAATTAAGGACCTTGAGATGGAGAGATTCTCCTGGAGCATCCAACTGGGCTTCTTCTAATTGCATAGGTCTTCAACATCAGAGAACCTGCTCCAACTTAGGTCAGAGTCAAAGAGGGTTGTGCCAGTGGAAGAATGACCAGAGAGGTGCAACATTTCTGGCTTTGTTGGTGGAGGAAATGGGCTATGAGCTGAGAAGTTCAGGTGGCCTGTATAAGCTGGGAACAAGGAAATGGAATCTCCCTTTGAGCCTCTGAAAAGGAAGGTAGTAGCTTTGCCAACACATTGACTTGAGCCCAGTGAGATTGGAATCAGACTTCTGACCTACAGAACTGTAAGATTATAAATTCGTATTGCTTTAAACCGCTGAGGTCATGATAATTTGTTATGGCAGCAATAGAAAACTAAGAGTAGGTATTCCTGGTGGAGAGAATGGAATATCCAAAGCCAGAGTCAATTTGACCACTTAATACAGCCTATATTTGTCAGGTGCCTACTATTAACTTGCAAGGCTCTTTTCTACAAAATCAAGGAGATGCTGCTGGTTGTGACCTATATGAAAACAACTCTAGTAGGCAGAATACAGGAAGTATCCTCAAGGCATAAGCTAAGCAGGGAAGAAGTCTGCCTCTAGTTTGGGGCATAACTTAATTTTTGAATGCCAGCTTCAAAGAAGGAGTAGAAGGTTTCCAGGCAGGGATGGGTTGGAAGAATATATTGGGGTAGGGGCATACAGAAGTCCATAGGCCAAGAGGTTCAGGTCAAGAAAGAGAATAATCTAGTTAGATCAGGTTGGCCTGGAAATGAAATCAGTGATTCTCAAATGTTGGTTCATTATGAAATCTGCACCAGCGTTTTCTCAGAAATGAGGAAAAAAGGGACAATGTAGTGAGTTCTTTTATAAAGCTAAATTTGTTCCATTTAAATTCTTTTCTTTTACTGAGATTATGTTCCTTTCTATCTTTTTGGTATTAAAACTTCCTTTAACAGAAAGATGGTGGGTGGTTGTTACCATTACTGTAGTCAAAATGATTTTACCTGGAAAAAGTTGGCAAGCCTACACTGTTTTTGTTTGTTTGTTTGTTTGTTTGTTTGTTTATGAGGGTGTGCTGGAGTGGGGAGGGGTCCCTGATCAACAAAATGTAGAAGTCTGGCAGCCATCCTTTGTTATGGCAAAGGATGAATTGAGGATCATAGAAGGAGATAACAAGAATCAGCTGGAGAGTTGGTGGGGCTGCATTTATGCAATGTTGACTGCCATACTAAGAGTCTGGGCTTTAATTTCTTGATAACAGAGAGCTGATGAGTATATCATTCTGTGACAGTCATTGCTGTGTTCTAGGCATTGTTTAAGGTATAGGGAAATTACATGGTGTGAGATGGGAATGAGATTGTAACATACCTTACCTGGCTAGAGTGGTAGTCCATGGAGAAAAGCAATCAAGAAGCTGTATTTTCAAAGACAAGAGATGGGATTGAGATGGTGGTTGGCAAAGGAACAGAACATTCTAGAGCAATGGTTCTAAACCAAAGCTGATTTTCCCTCCAGGTTACAGGGATGTTTGGCAATGTGTGGAGACACTTTTGATTGTCATCACTGGGGTCAGGGCACTAGGGGCATCTAGAGGGTAGAGGCCATTCCATGATGCATAGGACACCTCCCCCCCACCACAAAGAATTATCAGTCCCCAAGTGTCGGTAGCACCAGGGCTGAGGAACACTGCTCTACAGGAAGTTAGTTTCAATGTGATAAAATAACAGGGAACTGCTGTGAATTCTGGGGATAGGGTATGACAAGATCAATATGGTGTTTGAGGAAGGAAAGAAATGAAAATTTAGTGATGACTCTGTGTACATCCTGTTTTGCCATCATAGTGATCCTGGGTGCTAGTTATTATTCTCTCCCTCCTGTAAATGAGAAAACCCACAGCTGGGGAAGGTTGTGATCATCTTGCAATCAGTTTAATGACCAAGATCAGATTTGAACCTGGACCTGTCCAGCATCCTCACTCACCAAGGCCAGTCCATTATTGATTATTCCATTTCTGTCCATCCTCATGGCCACTATCTTACTTCAAAGCCACTATTGTTTGTTGGGTTACTGAATGCAGCAAACCTCCAACCAGCCTTCCTCTCATCCCTCCTCCTGACTACAGTCAGAGGGACCTTTCTCAAGAGTGCTTCTGACCAGATCACTTTGCTGAAAACCCTGTATGAGGAGGCACTGGCAGTCTCTCTGCTTCACTATGTTTGTGCTTGTTTCCCTCCTATCCACATCCTCTCCACAGCGTGCGCGCGCGCACACACACACGCGCACACACACACACACCATTCTCTGGCTGGTTCCTTCTCCAGTTCCTTCAGAACTCACTTTCAGAGGGAGAGCTTTTCTGATCCATGGGGGTGAGGTAGGTGTTCTCAAGATTCCTGTGCATATGCCATCATTGCCTTGGCCACACTCTTTGTCAGTGGCGGACCTGTGTGTCCCTTCCACTAACCTTTAAACAACCTGAGAGCAAGGATGGTATAATTCCAACAGAGGTCCCCAGCACTAGGCACATAGCCGGCACCTAATGGTAGGTGCTTAGTGAATCACCTCCATCATCACTAAGTCTGAATAGTGAGTTGGGTTCAATATCCTCCACAGAGAACAACCAGACAAAAAGACTATTTTCTTCCCCAAGACACAAGGCTTTAAGGATATTGAATAAGGTCTGACCATGCAGAAGGAAAGGAAAGACGTGGCATACACAAAGGAGACAAGTCTGGGGGACTTGGCAGATGGGCAGTGTGGGAGGATGGAGAGAGGAATTGCAAAGGAAGGATTCTGAAGTGAACAAGTGTGTAGGACTGGGATGCTCATGTTGTCATAAATGATAATGTAGAAGCGTGCTTCTCTATTGCAAATTTTCCGTAAAGGTTGAGTATATAAACTTGAGTGTTTTTGATTAAATTTGTGAACCATCCAAATAAAGCCTTAGATAGTATTTAAAACTGTAGGAATAAATGAGATTCCTGAGGGAGAATGCCTAGCTAAGGAAGAAAAGGAGTCTAAGAGAAAACCCAGGGAACTACCAAAAAGTATTGGAGGCTGGGAAGAGGATGAAAAAGCAGATACCAAAATTAAGAGAAAACCAGAAGAAGGAGAGTGTGCCATGAGGGCCAGGAGAGGAGAGTATTTGAGGGAAAAAAGCAGCCATCTCAGAGCAGTGCTGCCAAGAGACAGAGCTGCAGGTAGGAGTGGCCATTTTCCAGAACTTTCCTCCCTGGCAGTGGAAGTCCAGGAGTGATAGCAGATACTGAGAGAAGCTCAGACAACTGCTAAAGGGGGAGGCAGCTTGGGTTTTTGAGGCTCCCCCCTGCATTCTAGAACCTGGTCATGGAGACCTGGCCTAGAATTATTCTCATTCTTTGTATGACTTTGTTTTCCTTCATGAGATAAGGCAGTTCAACTAATGAAGATGAAACCCTCCACTTGTCTGAGTGGTCTTAAGGAGCCAGCGCATGTCTTATTCAATAACCATAATGGATGAGCCAGTGAGGAGTGGCCCCATGTTCTGATGCACAGAAGCAGGTGTGGGGACTGCCATTAAGAAACCTGAGACCTTTGGTTATAGACCTGGACTGCTCTTTGAGACAGGAAATGTGTCCTATGCAGAACATACTCTGACACCCAGTTCTCTTGCTCCACCACCAAAATGGAATCTCAGCCAAGACAAGCACGTGGTCTTCTGTAAGGCATTGCCCTTGTCTTCTCTTCAGGTACACCCATCCCAGGTGGGAAGTGGCCATGTCCACCCTGTGCTTGGTGAACTGGGGACATCTTTGATGCTGCTGGCTTTTTCATCGACATTCCTCAGGGCAAGCGTCCTTAAGAATACCTACTATTAGGAGATTTCCGCTCATTCAACCCACAGAAGTGGGTGAGGAGAAACAGAATCATCTGATTTTAATTTTTCTATCTAATCTAGGTGCCATTCAGAGCAAATGGGAATAATTACAACATTATAATTCAAATGCCCATGGTCATAAAACATCACTAATAACTGGAATTGCAGTCCCTTTCCAGTGAATTTTAAGATCCCATTTTTAGAGAAATGAAAATAACTCCAACAAATTCACATTTATAGGTTTTTTGGGGAAATTTGTTTGACTCCAAGGTCATCTCAGGATACAAGCTAACCATGTATACAAGTCACTTTATGTAGCTAGTGGTGATTAGGCAAGCAACCACAAGATTATAATTTGCCTTCACAAAGACAAAAATTTGGAGCATTATAGGTCAGATGCATTTTGATGGGACATCTGTTGTCTTCTCCCTCAGAAATATAACATTTTCTTTTCCCATTAACCCCAAGCCCTGAAGTCATTTCTCTCTCAGCTCTTTCTAGGACAAGCAGTAGTTTTAGCTAAGTGGTGGGTGAGGGCAGTTCAGCCTCAGTGACAGGGCCTCTTGAAACAGACAAAAATAGCACACCCCACAGGTCATTTCCCCTCCAATCCACCCTTCATACCCTGTTTATCTGCATACATGATTTCTGAAGAAAAGAGGTATGTTTTCATGCACTAAGTGAGAAGTGATTTGGGGAAAAGGAATATGCAATTGTGGAATTCTTTGCAATGACACATCCTCTTCCTGCCCTTTACCAGAAGAGGAGCTGTTGTCACAAAGCAGGCTCTGGAGAAACACAGAAGTATCTTTAGGCCTTTTGAAAAGGTATCTAGCTTAATTGAGGAAACATCATTTAAGTCTTAGGCTTAAGATTTCTGGACGAGGTACCTTACACAAAACCTGAGAGTGTGTCCATTGAGGTTTATACCAAAATGGATGGTGCCTCATCTGAACTTGAATTCAAGTCTCTGTGCCCACCCCCCTTCCCAAGCTCGCAAATCATCATTACCCTTGAAGGTCGTCCAATGTATTCCTTTTTTTAGGACCAACTGAATAAGAAAATCATTCCCACTTAGATTCCTGTTAAAAATATGTGCTTCTCCCCCATTTTTATCCTCATTTTTCTGTAGCTTTGTTATTTGTTGCTGAAAGATCGACTACCACGTAAGTCTCCCTGAATGATTATCAACCCAGCACAGCTCTGGGCTTTTTACCTCTGAATGGCCTGCTCCTAGCCTCCTCTCTGTTTTTGTGTTTTTGTTTTTTTTTCTTAAAGATTTTATTTACTTAGAGAGAGAGAGTGTGTGTGTGTGTGTGTGTGTGTGTGTGTGTGTGACTGAGAGAGTGAGAGAGAGAAGAAGCAGGGGGAGTGGGAGAGGGAGAAGCAGTCTCTCTGCTGAGCAGGAAGCCGGATGCAAACCTCAATCCCAGGGGGATCATGACCTGAGCCAAGGGCAGACTCTTAATGGACTGAGCCACCCAGGCACCCCTCTCCTCTCTATTTTTAACCCTTGCAAATTCCTCTCACACCCTAGATTCTCATGCTCCTCTAGTATTGGCCTCTGGGAAATAATCAAATCTTGTTACCAGTGAACCCACTTGCATCTTTGCCTGTTGGCTTTGAGTATGGGTGTGAAGACTTTCCTTAGGGTGATTTTGATCTGGTTGGCTCTGGTAGAATACTGTATGAGCTGCCACTTCCCCTCCAATTGTAGGGATGGCCCCACGAGATGCTCCTGTGCCAAGGGGACTCTGTTTAGCCATTTGCATCCTTCCACCAGTGGCTCCTTCCTCTCACCCTCTGAAGGGTTGGAGTTTGGTGCTTCAGCAAATTGAGAAAGTCTGACCATAAGGAAATGACTCCATCAGTCTTCCTGGGTCAGCCTCCTGCCTTCACCAGGCATGTGTCCAAGGGGGAATTGCAAACCGAAATGTGCACAACAGCCAAGCACCTCTCTTCCACAGGGAACAGGCAGGCATTTTCCTTTCTTCCTCCACCTGTATGAAAATCTTCAGACATTAACATTCGAAGGATTGTTGGCCCACTGTGAGCTAAAAATCTTACAAAGCATAGTATACACACACACACACACACACACACATTACAAAGGAGAAAATTTTGACCCAGTATTACCAAACTAAATTTTTGTTTCAGAGGCTGGTTCTGGGCTGTCGAGGCTTATTTTGTGATGACATAAATGTTTTAACTAACTTTCTGAACCAGAATGTGCTTAATGGGTCTTTAGTGGGTGGATGCTGTTTGCAGCTTGACTCTGAAAGAAATATCCCAGGGAAAGAACCATGGAATTTGATTTAACACCTCATTTGTAGTTTGTATATAATTGTATATTTCTAGTGGAAATACATGAATCTACAAAAAAAATATTTAATTTAGCACCTTTGGATCAGTAAACTAATTTATCTTTGAAATTCCCTTGATATGTAGCCAAGGCTGATTGCCAACTATTCTTATTCACACATTGTATATGTGAAGATTCGTGAGGCACTAGATAATGTAATGGCGGGGGGTGGGCAAAAAACACACAGAAATGTTAAGTAGTGAAACTAGTAATTGAGTCCTTCACTGTAATGTGACAGTGTAGGTTTTCTTTCATTGTAGTACAAATTGTTACTATAGCCAATGTTCTTACTACCACATTGAATTAAAGATTCACTGTAGCTGTAGAGGATCATGTAGAGAATTCATCACCTACAGTAATTTCTTGGGTCCTCCAAGACCGCGCAAATGACTGACAAACATTCTTACTTTGGGTTTGGAGGTCCTGGCTTCAGGTTCTGCCTCCATGGCCCGCTCTGAGAAATGTAACCTTGGTCATTACTCTGAATCTCAGTTTTCTCCTCTGTAAAATGATAGTAATAATCTGTACTTACCATGTTGTTAGGAGGATTAAAGGAGAAAATGGGAGGTGTCTGGTGTACATGTTAACAAGAACTCAGCAAATGGTGGCTTTAAGTAAGTATAATTAATGCCAGTTAATTTCCCCTTCTTGTAGGTGGAACTACTGTATTCACCTGTCGGGGTGGATGGTTGCGTTGGTTACTTGGCTGTCATGCAGTTCTTTGCCAGTAGCATATTCCAGGAGCGCTTGGGTGGCTCAGTTGGTTAACTGCCTTCCGCTTAGGTCTTGATCTCAGGGTTCTAGGATTGAGCCCCGCATCAGGCTCCCTGCTGAGTCAGGGAGACCCTGTTCCTCCCTCTCCCTTTGTCCCTCCCACCTCCACAGGCGTGTGCACTCCTTCGCACTCTCTCTCTCAAATAAATAAAACCTTTTTAAAAATAAGCATATTCCAGGGGTTTGGATCTAGGCTTAGGAGTATGAGAATTAGAATAGTTATCTGGGGGCACCTGGGTGGCTCAGCGGGCTAAAGCCTCTGCCTTCAGTTCAGGTGTTGGTCCCGGGGTCTTGGGATCTAGCCTCACATCTGGCTCTCTGCTCAGCAGGGAGCCTGCTTCCCTTCCTCTCTCTCTCTCTCTGCCTGCCTCTCTGCCTGCTTGTGATCTCTGTCTGTCAAATAAATAAATAAAATCTTTTTAAACAAATAAAAATAAATTTAAAAAAAGAATAGGTATCTGGAGTGGTCCTTCAAAGTTGCTTCTTGAATATAAGAGCAGTTTATTTTCCTACATAAATTAGTCCTGATTCCTGATGATGGTGAGAGTAGACGGGATTCTGCAGCTGTCTGGGGGCCATGTCTGTGGATATGCTTCCCAGATTTAGGAAACTTCCAGAGAACACATTGACCTACCAGTTCACTGGCCTTTTTCATAGCATAGGACAAGAAGGAAAGTAGGATTTTCACCCTTCCAAGTTCCAGGAGCCAGGAAAACATGCAGAAAGACTATGTGGGCCATTCCTTTTCACTTTTCATTTATATCAAATGCATCTGATGAAAATTAATAGATTAATGAAAATTAACAGCTAGAGCTACCGAAATTTAGAAAAGAATCTTTGCTCTCATGGCAAACTTTAGCAAATATTAATTAAATCCCAGCTATTCCTAGTCTGGAAAAAATAATGTAACATGATTTTTCAGAAATATAAAATGCATCCAAGCAACTATGACAATATACACAATTAAATAATTATTACTTAAAGTTTAAAGCTTACTACATTTTTAGAGTGTTAGTTTATTTGAGTATTTTTATCCCATGTTTAAGTTAAATCAGAACCAGAATGTTTGATACCAATATTCTTTTAACCATAAAATTCTTTTTCCAATAATTAATGATGTTTTCCTCTCAGTCTTGATTTTTTGTTGTTATTTTATTTAAACATTGTTTTCCAGTTGCGTGTGTGTATAAACATGTAAATAAATGAACACATAAATTTCAACAAAATGGAAGAGAAGAAAAGGAGCAAATGGAGAGCTCCAGTAAATATAAACATGTATAATCTACATATAGACCGAAGCTGCTTAAATAAAAAGCAAACTCAAAACTGATGATTTTTTAAAATTAAGCATTCTCTTTGTAACTGTTGGAGAGGACTCCCTATTTAAGTACTCCAGAAGGAATCCCTGCCAAGGAGAGACATGGCTTGGCCAAGGTCAGACTGGTTAGCCACCCAGGGAAGTGGTAGGAAGAATGAGGTGCCCACACCACTTTTCTGTGCCTTCCTGTGAGAGAGAGACAAAGCAGCCATTGGTTTTCTACCAATCAGCACACAAGTACGACCAGCTGACTGTGAGCCAGCCCTGGGAGGGCTTGAGAAGGCAGGCATTGATTTTGCCTTCTAGGACTCTGCAGTCTGGCTGCCTACACAAAACAACTAGATGGTAGCTCAGTACATTTATTTTAAGATTTTGATAGAGTTGGGCAGTCCTTAGGGGATTTTCAGAGCAGAATTTTAGAGTCAGGAAATAGAAGAACTGAACTTTACATAACTTTACATAACTTTAAAGGATCCTGTAGTTGGTCTGGTGGAAAAAAGAGACCTCTATAAGCTGAAATAAATGTAAGTTAATAAGATCTCTGCAGGGAATAATGGGGGAATCTGGTGTATCAGTAGAGAAAAGAGTAAATAATAAAGAGGATTTTTAAAGTGATGGGAAAGTCCAGACTTGATGCAGTAATCAAAGTGAGCCTGCTGAAGATTCTGGATTAGGAAGATATCTATCTATATCTATATATCTAAAAATAGAAATCTTTTAATTATATAAATATGTAAATCACGTAAACCTTGCCACAACCCTATAAAGTCGATGTTGCTAATCTCCATTGAACAGATATTGTCATTCAAGCACTGAGAGGTTAAGGAAACCAGCATGAGTACACAGCCAACCTGTGATGGAGTGAGGATTTGAGCCCAGGCAGCAGTTCTAGACATTATTTTCAACTGTTACCTTATAATGCTCTTGAAGTGCTGGAAGAACATAATGTGTTTTTTCTGTCATTGAGCTCAGCTTAGTGTAAGGGAAGAAGAAAGAAATTGGTCCAGAAGACTTGAAGAGTCTTGATAAATGCAAATGAGGTTTCAGTCTCCTACCATGTAAAATAGTATAAAATGAATGTGGAACTGTTTTTAACATTCTTTAATGCTAGACACATGTAACTATCATTGCTTGGCACAGATAGTCAAAATTAACTAAAAGTGGGCTAGTGGAATCACTCACTACCTTAGTACTTTTTCAAGGTACACTTTTGAACATTACACACATACATACACATGCACACACACATGTACCTACATATGCAATACACATTTTGTATCTACTGTCTCTACCCAAATGTTGTGTTAGGGTGGTAGGAAATCACAAAGCGTTTTGCTTTTATAACTGGCAGATAATGAGGAATAAGAGATCAATTACAAATAAAAATATAATCTGAGGATGTCTTCATACAGTGGGGAAAATTTGCTTAAATTCTGTATTTCTATATTTATCTGGAGACCTGAATTATTTATAATGCAACTTATTATGTACCAGGCACTGTGCAAGGTGGGCACTGCCTTCCTGGAATTAATAGCCCAGGAGTGGACAGAGAGATATTTACCAAGAAATATCCTAAAAAATTCCGTGGAGGAAAGGGAAGAGACAATCACTTTTGCCCTGAGGAGAGGAAGAGAAGGTGGTGCGAGGCTGTCAGATAGAGCTGTGGTAAAGAAGATCTGCAGACAACGTGAGAAAGAACAATCTGTCCAAAAGCATGCAGTTACATCATGGGTCATTTGAAGGACAGCAGGATGAGTGGGAGGAATATAGTGTAAGAGAAAGCTGGAAATGTAGTTATTGGCCAGAAAACCAAATGCTTTGATTGCATGGCAAAGGATTTTTTGGACTTTCTCCCATTGGCCATGAGAAGTCATTGGGTTTTAAACAACAAACTATCTCAGTCAGCTGTATATCTTAGGAAGGTCATGTTGACCTCTGCTCTCACAAAAGCAACAAGATTACCAGCTCTACTGAACCTGTGAAAATGATTTAAGTTTCTTAGAGAAAGATTAGCTAGAGGAACATAGCATTGTTTTCATGGTTTTTTTAAACAGTGAAAAATTATTCTAGATTTCTCTGTAAAGCTATTTGTATAAGAAGTTATATTTATCCTTGATACCTTTTTTTCAATCACGTACTTCATAAAAGGAATGAAATCCCTTCAAAAAATGTTCTTATCATCCAAACAGTATGAAAGCCTCTCAAAATTTTCCAGAGCTCTCCCAGCTCTCTCTCACCAGGTTATATTTAGCTCAGCTAGACCTTGACCTTTTGAATAGACTTCACAACACTATGCACTGATCAGAACAGTTCTTAATAGACTTGAATGAGGACTTGGGAGACCCAAACCCAGCCTTGTCCATACACACATAGTAAGACACACACATACACACAAGCACATACTCATTCATGTTTTAGAGTATTTTGGAAAACAACTATCAAGTTGGTCCAGGGGAAGACAAAAGTGTAACTTTGCTGCTGATAAAGGTTTTAAATAGGCTTTATTTCTTTGAGCTTAGGGAAGCCATAGAGTTGCGTGTCTTCCTTTCTTAGGAAATTTTTCTTTCTGTTTGAATAATGTTGGTATGTTTTCAGTTGCTTAAATCTTAACTTGAATGGCTTGGCTTCTCTTTCTCAGGTAGGGTTTGGTTTGCAGGCAGGAGCTGTATGCAAAGATTAACCTGCAGGAGTGCACTTTTTTTTCCTGGGAACGTGAACCCTTGTTCTCTCCACTGCACCTATCCCTTAGCCTTACTGGCCCTGTTCCTATGGATTGATTTTGTCCAGAGAGATGTCTTGTCATGGTATCAAGGTATTTTACTGCGGAATCAAGTTTGTTCACAAATGCCTCCACTATATTATTTATTATTGTAGTATTAACAGTAATACTAGTTATAGGGTGGATGACAAAGTGGGAAACCAAGCATGTTCTCCTGGTCCTTTGGCAACATAACTACTCAAAAATTAACCTAAACTTTGCACTCCTACTTAAAATAAAGGTATTGGTGATTGTCAGAAGTAAAAATAGAGGAAAACTAAATAAGCAGGGGGAAATGTTGGTTAGTTCTCCCAAGGAAGAGTGTGAGAACAGGAAGAAAGACTACTTTTGAAGCACATCCATCTCCAAGAGGAGTTTCTTTCTTTATAGCAACTTTGCCAGCTAGTCATTTGTGCATTTCATGGTGTGCTGTGCTCATCAGCCACCTTCTTCTCCCCAGGACTCTCAATGTCATGGCCTGTCCCCTCCTGCCTGCTTCTGTGGAGGACTACCTCAAGCCTTGTTGACCTTTATGCAGGAAGTTGCTGTATGTGGAGATCAAGGGGGTGGTCTCTGCCACTGGCTTGGCTGGTTTTGAATCCCAGCTCCACTACTTATTAACAACATACCTTAGGCAAGTTACTTAACCTTCTTGTGCCTCAGTTTCCTACTATGTAAAACCCTGCCTAGGTAGGCCACAGGGTTTAAAGTAGTCTACAGCAAATTGAGACAGTTATCAGACAGCAATGAAATGAGCAAGACATGAACTAAGTAATCAGGTAAGGGGAATAAAAACACTGGCAAACCATGGCTCAACAGCCAGGTTCAAACAGAGATCAGCACCACGGACAGCTCCATAGAAACCAGGCAATAGCCTTTCCTATGAGGGACTGTTCATTTTCTGACTTCATGCTATGGCAATTTCCTCCTAATTGATGAGGCCTCAGTGGATTTTAAAGGTGTCACCCCGTCCATGGTTGGGCTATTTGACATCTTCTAACCTGATTGAGATACCACTGAGAGTTCTGTGAGGGAAATTTAAGTTTCCTAGAGGTAGAGTAGGAATTGGAAGGCATCTCTTTCTCCCCTTAGAAAAATTATCTTTGGAACTCACTGCTGCTTTTTTTTTTTTAAAGATTTTGTTTATTGATTTGACAGATAGAGATCATGAGTAGGCAGAGAGGCAGGCAGAGAGAGAGGAGGAAGCAGGCTCCCCGCTGAGCAGAGAGCCCGACGCGGGACTCGATCCCAGACTCTGGGATCATGACCTGAGCTGAAGGCAGAGGCTTTAACCCACTGAGCCACCCAGGTGCCCCTCACTGCTGCTTTTGAGTTAAGCAATAGAGGTCTGAATTAGGGTTGGGGGCTTAAAAGGAAAAAATTCAGTTTTGGGCCATTTCTAATAAGGTGCGTATGTTACCTGTAATTAATCTATGCTATGAAATTTATATATGTGGAGATTTTATAATTGAAATGTCTTTAAGTGCGGCAGGCTTTTAAGCTTGCTGATTGTAATCTAATGAATCCAATGAAGAAAATTGCTCTCTCCTAATTTTCTTTTATTAATTAGATTTTTTAATCATCTGGAAATATAAAGTAGGAATTGAACGCATGAGTATAGATCCTGGTTCTACCTTTTATTAGCTGTGTGACCGGGCATGCTACTTAAACTTTTTTACGTTTTGGTTTTCCTTCATTAAACAAGGATATGAGTGGTTCGCATGTTATTTTGATGATCGGGTAGGTTAAATATCCATAAATATCCACTTAAACTGCTGCCTCTTTACATATTAATCTGCATTATGCTTATGGCTATTTATATATTAGATTTCTTAATTGTAAGGTACCCTTCCATACCTTCAGCTCAGTGTGCAGCTTTTTACCATGTTATTTTGATCCTGGATCTAAAATAAGAATCCAGGTCTTGTTTTATAGATGTTTTACAATATCCTTGCCCAAAGAAACAACATTTCACATTCTTAGAGTTCACACCTTTTGAATTGGAGCCAGAGTTTGGCCTTCAGATTAATAACTCAGGGCAGAAGGCAGCCCATAGAAACTGTACTGTAAGACACAAAAAATATGCTCTCTCTGCTGCTTTGCCACCTTTCTGTCTATTTTGATAAGCTATAAGGGAGCTAGCATCCTCCACCTAGATAGACTTGGCCCCCCTCCCTTTTTTTTTGTTCCTAATGTGGGGGAAAGGAATGACTTGAGACCACTTGCTACTTCTCTTGCCTCTGAGCACCTTCCAGAAAATTTTTAACCCTAACTGTCCTGGTTGAATATGAAACTGCCACTAGGCCCAATACACTTAGAAATATGAACCTAAAATGCAAGTGGCTTAAAGCACCTTTTTCCCTGTTCTTTTTTCAGCAGAACTTCTCTTTTGCTGTGCCTTACTGCTCTGCCTCACACTCTTCACGACCCTTAAGGCAATTTACAAATTAAAACTACAGAATATTGAGATAATTTCATACTCTACAAATTAGCGACTGATTTCTGTTACCATACGAACATCCAGTTGTTATTGACATTTCATGCTGAGACATAAACACTGGAACTTTATTAGTCCAGGCCTGAAGGAATCTTTCATTCCCAGTAAGTAATGTCTGGCCAGACTAGAGGCTCAGCTGTTGACTCTATGAATGTGAAATTATGGATTATGGGTTCATTCTGATTTATTCTGTCTCCTAGTATTTGCTCAAGATGTCTCTGACCCAAAGTCCTTTCCATATGATACTTGAGATTCTTCATGATGCGACTATTTCTGGCTTATGACAGTTCACCAGTAAGGAATCTCTGATTGGGCGGCAGCATAGGAAGGCCCTGAACACAGCTCCTCCCAGGGACACAGTAAATCTACAGCTATGTATGGAATGATTCCCTGTGAAAGAACCTGAAAACTAGTTGAACTTCTCCTTCACAACAAAAAATAAAAGGACCACATTGAGAAGGTAGGAGAGGCAGGAACAATCTCACTAAAAACCCCACACCAGCATGGTGACCCACAATAGGGAGGGATCTCACATGTCCAGAGTTTCCCCCAAAGGAGCAAGTGCTTTATGCCTATATCAGACACCCCACCCCTGGGACCTGCACTGGAGAGATGTGCCCCCCCAAAATATCTGGCTTAGAAAGCCAAAAGGCCTTACCTCTAAGGGACCCAGAGGGCTGTAAGGAACTGAGATAGTCCTTTTAAAGGACTCACATGCTGTCTCTCTCATTCTGGGAATCAGAACAAAAGCAGTAGTTTGGAAAGTATCTAGACTATATTTGAAGGAGATTTATTTGCTAATACTTTTCTTTTTTTTAAGATTTTATTTATTTGACAGAGATCACAAGTAGGCAGAGAGAGAGGAAGGAAAGCAGGCTCCCTGCTGAGCAGAGAGCCCGATGCAGGGTTCTATCCCAGGATCCTGGGATCATGAGCTAAGCCAAAGGCAGAGGCTTTAACCCACTGAGCCACCCAGGCACCCCTTATTTGCTAATCTTAAAGCTTCTGCTGGAGGGGCAGGAAACAGTTGGAACTTTCTTCAGCTACAGAGACACTGGTGAACACCATTTTTGCATTCTTCCTATACCCTGCTGTTTCCAGCAGTCCTGCATTTATGCTGCACTCTTCCACTGCCTTGTTAAGGCTTGCAGGCATATGTGGTTGCACAATACTCCGACTGCCTTGTGGGAGCTGGTGGGCATGTGCAGACACAACACATTCCTTCTGCCTCACTGAACCTGACAGGTGTGTATAGCCAAAGCACATCCCACACACTCTCCAGCTGCATCACTAAAGCCAGAAGGTGCACTCAGTCCACCCAGCTGACTACCCCTTGATCACCTGATTCTGGTGGTTGGCTGGAATGGAAGGCATATAATTCTGGGCCGCACAGGATGGTAACAATTGGAATGACAGTTCTTGGCAGATTGCCACCCCCAGGGCACTGCACAGACACTCCTAGACTTCTGATGAAAAAGGCCTATTTATTTATCCTGAAGCTTCAGCTTGAAGGATAGGCTTCAGGTTTGCCACACATACATAGATACTACGGAGGAACTCTCAGGAAATGTAGGCAGGGAGACCCCATCCTCATGCTGTTTCCTGGCCTCACTACAGCCTGCTGATGTCCCCATCTGGAGCTGATGGGGCTAACACACCCATCTGGAGCCAAATGTTTGCAACAGTTGCTTAGGGACACCTTCAGATCTCCTGTTCTGTAGGCCAGCAGGGTTTATAATTAAGACTACACAGGACTGTATATATTTGCATACTTTAAAAGCTGATGCCTGAAGGTCTGGCTTCAAATCAACCAGAAACTAGGTGTTGAGATTCTTTACCTTGGAGCACTAATGAGTTTTGGTATAACTTCAACAGCTAGGACCTGTCAAGAATAAATCAACTTGCTTATACATCTCAAAGGTTCAAGAGAAAACAAAAAGCTAAGGCAAAGTTGAAGGATAAGGTTCGTCACTTACAAAAGTCCACTCCTCCAAGACTGGGAGAGGTAGATGTTTTGCTTAATACGTAGAAACAGACACAGAAAGTCAAGAAAAATGAGGAAATAGGAATATGTTCCAATGAAAGAACAGGATAAAAGCCACAGAAAAGACCTCAAAGGCTACCTGATAAAGAATTCAAAGTAATGGTCATAAAGATGCTCACTGAACCTAGAAAAAGAATGTGCAAACACAATGAGAACTTCAGTAAAGAGATAAAAGACTTTAAAAAGTAACCAAACAGAAGTCAGAGACCTGAAAAATACAATAACTGAACCGGGAAATACACTAGTGGACTCAACAGCAGACTGATTGAGACAGAAGAATGAATCAGTGAGCCAGAAGACAAAGCAACAAAACTAATCCAGAGAAAGCAGCACAAAGAGAAAATATTTTAAAAAGTGAAGATGCCTAAGAAACCTACAAGACAATATCAAGCAGAGCAACATCCACATTATAGTGGTTCCAAAAGGAGAAGGGAAAGAAAGAAGCAAAAATGTTATCTGAAGAAATAATAGCTGAAAACTTCCATAATCTGCAGAAGGAACAGACATCCAGGTCCAGGAAACACAGAGAGTTCCAAGTAAGATGAGCCCAAATAGATCCATACCAAGACACATTATAATTAAAATGTCAAAAGTTAAATATAAGAAGAGATCTTAAAAATAGCAAGAGAAAAACAACTTGTTACATACAGGCAACCCTCATAAGAGTATTAGCAAATTTTCAGCAGAAACTTTGCAGGTCAGAAGAGAGTGTGTTTTATATTTAAAGTTCTAAAAGAAAAAGCTTCCAACCAAGAATAGTCTACCTGATATGTTATCAGTCAGAATAGGAGATATAAAGAGTTTTTCACACAAGCAAATGTTAGAGTTGATCACCACTAAACTAGTCTTACAAGAAATATCAAGACTTTTTTAAGTAAGAAAGAAAAGGCACTATAATAACAAAAAAAATTTATAAAAGTAGAAATCTCAATGGTAAAAGTAACTATATAGTAAAGATAGTGAACTAATTACTTATAAAGCTAGTATTTAGGTAAAAAGACAAAAGTAGTGAAACTAACTATAATCGTGATAGTTAAAGGATACACAAAATTTAAAAATGTAAAGTGAGACATCAAAACATAAAATGTGGGGGTGGGAGGGAGTAAAAAGATAGAGTGTTAGAATGCACTCAAACTTAGTTTGCTATCATTGTACCTTAAAATAAGCTATTATACGTATATATACTACAATAATAGTAGGATATTTTAATATCCCAGTTACATCATTGTATAGATCATCCAGCAGAAAATCAATAAGGAAGCATAAGCCTTAAATGACACATTAGACCAGAAGGACTTACTTGATATATACAGAATAATCCACCCAAAAGCAACAAAACACACATTCTTCTCAAGTGCACATGGAATGTTTTTCCAGGATAGAGCACATCTTGGGTCACAAAACAAGACTCAGTAAATTTAAGTAGAGTGAGATCATATCAAGCATCTTTTCCAATCATAATAGTATGAAACTAGAAATCAAGTACAAGAAGGAAACTGGAAAAATCACAAAAATGCGGAGATTAAACAACATGCTATTGAACAACCATTGTGTCAATGAAGAAATTGAGGAGATATTTTAAAAAATAACTTGATAAAAATAAAAATAGAAATACCATGAGAGACTGTGGACTCTGAGAAACAAACTGAGGGTTTTGGAGGGGAGGGGGTTGGGGGATCAGGAGGGCCTGGTGGTGGATATTATGGAGGGCACATATTGCATGGAGCACTGGGTGTGGTGCATAAACAATGAATCTTGGAAAACTGAAAAAATAAAATAAAATAAAAAAGATATAACATTTTAAAATCTATGGGATGCAGCAAAAGCTGTTCTAACAGGGAAGTGCATAGTGTTAGAGTCCTTCCTCAAGGAACAAGAAAAATCTCAAATTAAAAAAAAAATCTAACTTTATACCTAAAGGAGCTAGAGAAAAAAAAAGAGCAAATGAAGCCCAAAGATAATAGAAGGAAGGAAATATAAAGGTCAGAGGAGAAATAAATATGATCAACACTAAACAAACAAACAAAAAAACCTGTAGAAAAGATCAATGAAACTAAGAGCTGGTATTTTGAAAAGATAAATAAAATTGGAAATGAAAGAGAAGTTAGTAATGATACCACAGATATACAAAGGATCATAGGAGATAACTATGAACAGTTATACTCCAACAAATTGGACAATCTAGAAGAAATGGATAAACTCCTAGAAACATGCAATCATCTTAGACTGAATTAGGAAGAAATAAAAAATTTGAACATAGTAGATGGCTTCTCTGGTAAATTCTACCAAATATTCAAAGATTTAATACCTATTTTTCTCAAATCTTGCCAAAAATTGAAGAGGAGGGAATATTTATAAACTTATAAGGCCAACATTACTCTGATATCAACACCGGACAAGGAGGGACATCATAAGAAAAGAAAATTATAGGCCAATATCCCTGGTGAACTAGATGCAAAAAAATAAAAATTAGCAAACTGATTCAGCAATACCTTAAAAGCATCACACATCATGATCAAGTGGGATCTATTCCAGAGGTGCAAGGATGGTTCAATATCTGCAAGTCAATCACTATGATATACCACATTAACAAAATGAAAGATAAAAATCATAGGATCATCTTAGTAGTATCTATGCCCATTGGTACTTAGTAGTATCTATGCACATACTATCTATGCACATAGAACTTTTAACAAAATTCAACATCCATTTATGGTAAAAACCCTCAACAAACTACGTATAGAGGAATGTTACCTCAACATTATAAATTATACATGACAGACCCACACCTAACATACCTAATACACCTCAATGGTGAAAAACTGAAAGCTTGCCTTCTAAGATTAGGAACAAGACAAGGATGCCTACTTGCACCACTATTATTCAACATAATATTGGAAGTCTGAGCCAGAGCAATTAGGCATGAGAAAGAAATTATATCCAGATTGGTGGGAAGGAAGTAAAACTGTCACTATTTGCAGATGACATGACTTTATATATAGAAACCCCTAATGATGCCACAGAAAAAGACGCCTAATAAGCAAAGTAATAAATAAATTCAGGAAAATCGAATTAAGTTGCATATTTACACACTAACAAAGAACAATCAGAAAGAGAAATTAAGAAAACCATCCCATTTACAATTGCATCAAAAAGAGTAAAATTATGTAAGAATATATTTAACCAAGGAGGTTAAGACTTATATGACAAAAACTGTAAGACATTAATGAAAGAAACTGAAGAAGACACAAGTAAATGGAAGGTATATTGTGCTCATGTATTGAAAGAATTAATGTTATAAATGTCCATATTACCCAAAGCTATCTATAGATTCAATTCAACCCCTATCAAAAAAACCAATCAAATTGGCATTTTTCCACAGAAAGAACAAACAATCCTAAATTTCTCAAGGAATCCCAAAAAACTCTGACTAGTCAAAGCAATCTTGAGAAAGAAGAACAAATCTAGAGGCATCATGCTCCCTGATTTCAAACTATATTATAAAGCATACACTAATCAAAACAGTATGGTATTGGCATAAAAACAGACACAAAGATCAGTGGAACAGAATCAAAAGCCTAGAACTAAATTTACCCATAGACAAAGGAGACAAAAAAATACACAATGGGGAAAGGGCAATCTATTTAATAAATGGTATTGGGAAAACCGGACAATGTGTGCTAAAGAATGAAACTAGACCTCTGTCTTACACCATATACAAAAATGAACTCAGAATGGATTAAACAGTGTAATATAGGACCTGAAACCATAAAACTCCTAGAATAAAACCTGGTGGTATGCTATTTGACATTGGTCTTGGCAATAAATTTTTGGATGTGACTCAATAAACAAAAACAATAAAAACAAAAACAAGTGGGACTACATCAAACTGAAAAACTCTGCACAGCAAAGGAAATCATCAGCAAAATGAAAAGACAACTTATTGAATGAGAAAAGGTATTTGCAAATCAGATAACTGATAAGGGGTTAACATTTAAAATTTATAAGGAACTCACACAACTCAGTAGCAAAAAACCCAAGCACTCTTATTTCAAAATGTTCAGAGGAGATGAACAGACATTTTTTCCAAAGAATACATGCAGATGGCCAACAGGAACATGAAAAAACACTCAACATCAGTGATCATGAGGGAAATGCAATTCGAAACCACAATGAAATATCACCTCACATCTGTTAGAATGGCTGGTATCAAAAAGACAAGAAATAGTGTGTTGGTGGGGATGTGGAGAAAAGAGAACCCTCGTGCACTGTAAATTGGTGCATTCACTATGGAAAACAGTGTGGCAGTTCCTCAAAAAATCACAAATAAAATGAACGTTGTCAATTATACTTCAATTAAAAAAGTAAAACTATCATCTGATCCAGGAGTTCCACTTCTGGATATTTATCTGAAGAAAACAAAAGCACTAATTTGATAGGATATATGCACCCCTATGTTTATCACAGCATTATTTATAAAAGTTAAGATATGGGAATAACCTAAGTGTCCACGGATGGATGAATGGATAAAGAAGAAGTGGTGTATATATGCAAGGAATGTTATTCAGCCTTAAAAATGAATGAAATCTTGCCAATTGTAACAACATGGTTGGGCTTTGAGGGAATTATGCTAAGTGGAATGAGTCAGACAGGAAGAAATATATGATTTCACTTATGTGTAGAATCTAAAGCAAAACAAAATCAAACAAAACTCATAGATACACAAAAGAGAGTGGTGGCTGCCAGAAGGGAGACAGTTTTGCGGGTGGGCGAAACAGCTGAAGGGAGTCAAAAAGTACAAACTTCAAGTTATAAATAAGTCATGGGGATGTAACTATAGTCAATAATATTGTGATACTTGAAATTTATCAAGAGAGTAAATCCTTAAAGTTAACTTTGTATGGGGAAGGATTGTAACCAGATTTATTGGGGTGATCACTTCATAATGTACGTAACTGAATTATTGTTGTACACTTGAAATCATTGTATTATCTGTCAGTTATACCTCGATTTTTTTTAAAAAAAGAAACAAACAAAAAGAATCTCTGATCTTTTGCAACGTGCTTTGTTTTGTCCATCAATTTTATAGCAGTCATTCTTGTTTATTTGGTTTTGATGAACAGCTCAATATTTTTGCTGGCAAGTATGGTTTCTGTTTTTGTTTTTAAAGTTTATTTATTTATTTTTTTGGTAACCTTTACATCCAGTGTGAGCTGGAACTCACAACTCTGAGATCTAGAGATGTACACTTCTCTATCCGAACTAGCCAGGAGCCCCCTGTTTTGTTGTTGTTGTTGTTTTGTTTTGTTTTTTGTTTTTGTTTTGTTTTGTTAGGTAGACTCCATGCCCAATGTGGAGCCCAGTGCAGGGCTTGAACTCTCAAACCTGTGATCAAGACCTGAGCTGAGATCAAGAGTTCCTACACTTAACCAACTGAGCCACCTAGGTGCCCCTGTTTGTTTGTTTGTTTGTTTGTTTTTAAAGATTTTTTTCATTTATTTGACAGAGACACAGCAAGAGAGGGAACACAAGCAGGGGGAGTGAGGGTGGGAGAAGCAGGTTTCCCACTGAGGATGCAGGGCTCCATCCCCTCCTCCTCATCATCCCTCCTTCCCACCATGACCTGAGCTAAAGGTAGACATGACTGAGCCACCCCTGCGTCCCTGCTTTTGTTTTTTAAAATGCTCTTATCAATCTTACTTGATTTGCCATTCTTAGCCTAATTTAGAAAAGGTTTATAATATAGTTATTTTCATTAATACTTGTTTTTCTTATACATTCTAGATGATTTACAAATCTTTTTTTAAAATTTAAGTTCAGTTAGCCAAGGTATAGTATCATTAGTTCTTGATATAATGTTCAATGATTCATTAATTGCGTATATCACCCAGTGCTCATGATACCATACCATCTTGTCATCATGTTTCACATCTTGCAAGTCAACCAACCAAACAGCAAGCCAACGACCTGATTGGAAAGACCATTAGGGTATGTTTTATCCTTTTCAAGAATAGCATTTTATACATAAGAACTCAATCAATATAAATTAAGAAATCAGCTGGCTATGCAGAAATATTAAAGTTGGCATTTAGTCAAGGACTTAATGATTGAGTGTTAGGCAAATGGTGTTGCAATAACTGGTCTTCCCACTATAGAAAATTTCTAATAACAATACTAATAGCTACCATTTGTAAGCTATAATTTACTATTAATAACAATTTTGTGCTTATTATGGGCCAGGCATTATGCTAAACACTCCACATGTAATAACTCACTTGATTCTCACCACAGTCTCATGGTGTGGCTACTGCAATTTCATATTAGAGACAATAGAGAGATGAAGTAACCTGACCAGAGTTACACACCAGATAGAATTAGGATTCACACCTCTGTTTGTCAGCCTTAGGACTGGTGTCCATAACCATTATGTTCTGGATTCTATTGCCTCTGATTTTACTGACTGATGTCCAGAGGCCTCAGGCAGAGTCACAGTTTCCTGATGGAATGCTTCGACTTTAAGAAAAATCCTTCCCCAGCCTTCTACACTATTGGTGGGAATGCAAGCAGGTACAACCACTCTGGAAAACAGCATGGAGCTTCCTCAAAATGTTGAAAATAGAACTACCCTATGACCCAGCAATTGCACTACTGGGTATTTACCCTAAAGATACAAACGTAGTGATCCGAAGGGGCACGTGCACCCGAATGTTTATAGCAGCAATGTCTACAATAGCCAAACTATGAGAAGAACCTAGATGTCCATCAGCAGATGAATGGATAAAGAAGATGTGGTATATATACACAATGGAATACTATGCAGCCATCAAAAGAAATGAAATCTCGCCATTTGCGATGACATGGATGGAACTAGAGGGTATCATGCTTAGCGAAATAAGTCAATCGGAGAAAGACAACTATCATATGGTCTCCCTGATATGAGGAAGTGGAGATGCAACATGGGGGGTTAAGGGAGTAGAAGAATAAATGAAACAAGATGGGATTGGGAGGGAGACAAACCATAAGTGACTCTTAATCTCACAAAACAAACTGAGGGTTGCTGGGGGGAAGGGGGTTGGGAGAGGTGGGTGGTGTTATGGACATTGGGGAGGGTATGTGCTAAGGTGAGTGCTGTGAAGTGTGTAAACCTGGCGATTCACAGACCTGTACCCCTAGGGATAAAAATATATTATGTGTTTTTAAAAAATTAAAAAAAAATCCTTCCCCACATTATGAAATACATCACTAAGATAGGTAAACAGCTAGCAGGAGAAACTGATGACATTCAGTTCTGTTTTATCGAATTCATCACATATTTACGAAGGGCCTTTGGTGCCGAAGATACAGAACTGGTTTTTGGAAAGACACAAAGATATTTGAGTCATATAACGAATTCATCTAGATACCTCATAGAACCTGGTCATCTAAGTAAAAATTGTGTTTTTATGTGAGAAAGAAACAAAACCTACATAATTGGGCATAAAGAAATGTGTTCTCCTGAGTGTTTTTCTGTAAGTTTTCAATAATGCCTTACCCAGGAAATCAGATCTAAGTGCACCCAGTCTAGTTCAGAAGGCCCTGGGAAGGGGTCAAGGGTGGGAAGTTTGGCCTTGAAATCACACACTGCCGGGCTCTCTGGCTCTGAAACCTGTGAGGGCCACCTCATGACACCCCCCTTGTCTCTTGTGTAGAAAAATATCCCTGGATTCCCAGAGTGAGTCTAGAACACTGGGGAAGAAAGCACCATCCTTTCAGTGCTGGTGTAAGGGCTCAGAATCTGACTGTGTGAATGTGAATTACCTGTGCTCGCTGCTCCCATTACAGCAACTCCCCTACTGTGATAATGAAACATAAGCTGAAGGACATCAGTGATGGAATCTTGTGAACCTGGAAAATTAAGTAACAGTGGGTGGCCTGCATTGATCTGGAAAGCCATTTTGCAAATGGCTTAATTTATCATCAATAGAAAATACTAGTAATTAGAGTTAAAATTGTAGTTGACCAGTAGTCTTTAGAAAAGTACAAATACATCTTTGAAATTACTTATGCTTTCGAATGTATGAATTGGATTTACTGGAAATCTTTTACGTCCTGTGGAGATAACCTTATTCAGTGTGGTGGCTCATGGATATTTTGAAAGAAACTAAAGCCCTCCAGAAAATCATAAATTTAAATCTACCTCCTGTTCAGAATGCTCTGTGGTTCAAATAATATGTTTAAGAAGCTAATGCATAAAATGAAATGCTGCTATTTACTTAAACACTCTTTAAAAAGCTGTATTAGAGAATCAGGACTAAACTAGCCTATTAGTTGAATTGGTCCAACTTGGCTGAAGCAGGTTTGTTCAATAGATGTGTGGAGAAGTTGTATTGGGGAAGAAGGGAAGAAAAAGGAGTGGCTGGAAATGGAAGAAGAGAGATGGAAGCTGTCTGAATGTTTGTATACAGGGTAAATAGTAATTTGAAATGCAGATCACTTACTGCTTGACACTTCACAGAATGTCATTGAGCAAATGTATGTTCTTTATCTGGTTGGATAATAGTTACTCTCCTTGCATGAATGGCGCCATGCTTTATCTTCCTGACTATCTATAATTCTTAATCATCTTGCTATATGACCTGTCACTCTAAAGGATCAGTCTGGGGAAAGTGTAGTCATGAGTATGTGTCAGGTTGCATCTTAATTTATCAGAAAATATGATAATAAGTGTCTTATACAAAAACTGGGTCTGTAAAAGTACAGAATACTTTTTGTTAATCTTCAACTTTTATAGCCATTCTGTTATCAGTGAACAAATACTCTGAGCTCCCATTCTGGGGCAACCACTGATTAGTCTGTTTGTGCTCATATGTGACGTGGCCAACAAGCATGGTACACTGTGAATGCCCAAGCCATACATTCACCAAAGGGAAATGGCCTTTCAACGAGAAGAGCCAAACAGCGATAGGAATTAAGAGGTAAGCTCTAATCAGTTTTGTGGCTCAGAGCCCACCTTTTCCCACCTTATTGGCTATGCTCAGCTTCCACATCTGGAAATAAAAAATACCCAGACTTTTCATGACCAGTCTTTCCTTTTTTTTTTTTTGAAGATTTTATTTATTTATTTGACAGACAGAGATCACAAGTAGGCAGAGAGGCAGGCAGAGAGAGAGAGAGAAGCAGGCTTCTCGCCAAGCAGGGAGCCTGATGTGGGGCTTTGATCCCAGGACCCTGAGATCATGACCTGAGCCCAAGGCAGACACTTAAAGACTGAGCCATCCAGGCACCTCATGACTAGTCTTTCTATGCACATTTAGAATTTAGGTTGTAGGGGAGCCTACGTGGCTCAGTTAAGTGTCTGCCTTCTGCTCAGGTCATGATCAAATGGTCTTAGGATTGAGCCCTGTGTTGGGCTCCCTGCTCAGCAGGGGATCTGCTTCTCCCTCTTTCTTTGCCCTTCCCCCACTCATGATCTCTCTCAAAAAATCTAAAAAAAATAAAATAAAAAAATAAATTGGGTTGTAAATGATACTTATACTAGGGCTTGCTTTTGAGTTTTTCTTTTTAGTATTATGGAAGAAAAACAATGGGTTTTCAAGTAAGTTCCAAAGATTGCTCATATTATTAAAACAGAATTGTAGAGAGCACTAACACCTTGTTGTAATCACTTTTCCACTAGTCAATCCATGGCCCCAGAAATCTTGCCTTCTTCCCCCATTATAATACCAGGGCAGTTGGGTACCCTATTCATGGAGAATTAATTAGTATTCCTTAAGATGAGAAGTTTTGAGGATATGCTTGGTCTATGTCCCTTCTGTGCTGTTTATTTCCTTGTTTACCCACACACCAAGGGAAAACATTATTTCTTAAATGCAAATTTTCATTTCATAACTATATTGCAGGAGGTACTTCATAAGGAGAAAATGTAACCTTTGAAACAAAGCAAAAATTCTTCTTTTCTCCAAGTCATGTGCTCATGGCTCATCTCTCACACTCTTTCATGCCAGAATTCCCCAATGACTGCTAGAACTTCTGGCAAACTCGGTTTTATTTACATAGCTTTTTCCCAGACAGCTATATATTTTATGTATGTTATATATAAAATAGAATCAGCTTTATATCAAACTAAGTTTTTAGATGATACAGGCTTTCTGTGAAAACAGTTTCCAAAGTAATTGCTACTGATTGAGATCCCATGCATATTTTAGAAGGTTGTATTTCCTTTAGCAGTGAGTTCAGTGACTTCTCAAAACTTATGTCCAAAGGAACACCTGTGCAATAGAGCAGCATTTCATCAGAGCAAGGTTTTAGGGCCTCTGAATAAATCAGTCATTCTTAGGAAATGCCACTGCTCTGATGAGTCTTCTTTAGGAGCAGCCAATGCATCTTTCATTCATCTTAGTTATACCCACACCACACTATGCCAGGAGATGTGGGCATTTTGTATTTTCCTTTTGAATATACTGACATCTCCAAAGCTGGGGTGTCAGTCCATGAAGTCCAATGAAGAACTATATGACCTTTGGTGTCAAAACCAACAGACACCTAGGACAAAAGTATTCTTCCAGGAACAAAGTTATGTTTGTTTAATCCTCTTGATTGGGAGGTTCTAGTAATTTTTTAGACAGTATTAGAAAGCTGTGTTGTCAGCGATCAGCCCACCATGAAGAAAGTGAGTGGGGCTGGTGGGCAGGTGAGCAGACTTCTTTACTTTTGTGCCTGAAGGTAGCCCCAGCGACCAAGTACAATTTTCCACAAGCTCCTGTGGGGCTCCGCCTCGTGCTATAGAGGTTATACCTTGAGTACAAACAGACAAGCCCTGCTACTGAACTAATGGTCATGCCAGCTGCTTTGTCCTGTGGACCCTTCTACTTCTTCCAGGAGATACTTTTCCTCCCATCTCTTTGAGCCCTGGCCCAGACTCCTGCTGCTGACCTCTCAGTCAAGTCTCCAGGTACCAACAGTGGCTTCCCCAGAAGCTGTACTTTACTGTTCTGTAGATTCGAAGATGTCAGGATGCAAGGATCCTGATTCCAATACCTTTCTTAAATTACCCTCTTCGGGACTCCTGGGTGGCTCCATCGGTTGAGTGTTTGGCTTTTGGTCTCAGCTTAGGTCATGATCTCAGGTTCTCAGGTCATGACCTCAGGTTCACGGAATAGAGCCTTGCAGTGCGGCTCTGCTTTCAATGGGGAGTCTGCTTTTCTCCCTCTCCACCTGCCCCTCCCCCTGCTCATGCGCTTGCTCGAGCTCTCTCTCTCTCTGTCTCTCTCGCACATAAATAAATAAATCCTAAAAAAAAATTACCCTCCTTTTCAGTCCCCCTCCCCCTATTCTCTGGGCCCTCAAAGAATCCTGGAGAAAGAGAGATTAGATTCTGGGAGGATCTTTAAAGTATATACCTGGGACTGACCAGGGGAGAATTTTGAAATTCAAACTCCACGGACAGTAACTGACTTGGTAGATGCAAGGAACTCTCAAGGTGATTCTGCTGTGCAGTCCTGGTTAAGCATCTAAGACCACGTGGCACTCTTTTTCTTGTGCTAAAGATACTTGGGTTTCACTCCTCTCCCTCACCAAACTGTGAGCTCCTTGAAGGCAGGGGTCATGTCCTATTCTTCTCTGAAACTTACCACCTCTCTTATGGTAGCTACTCGGTATTTATAGGAGAGATGGGAAGTTCTTTAGCTCAGAAAGTCAAAGCTGCAGAATGTTAAATGTCTTAGCCAAGGTCAGAGAATGGATTTGTTGCATGGATCATCTCAGCTCATTATTCTTTGTATTTTTCCAGCACCGTCATCTGAGCTTACCCTCTAGCTTTATAATATCTGCCTATCCTCTCTCTGGTGGGACCTAACCCCTGATTGCAGCTGATAGGACATGCCCAAAACTATGCTGCCCATCTGGCAGCTTTCCTGTTCCCTTTCGGTTGTCTCTGTCTTCTTACCACCCTGGGATATGGTGTAGATTCTTATCTCCCAAGAAACGCTCTGGTGGTGCCCTCCTAGAGGTTAGCGGAACCAGAATTTATCTCTTAAATCATTATAAATCAACAACTAAACTTTACAATCGGCTTCTCAGAGTCCTGTTAAATTTTTCCTGATGCTGTTCCTGGGGATGCAAAACAACATAATGTTATTAAAAATCTAGTGGACTCTTTGAGTTATGTGAATTAATAAGAAAAGAAGCTTTGTGTTGACTATTGACACAGGTATTGAATATATGTAAAACTGACAGGCTAACAAATATATTTTAGCAATAACAAAGACCTCTCTAAGAATCAATAGATTTTGGTGATTGGTCTTCATTGGAGGATTCATAGACTCTATTGCCATATTTTTGTTAAATTGGGTTTTTCAATTCATCTTTTATATTGCAGTCCAGGATAGACGGCCAACTACAGACAATATAGTGATTGAAGTACAGGGAATCAGAGGATGTAGTCTTCCTGTGTCCTTACTTTCCTTCCATGGGCCATGGTTTCTCTTATATTTATCTCTAATGTAGCACCCATGACATTGTACCGCAAGTATTTGTTTTAATGACCATGTCCTCTCCTAGACTCCAGGCAGCATAAGAGCAGAGAAATGTCTTGTCCATTTTTGTATAACCAGCATCTAGCTGAGGCTCAATAAACACATTTAAATGAATGGATGACATATGACCTGCGTAGTGAAGATTAATATTTTTACTTTCATGGCAAAGGTAGAGAGAATTGCACATGACTTTATCACTCAGTGATCTCTTAATAGCAACCATTGAAAATACATGATGGCTAACATTTGATGATGGCTGACATTTACTGAGAGATTATTATGTGCTGAGCGCAATGCTTAGCTTTGGATACTGTGCCATTTAATTCTGACAGCAAGCCCTGTTGGGTAGATTCTATTGTTTCCCCTGTGTGTACGAGATGCAGACGAGATTTAGGAAAGTTGAGTAACTTGCCGCAGGTCACATAGTCTGTAAATAATGGAAATAAGATTCAAACCCAGCTCTATTTGACACTAGAGACTGTCTTCTCCACTTCTGCACTATATTGCCCTCCCTGTCCTACTGCCACCCAATTTCCTGATTATCTTCAAGGATAATCTTAAAACAAACTCAGGAGAATCATGTAAATATTTGCTGTAGCAAAGTCATGACTCATTATGTTTTGGAGCACCAGAGTCTTATATGAAAATGTTAATTTCTCCAAAATATGTTTGCTCTTAAATGTTTAAAGTGCCGCTTAATTTAGACTGTTTCTGCATTATGAAAGCTGTACTTTCCACCAGCCATTGGAAAATTGTGAGATGAGTGGAATTTGTCATTACAGAGCAAATACCAAATCAGTTTCGACTGATGGATTGATTGAAGGCTTCCCATTTCCACCTTTTGTCTGCCCTTGTCTGTCTTCATTTGCTCAGCAGTCATCAGCACTGCTTATACCCCTCGTGATGGCCCCATGTCTCACCTAAGAGCAGCTCATGCATCAGACTTTTGTAATGACTTACATATATGAGAAGGATTTACCCAAAAGAATGGCTTTTTACAGTGGAATTTCAGGCGCTCAGCTGGTTATGTCTTCAGTGACACCACCAATGTGTTCAGAAGACCTGGATTCCAAATCAGGACTTGGCCCCAGTGGTATGATTTTGCACTTTTTATCACGTGACAAGCCAAAAATTGAAGCAGTTGTCTTGAACTTCAGTCTCCTTGATAAATGGACAGATGCTCTATCTGAAGATAGCTTACTTCCAGTGCCTATCCCTGTTTATCTTAGGGTGGATGCCTAGGAGCTATATTGTCTCTATTATCATGTTTCTACCAACAGAAGTGTTCCTAACAAACACTGTGCTTCTTTCTTATGGACTCATATATGTGAGTGTATACCCTACCTAAATTATTCTGCCTTTCCTTCTAGTAATCATTCTGAAATATTAGCTGTTTTTATCTTGTAAGAATCAAACATTTTTGCATTATTCAGACATCCTATCTCCTTAGTGTTCACCTGCAAAAAGAGCTCTTCTGAAGAATCCAGCACATGTGAATAAGAGTAGCAACTGAACGAAAATGTTAATTTGATTATATTTCATGCTCTGCTTAAATTCACCTTCAGTGTTAAAAACCTCATATAAACTCCTTCAGCAACTTCACCCTAAGTGGTTTGCCAGTAATTCATACTTCTCATTTTCATGCGATGCCCTGAAGTTATTATTTTAGACTAACAAAAAGGCCATGAAGAAGTTAAGAATTTATAATTTTGTCCAGTCAAAAGACCATAAGTAATTCTCAATTAAACCAAACTTTCCTGTTCTTTTCAGTCTTCAGTCAATGGCAAAAATAGGATATAACATGAAGTTCTGTGTTTCAGCATAAATCAGAGAATATTTCACTTGGAAGGAGACTCAGAGCTCCTCCATTGTCCAACCTTTGCGTCTTCCCAGTGTGGCCATCTTGTCTTTGAGGTCCTTGGCAAGTGGTTCCCAAGACTTTCCTTGAGCACATTAAGTGAAAAGGAGTTCACTCCTTTGAAATAAGACAAATCCATCCATGGGTGGCTCAGGTTATAAGAAAAATGCTCTTTGAATAGAAATAAAAATAAAAATCTGCTTCCCTGTTATTTCCACCAATTAACCTGAGTCCGACCTCCAGAAGAAACACTGCATACATTTCATTATCCCTCCCTCCCCCGCCCCGCCCCCGCCACCGGCAACCTGTAGGTATTTGCAGACAACCAAGCTTTCTCAAGGCTAAACATCATCACACTCTCTTCCTCCCTCAGAGGCAGGGTGTTTAGTGTTTTTACCATCCTGTTGATTCTCTAGAGGTACTCTATTTCGGTAAATATTTTTGTTGAAATTATACTTTTTTAATACTTTTTCTTATTTTAAAAATCTGAAAATATGCAATAGGTAAAGTAGATCATAAAACCCTTCTAAAATCAGAACATCTCCCCCCTCCCCAAAGGGTAACCATTCTGAGCCATGTGTTGTGTATTCCTCTGGTTGCCAGTGTGTCTTATATATAGTACAGATTTTAACAAGTAATTCTTTTCCCTTCGTGAGGTATACCAGCCAAGTTTTAAAAAAATGAATTTGTGGAATCAAAAAGCGTTGTGGTGTTTTCAAGTATTTTCCTCACAGAATTGATTCTATATTTTGTTATTTTTTTCAAAAAGTTCTTGAAACATCATACAACTAATTTTTGGCTCACATATGGTCTGCCTTTTAGAGGTGTGGCTTTGGAAGTGAGAGAGAAATGTGGGTTTCCATTTGGCAAATGATTAATTCTGTTTCTGCAAATTATAAATCTGATAAGGGATTAATATCCAAACCATGTAAAGAACACTACTTAATATAAAAAAAATCTGAGAAAAAATTGGCAGAAGACTTGAATATAAATTTTTCGAAGACATATAGATGACCAACAGGCACATGAGAAGTTGCTTAACATCACTAATCATCAGGGAAATGCAAATCAAGACTATAGTGAGCTATCAGTTCACACCAGTCAGATTGGCTGTTAACAAAAACATGGGGGAAAAAACCCACATGTGTTGGGGAATCCTCATATACTGTTGGTGGGAATATAAACTGGTGTATCCACTATGGAAAGCAGTATGGAAGTTTCTCAAAAAATTAAAAATAAAAATACCATTTGATCAAGTAATTCCACTTCCGGTATTTATCAAAAGAGAACAAAAACACCAACTTGAAGAGATATATGCACCCTTATGTTTATTCCAGCATTATTTATTGTAGCCAGGATATGGAAGAAACTGAAGTGTCTATTGATAGATGAATATATAAAGAAGATGTGGTATACTGTAAAAACACAGTGGAGTATTATTCAGCCATAAAAAGGAATGAGATCTTGCACTTTGCAACACATGGATAGATCTAGAGGGTATTATGCTGAGTGAAATAAATCAGACAGAGAAAGGCAAATACCTTATGCTTTGACTTACATGTGGAACCTAAAAAACAAAAGAAACAAAACAGAAACAGACTCATAGATCCAAGAAACAACCTACTGAGTACCAGAGTGGGGAGAGATTGTGGGGGTGGCAGGTTAAATAGGTAAAGAAAATTAAGAGGCACTAACTTCCAGTTATAAAATAAATAATTCTTGGGGATATGATGTACTGCATAGAGAATTTAGTCAATAATATTGTAATAACTTTATATGGTAACAGATGGTAACCAGACTTATCCTAGGGATCATTTTATAATGCATAAAATATCAAATCTCTATCATGTACACCTGAAATTAATAGGATACTGTGTATCAATTATACTTCAATTTTAAAAAAGAAGATTCTACTTGAGAAGAGGAAGAATTTTATAGCTTCATAGACTTAAAGCCTTTTGCAGAGATTCCTTTTTCTTCAGACGCTGGGAACATTCATAATAATGTCTTCCATCAATTTTTACATAAACCAATGTCACAGAATTTTGTTTTCTCTTTGAAAAATGTGGTCAACCCTGTTGTATTTCTGCTTGATAATTTTGCAAAAGAACAAAAAGTTTCTTAGTACTTCATAACACCACGTATTCCCTAATAGTGCTCTGCTTTGAAGAGTTAATCTTGTATAGTGATGAAAGTAAAACAGTATTTTCCTGAGTGTGGAGCATCTCCACTGGTATTACAGTAAATGATTTTTAGGCATTTTAGGGACCACAGCAAATACATTGAATTATAATGAGAAAAGTATTTCTTCTTCAATTATCTTTCAGTTCTGTTAATTAAAAGAAGAACAAAATCACATGTTGGTTTTAAACATTAATCAGTTTCCTTTTAAGTAGAAAGAGCAAGTCTTTTCAGGAACACCTTTTGGCTGACCACAAGATTTAGCTAGAATTAGATAGAATTGTTTTATTTCACTTTATTTACATTAACAATTCCCTCATATTTATGGCAACTGAAACTCGTTTTCTATTAAAGCTAGTATAGGAAATTTCTTTTCAATCAATTGATTGAAGGAAGAAAAATGTGTTGATTTAAAGAAAAAAGTACTTAATAAATAATGCACAGGTGGTGTTTGGCTATTAAGCCATATGTGGATGGATTTAGGAAACCCACATGTAAATGATATACAAAGTGGGATGAGAGCATATTCCTATTTTGGAGTTTGCTCCATTTAGGCTTTTGGGTGGGGTGTTTTTTCTGTTTGGGTTTTTTTTGTTTGTTTGTTTGTTTGTTTGTTTGTTTTGGTCTCTCCTGGTCTCAGCTACAGTCATGCACCAGTCACTGAAAGACCCATTCTCCTAACAGCAAGAATCCTGGATGTGGGGTGGGAAAAACCTGTGACTATTTTGGTCTTCCTTCAACAAGTTCATCTCAGTGGCCCTTCCCAAGGGAAAGGTATTATGGGGGACATCCCCTTTCTCTGATTCTGGTTGTCACTGATTCTGGCCACAGTATTTTCCATTGCACAGCTGTGTGCTGTGGGCTCCTCTCGCCTTTCAGAGTGCACCAGCTAAGCTTTCTCCTTTGTCTTTGTTAAAAAGGAAGACTATTTGACTTTAATTTTGGTGTCAGCGACAATGATATCCTTCCACAAAAGAGCATGCATTGTAAGAGACAGAGGATGGAATGATGGACATTTTCAATAAAAGATTATTGCATCATAGCTTAAAAACATTTACTGCTAGTTCAGTTCTCTCGATTGCGGCCAAAGCAATACAAGTGTACTCAACAATAGGTACCTATAAAAAACCCCAACAAAATTAAGGAGTTGTAGACTTTCTCAATAATCTAAGTGTCATATCTAGATGGTTTAATTGTCTACTCAGTACACCGTTGCTTCCGTTGAAAAGAAATATGCCACAACAGGTCACCAGCATGCATTCTCATGCACGGAGTTCCATTTAGGGATGGAGCAGAGACAAGGCATCATAGATAAGATACAAAAAAGTCATATGATATGATTAATGGATTATTAATTTTTAGAGAATTAGAGTAAAATACACGTTACATAAAATTTTGTCGAAAATGTAACTGTTACCTTTTTATTCAGAAAATCTCTTAAGGAACTTCATGTTTTTAAAGAGTTTTGGTAAATGCTAGATCTGTGAAATATTGCTTAAAGCAAATAGCAGATTACAGAGTTCCCTTTGTAGTCCTTTTCTTTCCTTAAAGAGGGAGAAGAGAATGGAACTACAAAGGTACCCTCTAGAAACTAAAATGGAAAAAAAGAAAAAGGCCATAAGAATTTGGGGATAGTAAACATAGATACTGTCAAAAATCCTTCCATTTATAAGTTTCTTTGATAAACAAAATCCTTCCCACCTACTCTGAAGGGATAGGTGCTAAAAGATCTTTTTTGATTTTGTAAAGTCTACTTTATTTAATAGTTAATTTATTTGTTAATTTAGGATTTTCCTCCAGGCTTAGGGTTTTGCCACTTGTAATATTCTATATATGTTGCTGTTCTATAGAAAAGAAAGCAGTATGGGAGCGGAGAAAGAGGAGCAGTAGGATGACGGATGGAAAATATGACACTCTCTGCATGCAGATCCTAAGAAAAGGATGAGAAAGTGTGCCCTGATATATAGATAGATATATATATATATTTTTTTTTTTTTTTTAAGATTTTTTTTTTTTATTTGACAGACAGAAATCACAAGCAGGCAGAGAGGCAGGCAGAGAGAGAGGAAGGGAAGCAGACTCCCTGATGAGCAGAGAGCCTGATGTGGGGCTCGATCCCAGGACCCTGAGATCATGACCTGAGCCGAAGGCAGCGGCTTAACCCACTGAGCCACCCAGGCACCCCTGATATATATATTTTTTAATTTTTATTTTAGTTCAATTAACATATAATGTTTTATTGGTTTCAGAGGTACAAGTCTATGATTCATCAGTCTTATATAATATCCACTGCTCATTTCATCATGTGCCCTCCTTAATGTTCATCACCCAGATAGCCCATCCTTCCACCACACTCCTCTCCAGCAACCCTCCATTTCTTTCCTGTGATTAAGAGTCTCTTATGGTTTGTTTCTCATTCTGGTTTTGTCTTGTTTTATTTTTTCCTCTCTTCCCCCATGATCCTCGGTTTCATTTCTTAAATTCCACATATCAATGAGATCATATGATAATTGTCCTTTTCTGACTGACTGGTTTCATCTAGTTCCATTGATGTCATTGCAAATGGTGAGGTTTCATTTTCATTTATGAGGTGGTATCTCATTGTGGTTTTGATTTGTATTTCCCCGATGCCAAGTGATGTGGAATCTATTTTCATGTGTCTGTTGGCCATTTGGCTATCTTCTTTGGAGAAATGTCCCTGTCTTCTGCCCATTTTTGACTGGATTATTTGTTCTTTGGGTGTTGAGTTTAATAAGTTTTTTCCATAGATTTTGGATGTTCACCCTTTATCTGATATGTTGTTTGAAAATATTTTCTCCCATTCTGTTGGTTGTCTTTAGTTTTATTAACTGTTTCCTTTGCTGTGCAGAGGCTTTTTATCTTGATGAAGTCCTAGTAGTTCATTTTTACCCTTGTTTCCCTTGCCTTTGGAGATGTATCATGAAAGAAGTTGCTGTGGCCAAGGTCACAGAGGTTGCTGCCTGTGTTCTTTTCTACGATTTTGATGGATTCTTATCTCGCATTTAGGTCTTTCATCCATTTTGAGTCTATTTTTGTTTATGGTGTGAGGCAATAGTCCAGTTTCGTTCTTCTGCATGTGACTGTCCATTTTCCCAACAGCATTTGTTGAAGAGACTCTTCTTTTTCTGTTGGATATTCTTTCCTGCTTTGTCAAAGATTAGTTGATGATAGAGTTGAGGGTTCATTTCTGGGTTCTCAATTCTCTTCCATTGATCTGTGTGTCTGTTTTTGTGACAGTACCATACTCTCTTGATGATGACAGCTTTGTAATAGAGCTTGAAGTCTGGAATTGTGATGCCACTTGATTCAGTTTTCTTTTTCAACATTGCTTTATCTATTCAGGGTCTTTTCTGGTTCCATACAAATTTTAGGATTATTTTTTCCAGTTCTGTGAAAAAAAAAAGTTGATGGTATTTTGATAGGGATTGCATTGAGTATGTATATTGCTCTAGGTAGCATAGACATCTTAATAATATTTGTTCTTTCAAATAATATTTGTTCTTTCAATCCATGACCATGGAACTTTTTTTCATTTCTTTGTGTCTTCCTCAATTTCTTTCATGAGTGTTCTACAGTTTTCCGAGTACAGATCCGTTGGCTCTTTAGTATTCCTAGGTATTGTATGGTTTTGCGTGCAACTGTAAATGGGATTGACTCATTAATTTTTTTTTTCTATCTCATTGTTAGTATGTCAAAATGCAACTGATTTCTGTGCATTGATTCTATATCCTGCCACTTTTCTGAATTCCTGTATGAGTTCTAGCAATCTGGGGGTGGGGTCTTCTAGATTTTCCACATAGAGCATCATGTCACCTGCAAAGAGGAGAATTTGACTTCTTCTTTGCCAATTTGGATGCCTTTTATTTCTTTTTGTTGTCTGATTGCTGAGGCTAGGACTTCTAGTATTGCCCTATATATATATACATATGTATATATATACACATATGTATATACATATGTATATATATATTTATTTTAAGATTTTTATTTATTATTTATTTATTTTATTTATTTATTTTAAGATTTTATTTATTTATTTGACAGAGACACAGCAAGAGAGGAATACAAGCAAGGGAAGTGGGAGAGGGAGAAGCAAGATCCCTGCAGAGCAGGGAGCCCAATGTGGGGCTCAATCCCAGGAACTGGGATCATGACCTGACCTGAAGACAGATGCTTAACGACTGAGCCACCCAGGGTCCCCTGCTCTGTATATTTTAAACACAATATAATCTAGGAGAAAATGGTCACTGCTTTTGATGGGTAAATATTAGCTCTTTAATCATTATTAATGGTTTAATGGAAGTAACAGATTATTTATATATTTGTGAGGGAATTGAAATGGAACACATTTAACAGAAGACTTCTTTAATAGAAGCTAAGGATATTTTACATTTTACTAATTCTTTAAAATTGAGAATTGGAAGTAACCATAGAGAGAATCTAGTTCCTCCAGTTTGACAAATCAGAAAACTGAAGCCCAGTGAAATTGTGCCTGACTCAACTAACCACCAAACCAGAACTAGCCATCAAGACTCCTGCCTATCAAACTATCCCTTTTTGCACTGAACTATTATCCTTCTCCCTTGCTTTTAAGAATTCTCTTTAAGGGTTTGCATGAAGTCTATGATATGCCCCTAATTACCTCGGAAGGATGAACCTTGAAAAGAAATTTGAAGATTAGTTTATTTAAAGAATATAATAATAGAAATTGAGTATGACTACCTGTGCAATTCTGACTGTAAAATTCACTGGAAGTGTAATGTGTATTTTTTGTATATTATTGACAAATAAGCCTATTTTTAACATGCAGGAAGTGGGTGATAAAACAGCAGACATACCCTCAAGAGCTTTAAAAAACTAGAAGCAAGCAACCTGCCAGAAAGTCTTCATGGTAGGCGGTGGGTTTTTTGACTCTATCCTTAAAAATGATGAGGGAATCTGCCTCCCCCATACTTTCAACCAGTGTTCTTGGAACAGTGTCTCCAGAACTTCCATAAGAAAGAGCTTAAGACAGGCAATCTTTTTGGAATGGGTGGCTAAGGAAGTTTTATTGTAGCCAGGATTGCAAACATGCTATTTATATTTAGGCTATACATTCACTTTGAGTAGTTGGGGGAAGGGAATTGATGGAAATTATAGGTAAGCTCAAGTGCCCCTAATACCCTGCCAGTGCAAGGCATTCCTATGACTTGTATACTGCCTTCCTTTCTAAATCTAGGATAGATTTGCCTAGCCACTACCAAAGGGAATATAGGTCTTCCTCCTGAAGACCTACGGATCCTCTGTTCTACTGGAAATAGTTGCTATCATATTTGCCATGACATACAGCATTTCATGGACCATTCATCCTCCAGTGTCATTCGGTCAGCAGTCTTACACCTTGACCTCCAGGTCCCTTGAGAAACAAGTTGGCTATAATAACATCATTGCTGGGGCGCCTGGGCAGCTCAGTGGGTTAAAACCTCTGCCTTCAGCTCAGATCATGACCCCAGGATCCTGGGATCAAGCCCCTTATTGGGCTCTCTGCTCAGTGGGGAGCCTGTTTCCTCCTCTCTCTCTGCCTGCCTCTCTGCCTACTTGGATCTCTCTAGTCAAATAAATAAATAAAATCTTAAAAAAAAAAAAAAAGTAACATCATTGCTAAGGCTTAAACAAGAGAATGATTAGTGCCAGATTTCCAAAAGCCATCAGTCTTATCTGCTATCACTTCCTAAGGGTCTTTACACTGTGTAAGTATTAATCTTTCTGACAGTCTCCTGTTGGGTCCTTGTCCACAATGAATCTTTTCCCAAAGGTTTTCTTCTTATCTTATACCCAGGGCTCTGGGCTCTAGTTCAATCCTCTGTTTTACTGGTTGCCTTTTGATGACTCTTACCCTTATAAAGTAATTCAAAATAAACTGAATTCTTAGTTTTCCCATATTCCATGAAAAGTATCCAAAATTTCAATGATTTATTCATTCAGTATACATTTACTGAACATCACACATGAATCAGAAAATGCAATTCTAAGGATATAAACACTCAGTTCTTGCTCAGGGGAGGGACATAGATTGAGAGCCAGACATGTTAAATAAATAGTCAAAGCCAGTATGCTTTAGGAAAGGCAGTGGGAGTGTGTAGATAAGCAGGTGGGATCATAGGATGTCAGAGAGACCTTCCTGAAAGAAGTCACCCCTATCCTGAATTCTAAATGATAAGTAGTCATGAAATAATGATTAGGGAGAGAAAACCTGACAGAAAGAATACCATACACAAAGGCCTGGAAGTAATAATCAGCACAGACAATATGGAGAATTTCAAATAACTCAGCATTTGGGAACATTAAGTATTAGGAAGAAGTGAGTGACCAGACAATCACTGGAAAGTTTTAAACTTGGAAGTCATGTCAGACTTACAGTTTAGAAAGATCTCTCACTAAAGACTAGAGAATGAATTGATATATGCAAAGTTGGAAGTAGAGACATAAGTGAAGGGGCCATGGCTATAATCTAAAGAAAAAGATATAAGGGTCTGAGCTAGACTAGAGGGAAGGTAAATGTTAGAGCTAGATAAGAATCAAAATAAACAAGACTTTGTGACTGATTGGCCTTGGGGTGTAAGAGAAAGAAGCAACCGTCAAATTAGAACCTGCCTCTTAGCTTTAAGGTTGGGTAGATAGTGACAGTTCCATCTTTCTTTGGGACAATGAAGAGGGAAAGCTGGATTAGAGGAAGAATAATGAATTTGGTTTTGACTGTGTCTGAGGAGACCATCAGACATTCAAATATGGGAGTGAAGCACACTACTAGAAATACAGGAACATTAAGTACTAGGTAAAAACATTTAAGTGGATAAGATCACCCAGGGAAGTTTTATAGAATGATGAGAAGAGTAAGATATGAATGCAACTCTGGGGAAAACATGCATTTCAAGAGCAAGCAGAGGAACAAAATCCAGAAAGAAAGATAAAGAAAAAAAAATAGAAAGGATTGAGGAGAACTAAGAGGCCATGATGGCATGAAAGCCAAGAAAGTAGAGAGTTTCAGAAAGGAAAAGATCATCAGCAATTTGATGTTCAGCAAGAGGTTCAGTAGTTTAAAGATGGATCGATTTTGCAAGCTGATGCAGGAGAATTTTTAGTAGGATGGGGAGGAAGATGATGAAAGCCAGATTACATGAATGCGTGGGATGAAGTAAGGGCATATTTGAGAGTTGGGATGAAAATGGTAGAGGAGGGCAACTGGGTGGTTCAGTTAGTTAAGCATCTACCTTGATCCCGGGGTCCTGGGATCGAGCCCCATGTGGGCATCCTGCTCAGTAGGGAGCCTGCTTCCCCCTCTCCCTGCTGCTTCCCCTGCTTGTGCTCTCCCAGATAAATAAATTAAAAATATATTTTTTTTAAAAAGGAAAAGTAAAGAGAAAGATGAATCAGTAACTACAGGGATACAACTAATGCAAGAAAGTCATCAGAAGAGTGGTAGTGATTGAGGATTCAGGGAAGGTATAAGGGACTGGTCGATAAACATGGTTCTAGAGTTTACTGGAGAGGTTATGGTCAAGGGCACAGATAGAGTATTGGATTTGGCTGATTGATCCTCTGAAATTTGAGTATGCATATGAAGATGGGGGAATATTAGGAGAGCCTGAAACAGAGTTGCATGAGATCACGCCTAGTGACCCCTTGTGAGGTAAGACTCCAAAGGAGAGGAAAGCAAGAAGGAGCTGACTGAAGACATAAAGAGATTGATGAGAGACACTTCTCTGGGCATTTCTGACCCCTTGGGAGTCTGAGCATTGATGTGGGCCCAATTAGTCAATAAGGGAAGGGCCTGAGTGGTTGTCTTAGTTTCAAACCCATCCCAGTAGGTGGTGGTAGCAGAGAAACTAGGGTAGGGGTAGAAGGGGTGGTTGTTGCTGGGATGTAAAAAGAAAGAGAGAGTCACTCTTCCTTGTCTTTGGAAGTACTAATGGCCCTGGAGAGGCTAATTTAGTTGAAGCTGACTGTGGGCAAATCAGGCCAGTTTTCATGGACATATTTCAAAGACTTGCTTTCCATGGCCAGTGGTGGTGGTGGTGGTGGTGTGTGTGTGTGTGTGTCTGTGGCAGTATTTTTTTTTAAGACTTATTTATTTGAGAGAGAGAGGGGGAGGGGCAGAGGGAGAAAATCCTCAGGGAGAAAAAAATCCTTCCCTGCAGAGTGTGAAGACTGATGCCAGGGCTTGATCTCTGGACCCATGAGATCATGACCTGAGCCAAAACCAAGAGTCAGATGCTCAACTGACTCAGCCACTCAGGCGCCTCATCTATGTCTGTTTCGAAATTAATGAAGAGCCAACAGTTGAGTTTAATGTTGTAGCCTTCTCATTCTCCTCTCTTTATTCTGACCCCTTCTCTCTCCTGGATCTAAATTTGTTCTGTGATTCTTAATTCCCAGCAATGGGAAAATGAGAGCTTAAACCTTTCTTGTTCTTGTGCCAACTGTATTTTAACTGATGTCAAAGAAAAGTATCTGATGTCAAAGAAAGTGTTTGAATTCTGACAGTTGAAATTCAGGCATCAGACTTCAGATGGCTGCTGACTTGGAGCAGCTGCACAGGATTTTTCCTCATCTACGAACTGGCCTGTCCTTCACCACAGAACAGCTATTGTGTCAGAGACACTTTTACTTACTGGGTCAGAGTCTGTCCCAGAGGGAACAGTGAGACTGACTTGAACAGTTCTCCCTTCTGAGAACATCTGAAAAATCTGGAATCATCGGTCCTGTTGATTTTATAGTCTATGAATCAGTCAGGATTCAGGATCAGGAATAATCATCATGGTAGAGACAGTTTCCTCAAGTCAGAGTTAAAATGGTTTATCAGTCATCTTTGCTCATATTAAACATTTCTGGGACTAAAGAAGTGAATAGGAGTTTCACCAAAGTTTTTGGGAGAGTGTTTCCCCTTCAGAACCTGAATCTGGAAGTTTCCCACACATTTAGACTGTATTCCTTTTAGTTAATTAGCTGCACTCCTTGAAACATCCTCTTTGAAAAATTTATTGGTTTTATAATTCAGCAAACATTTAGACCACCTAAATTGGTGTTCCTAAACCCCTAGCGTGTGCCAGACTGTGTGCTGGGTACAGGAGATTCAAAGGGGAGCAAGACATGGAGCATGACTTCAAGGAGACCAAGATGTGCCCACATCACTGTCACTGCGAGATGACAGCTGTGACAGCAGGAGGTTTTGGGGAAGGAGGTGAGAGTGCCACCACTTTAGAAAGTTCATTCTTGCTTGCAAATTTAAATAGTCCAGGGCCAGGACTCATAAGCACTTGGCTGATATGGTCAGCAGTCCAGAAACAGAGTAATGAAAAATTCAGGAAAATCAAATGCAATGAAATAAGGAAATGAAGAAGGAAGGAAAAATTCAAGATTCCAAGACCCCCTTGCAATTTAGTGAGAGAAGTGCTTACATGAGCTAGATTTTCTCTGATTACCTTACCTGATGGGACACTCGAAGAACCAGAAGTTAGAGCTAAGTCTTCACAACACGGATGGATTAATCATATAATCATATAATATAATGAGAGCACACTGGCTCTCAATCATACAATCTGCCCCACCTCATGCCTCAGTTTCTCTACCTTGAAAACAAAAGCAACAGTGGGACTTCTGTTCTTGTGTCTCATAAAATCCTCTCCCCCTTTCTCTTTGGCAGCACTGGGTTACACGTGTCCCTCCTACCCATGATAAACCTTAATCTTGTCTCGTAATTCATTTGCCTTTGTTAATCACTTGCTGCTTCCATTCTTCGAATTCATGCTGTTTTCTGTTTTGTTTTGTTTACCTCCTTTGACATTGAAAGCTCTGTTCTGGTTAGAGTTATCTTGATGCCTGTGAAGAAGAGAATCACTTCCTTCTACTGTGTACTTTAACCTTTGTGTTTACAGAGTCTTAAAGTTTCTGTCATTGTGTTTCATTGTAAGACCACATATGATTTACTTTCTATCAATGCTCTCAAATAGTTCACCCTTTTCTGAGGTTTTTCTTTCTGTTCAATATCTGCAATTTGAATTATCTAGTCCCTCCTTACACTATGAGCTAGTACTTTCTGAGTGTCATTAAGGTCCTATTGGATGATAAACTATCAAAAATTTAAATTAAGGGGTTTTGTTCACTTTTGGCTGTGCCAGAAAAATTTATTTTTGCATTCCTAAACTACACAGTTTTATTAGTGAAAATCTGCTCTCCGTGCTTAATAGGTTGGGACTAGTAATAGGCAATTAAGGTATTTTCCACGTGAATGTATCCTTGTGAAGTGCTTAAAAGAGTGAAAAAATAGGCTGTCATATCAGAGCAACAACAGAATTCCTTCCTACAAACTGCTGGAGAGCCCCATTGGGGAGAAATTTAGTGATCAGAGGTGTGGTTATGTAACACCATCAACTGAATCATCTTCTGGTTTAAATTCAGTCCTTGTTAGCTAAATAGCATTCCTTCATCTAAAATCGTTACTGTTGATATTTTATTTGATAGGTCCATTTTCAAGGAAGCTATGATTATTACCAAAGGCAGAGCATTTAATAAAAGCCTATCCCATGAATATAAATGAGAAAAGGCAAGCTTGGAGGTTATGAAACTCTTGGAGTTTCCTCGGAGGGCAGAGGAGTCTGTCTTGCATGGCAGCTCAATAAGGGATCTCCTCATGAATTCACTGATGTTCGTTTTTTAAAAAATCAACATTAGAGGCTGAAAGGGGCCTAGGAGCTCTCTTGTTCAGTTTCCTTCCTTTTCTAGATGAGGATCCTAAGCTGTAGCTGTAAGCCCAGGTCACAAGGCCGTCTGGCTCTCGGGCCAGAAGAGAACCTGGTCCTGAATTCCATACTGTGTTGGCTATCCTCAAAAAACAGCATCGCCATGGGTATGATACTCCATGGGGTACAAGACTCAAGACCATGGAATCATCTGAATGAACTAAGTGAGGTATTTTGTCCATTTCAGCTATACCACTTGACATTTTAAACATCTATTTCATAATAACTTTAGAAAGATCTATTTAATTTTGTTTACTTATTCAGCAAATGTTCACTGAAGACCTGCTCTGGGTCAGGCAACGTGTTTTGTGCCATATTTACTCTGATTGAATAGTATCAAAATATACTTTATATCTATCGATGGTTTGAATTGACATACTGTTTTTTTTTAGGCAGCCAGTAAAAGTTTGCATAAAGGCTTTCTTCTGTAAATTCATCATTTAAGTTACTTGGAGATTAATTCCACGAATGTTTATTGAGTGTATATCATTTGCAAGATCTGTAATTGTTGTGGGATTTTTTTTTAAAGATTTTATTCATTTGTTTGACACAGAGAGATCACAAGTAGGCAGAGAAGCAGGCAGAGAGAGAAGAGGAGCAGGCTCCCTACTGAGCGGAGAGCGAGGCTCGATCCCAGGATCCTGAGATCATGACCTGAGCCGAAGGCAGAGACTTAACCCACTGAGCCACCCAGGCGCCCCTGTTGTGCGATTTAAAGATACAGATGTCAGAGGAAAAAACTTCACTGTGTACATCTCAGAGACTTCTCAGTCTGTGAGTGGGTCCCCATGTGACCAGGATACCAGCACATATCCCAGAGGTGTGGTGAGCCTGCCCTTTAGGTCAATAGCTTACCTGACCCAAGTGGGAAGCCCAGTGCAGTGTGGAGGCTCATTTACTTATTTATTATAAACATTCCACCTGCCTTCAAGCAGGATATGAGAAGCAAATGATACCAGACCGATACCATATTTTATCAATTCTAAAAATATAAATTTTTTTCTCATTTTTATCTCTGAAATCAGTATGCATCATAAAATGAACAGATTGTAGCATTGCTTCATAGGTTAATTGGCAGTATTTTCTTCTGAGTTCTTCATAGAATAATGTTATTTTATATTTTTAGATTGGGTTAAATAAAGTACATTAGGATAATTATAATAAAGATTTTCTAAAAGCAGGTGCAAAATAATTAAAAGTGAAAAAAACTCTAGGATGTCAACTACACATCAATAAATTTTTAATTTAAAAAGTAAAAAAAAATTTTTTTTTGTTGTTTAAACAGAGACTCAGGCTAGCTGTCACAGTGGAATGACCAATTTAATTCCAGATTGTCTAAAAACATAGGTAGGATACCAGTTAAACAGGGCAGTCCCTTCTGAAACCCCAATACTGTGACAGTGCAGGAATAACATAATACAACTCCCACCTACCCCCATCCCCACCCAAAAAACTAGAAAGACTGTTTCAAAAGAAGAAATATATTTTCACAAGACAGAGAGCAGAGCAGATAGTGGAGTGATGACTGACACAGCAGAGCCAAGTTAGCAGTAGTGCACTCTAATGAGTATGATATTAATAATGAGTATGATATTAAACTATAATCTGTGAAGGTATTTCCATGGGCAACTAAAATTGTATAACGTAAGTAGGTGGAGTTCTCTTACGTAGTTAGAGGGTCTTTCTAACTCCCCTGGGAAAAATTCTCCAGGCCAGGGGTGGAAGCAGTGAATGAATTAGGACGTAGGCAGAATATTTTCATACCTCCTCTGGGTCCAGCACTCCAATAGGTTTCAATCTGATGGTTTGCATCTAGGTTTTAAAACTTGCTTGAGATTTTATTTAAGTTGGGACAGTGTAAGAAATCTAATCAATTATACTTTCTATTTTAAAACATTTGATATTAAATCAATTCAGCCACTTTGCTGAACTCCTGTATGACTGTTTGCAACTTGGGGGTGGAATCTTTTGGATTTTCCACATAGAATCACGTCATCTGTGAAGAGTGAGAGATTGAATTCATCTTTGCCAATTCAGATGCTCTTTATTTCTTTTTGTTGTCTGATTGCTGAGGCTAGGACTTCTAGTACTATGTTGAAGAGCAGTGGTGATAGTGCACAGCTCTGTCGTGTTCCTGACCTTAGGGGAAGAGTACTCAGTTTTTCCATTGAGAATGATATTCACTGTGGGTTTTTCATAGATGGCTGTGATGATATTGAGGTATGTACCCTCTATCCCTACACTGTGAAGAGTTTAAATCAAGAAAGGATGCTGTACTTTGTCAAATGCTTTTTCTGCATCAATTGAGAGTATCTCGTTCTTTCTTTTATTAATGCATTGTCTGACAGTAATTTGCAGATGTTGCACCAACCTTGTAGCCCAGGAATAAATCCCGCTTGGTCGTGGTAAATAATCCTTTTAATGTACTGTTGGATCCTACTGGCTAGTATTTTGGTAAGAATCTTGGCATCCACGTTCATTAGGGATATTGGTCTGTAATTCCTTTTGATGAGGTCTTTGTCTGGTTTTGGGATCAGGGTAATTCTGGCCACATAGAAAGAGTTTGACAGTTTTCCTTCCATTTCTGTTTTTTGAAACAGCTTCAGAAGTATAAGTATTAATTCTTCTTTAAAGGTTTGGTAGAAATCCCCTGGGAAGCTGTCTGACCCTGGACTCTTGTTTGTTGGGCGATTTTGACTGCTTCAATTTCCTTGCTAGTTAGGGGTCTGTTCAGGTTTTCCATTTCCTCCCATTTCAGTTTTGGTAGAATATACGTCTCTAGGAATGCATCCACTTCTTCCAGATTGCCTAATTTGTTGACAATATATTCTATATTTGTTGGCAATGTATTCTATATATAATATATTCTTATAATTGTATTTCTTTGGTGTTGGTTGTGATCTCTTTCATTCATGACTTTATTTATTTGGGTCCTTTGTCTTTTCAATAAACAGGGGTTTATCAATCTTAATAATTCTTTCAAAGACCCAGTTCCTGATTTTGTTGCTCAGTCCTGTGGTTCTTCTGGGTTCTGTTTCATTGATTTCTGCTCTCATCTTTATTAATTCCCTTCTCCTGCTAGATTTAGGCTTTATTTGCTATTCTTTCTCCAGCTCCTTTAGTCATAAGGTTAGGCTGTGTATTTGAGACTTTTCTTGTTTCTTAAGAAAGGCTTGTGTTATTATACACTTCCCTCTTAGGATTGCCTTTGCTGCATCCCAGTGCTTTTGAACAGTTGTGTTTCATTTTCGTTTGGAATGGAATGCTCTGGATGTAAGCGTCAAGTCCACCTGGTCCAGTGTGTCACTCAAAGCCCTTGTTTCCTTGTTGATTTTCTGCTTAGATGACCTGTCCATTGCAGTGAGTGGGGTGTTGAAGTCCCCTACGACTTTTGTATTATTATCAATATGTTTCTTTAATTTTGTTATTAATTGGTGTACATAATTGGCTGCTCCCATGTTAGGAGCATATAAACATTTACAATTGTGAGATCTTCATGTTGGATAGAAACTTTAAGTATGATATAGTGTCCTTTCTCATCTCTTATTATTGTCTTTGGCTTAAAATAAGGATTGGCACTCCAGCTTTCTCTTGATGTCCATTTGTACAAAAAAATGGTTTTCCACCCTTCACTTTCAATCTGGAGCTGTCTTTGGGTCTAAAATGAATCTCTTGCAGGCAGCATATCAGTGGGTCTTCCTTTTTTATTCAATCTGATACCCCGTGTCTTTCGATTGGGACATTTAGCCCATTTACATTCAGAGTAACTATTGAAAGATATGAATTTGGTGCCATTTTATTACCTGTAAGGTGGCTGTTACTGTATATTGTCTGTTCCTTTCTGGTCTGTGTTACTTTTGGACTCTCTCTTTGCCTAGAGGATCCCTTTTAATATCTCTTGTAGGGCTGGTTTAGTGATGACAAATTCTTTTAGTTTCTATTTGTCCTGGAAGATTTTTATCACTCTTTCTATTTTGAATGACATCCTAACTGAATAAAATATTCTTGGCTGCATATTTTTTTCTCATCTAGCACCCTGTATATTTTATGCCAGCTCTTTCTGGCCTGCCAGGTCTCTGTGGATAGGTCTGCTGCCAATCTAATGTTTCTACCCCTGTAGGTTACAGACCGCTTGAATGAGCTGCTTTCAGGATTTTCTCTTTGTCCCTGATATTTGCAGGTTTCACTATTACATGTTAGGATGTTAACCACTTTTTATTGATTTTGAGGGGATTTATCTTTGCCTGCTGGTTTTGAATGCCTCTTTCCTGACACAGATTAGGGGAGCATGAGAGGGGAGACATAACTTGCTTCCATATAACTTGCTCTGCCTCTTTCTCTCCTCTTCTTTTGGGATCTCAATTATTCTAATATTGTTTTTTCTTTATGGTATCACTTATCTTTCAAGTTCTCCCCTTGTGATCCAGTAGCTGTTTATCTCTCTTTTTCTCAGCTTCTTTATTCTCCACTATGTTGTCTTACAGACCACTAATTCATATAATATATAATAAGTAATTCATATAATATCACTAATTACATATCACTCTTCTGCCTCATTTATCCTAGCAGTTAGAGCCTCCATTATTTATTACATCTCATTGATAGCCTTTTTTATTTCAACTTGATTTGATTTTAGTTCTTTCACTTCTCCAGAAAGGGATTCTCTAGTGTCTTCTATGCTTTTTTCAAGCCTAGCTAGTATCTTTGTAATCATTATTCTGAACTCCAGTTCCAACGCCTTACTTATACTGATTAGATCCCTGGTAGTCCATACTGCCTATTGCTCTCTTTTTTGAGGTGAGTTTTTCTGTCTCATCATTCTTGCAGAAAGTGATTGCTTTTCTCTTTGTAGAGTTGCAGGTATTCTCTTCTTAGTTTTCCAGTTGAGTTTGCTGGCGTTCAAAATAGTTTGATAGCTATCTAGCTGATTTCCTGGGACCAGATGAAACTAAGGTCTCCTACTCTTCTGCCATCTTGGACTCTCTCTCGAAAGCAGTTTTTTTTTTTTTTTTAAGATTTTTACTTACTTGACAGAGAGAGAGCACAAGTAGGCAGAGTGACAGGCAAAGAGAGAGAGAGAGAGAGAAGGAGGCTCCCTGCTGAGCAGAGAGCCCGATGTCAGGGGCTCCGTCCTAGAACCCCGGGCCATGACCTGAGCCAAAGACAGACACTTAACTGACTGAGCTACCCAGGTACCCTTAAAACAATTGGAGTTTTTGAAAAAAGATTTATTCATTTATTTCAGAGAGAGACCACAAGCAGGGGCTGGATCAGAGGTAGAGGGAGAAGCAGACTCCCTACTGAGCATGGAGCCCAACATGGGGCTCGATTCCAGGACTCTGAGATCATAACCCAAGCCAAAGATAGATGTTTAACTGACTGAGCCACCCAGCCTTCCCCAAAATGAATTTTTATTTAAACCTGCGTGTCATTTCCTTTGTGTACCTCTTGATATTTGGTTTTGCAAGAAGTTTTCTGGTTTTATAAGATGTGCCTTCTATAAAGGGGAACAGCTAAGCAGGAGATGGGTTTTATTCTCCATAACGTGAGGCACATTTTGCTGTGGTTCCTGTGAGTGGTCGCTCTCATTATCACCTTGTATTTTCTAGAACACCATCGCTGTGCCCATTCTGCCCCAAGTCTCCTAATGCATTCTGACATCTTTAATAAATGATTAAAGCATGCCATATAATATAGATTCTTTTTTCTCCCTCAACCATGAGGAAGTGAGAAAAATATATTTGAGTCTGTTTTTTTAATGGAAGAACCCCTCCCCCCCAAAAAAAATCTGGAAGGAAACTCTGTCAGTTAATCATTTTTTATTGATTCATTTGCAGATATCCCCTGTTTTTTGAAAGTTTGCAAAAGACCTACATGAGTACCTGTTTTCATTCAGTGAAAGAAATTTGACTTTTTCTTTTATGAGAAAAAGCTGAAAAGTAAAGATCAGTGTTTGTTTTACAACAAGGCTTTGTGAAGACTGCAGGCACCCTGAGTGGTGAGAGTGGCTCCATCAGGCTCCTTCTGGGGAACTACACTTAGCATCTTGGCATCAAGCTGCCATACCTTTGAGTTGTGCCTGTGAGCAGCGTCTGTGTTCCATCTCTATTTATTTTATGCATCCATTAACAAGATGTGTCCTTAGGTATCAAAAGAGCCCAAGAAAGGTCATCTTTGAGGTCTAAAAATACTCAAAATATTTTCCATATAAATTAATGGTAATTGCTTCTTTGTTTTATACCATTTCAGCTTACAGATGTTTTTGTAGGAATACTCTACTTTCTGGTGTCAGGGGAAACCTGTATAGAGTATAGGGGAGAATGGTACCTCAGATAAAGATATACAGTAGAAAACAATTATTTAAGGCATTTTTCTAAGTCACTGAATATTGGTTTTTTGTACTCCATGTGTCAGGAAAAAGTTATAGTCCACTTCTCTAAGAAAGAGGTTACAGAAAAAGTCATTGTGACTTGTGTTTTAAGATTTGCAGGTTTTTTTGTTTGTTTGTTTGTTTGTTTAAAGATTTTACTTATATATTTGGGAGAGAGAGAGAGCGCGCACGGGAGCATGAGAGGAGAGAGGGTCAGAGGGAGAAGCAGACTCCCCGCTGAGCAGGGAGCCCGATGCGGGACTCAATCCTGGGGCTCCAGGATCATGACCTGAGCTCAAGGCAGTCACTTAACCAACTGAGCCACCCAGGCACCCCTAAGATTTACAGTTTTATAAGATTTTCTCAAAAACTTTCCTCCAGATGTGGGTAGATCATACTGAGCTCCCCTGCCAAGAAGGCTCCATGGAGCTGCCTGTGATTAACCTGTGTATAATCCTAGTTAAAAAGTAAAAATACATTTGAACACTGGATTCCCTTTCATGATAGATAGATATTGCCTTCAGCTGATACATCTGCATTCCCCTTCTCTAGCCAGGGGCACCCCCTGCCTTCACTTGTGAGTTCTAGGCCTTAAAGCAGCCAATCAATAATGTTCTGAGGATCAAATAGAATATCTAAAAATATGTCAGAGCCTTAAAATGTTTAATATTGTATCATATTATGTCAAGTCAAGTCATATCACATTATAAACTCCAATTTTGCACTACTAACCTTGCTTCAGTGTTTCTCCTGTCCAGTCCTTAGCATATGTTCTTCGGGCCTGCCCACCTCTGCCCTGCCCTAGAGCATGTTGGATGCCATTTGACAATGCCCACCCACCAGTGGAAACCACTCTATACCTTCCTTACCTTTCTCACTCTACTTTTAGGTGCGGTCCTGAATAGAGTTAGAATTGGTGGATGGACCGATTAGCAGATAAAGTCAATGTCAACTGAGACACAAATAAAAGTAGCCAGTTGAAAACCATTCTTGGTTACACCTGAGCTTAAATTAGAATACTTTCTTTCTTTAAAAGAAGAAGAGAGAGAGGAGGCAGAGGAAGAAAGAGAAAATCTGAAGCAGGCTCTACACGCAGCATGGAGCCTGATATGTTGTTTGATCTCACAACCCTGAGATTAAGACCTGAGCTGAAATCAAGAGTTGGACACTTAATAAACTGAGCCACCCAGCTGCCTCTAAAGTAGAATTCTTTTGAAGTCTCCTAATTTGATTTTAGTGTCTTGCTGACCACTTTTCTTGTGGGTCCTCATTATTTGACTAAGTTTTTGAGGATTTTAATAATGGATTTTTGGAAGCATTCAAGAGGTCTACTGGGCCAACTACATTGCCTGATCTTAGCTTATGCTCATGTCTTCCCCATTTTCTAAAGGTCCAGATAAATCAGCCACTGAGCCAACATTGACCATTGTTATTGTCATTAGTATTGACCACTTACTTTGTATTTTATAGATATCTAACTTCCTCTGTTTAGAGCAAACGACACAAATTGTATTACACATTTAGTGAAAAAACTGACCTCAACGCATAAAATTACCCTGCCACTTATTATAATAAGTGTTTATTATATTAAATGCATACTATATATTAAATAAATACTGATCATCTACCACGTATAAAGAAGTATGTTAGCACTAGGGGACACAGTAACGAGATAGGACAGAGTTTCCCCCCTCCTGGAGGTCATTAAGTGGCTAAGCTAGAGCTAGAGCTTGCTTATAGGGCATGTTGTAGCTCTTGGGGGTTGAAAGCTAAGTCTCTTTACTAGCTGACTGCAAGACTTACAACTCAAAACTCAGTTTTTTGTAATGAGGTATTTACTTAACTTGTTAACTATTGATAGTAGATTTGGTGCTATAAATATAACACCTTTCAATGTTCAATCCTAGTTAAAAAGGTGAGATACCTAGCAATGTACTTGCAAAGACCCTCAGGAGATGTATAGAAATTAAAACACTCACTCATCTTTAGTCAGAATAAGTTCTGAGGATGTGTTTACACTTAAACTTCTTTCAGCTGACCAGTCAGGTTCCCTCTGAAATGCTGATATATGCAGATTATTGGTTACTATTTATGAAGGCCCAGGAGTACAGTGTGTCACAGATGACAGTTGCAGCATGTGTTATTTTTTCCTTTTCCTTAGGAAAACTTGAAAGTTATATGCAGTGATCACCTCTCTACTTGCCACCTAGATTCTAGAATTAACAAGTTTCTGCTTTATCATGTATCTTTTCATCCATCATTCCATTAATCTGTCTTACTTTTTATATATATCAAAGTGAGTGGCAGGCACACATGACCTTGACAACTAAGTACTTTAGCATGACACTAAGTACTTTAGTATGACACTAAGTACTTGAGTATTATTAAGTAGAGTTCAATATTTCATTATAGCATAAAGTATACACGTGTACAGAGGTACTTAAGCATACCATTCAGTGAATTTTGGCAAACACGTGCACCCCAATAACTCAAAAACTTATAAAAATCTAGGACATTCCCATCACCCCAGAAAGTTCATTCCCATTCTTCCCAGTCAATCCCCACTCCTACCCTCAAAGGCAACCACTCTTCTGGTTTATTCCACCAAAGATTAGTTTTCCCTGTTCTAAAATTTCATATAAATTGAATGACCTGTTATGAAAGGTTTCTTTTACTCAACGTGTTTTTGAGATCCATTATTGTTGTTGTATGTATCCTAGTTCTTCTTATCATTGAGTGGTATTCCAGTATACTAGTGTACCCATTTTGTTTATCCACTCTCCTGCTGATGGACATTTAGGTTATTTTCAATTAATGAACATTATGAATAAAGCTGCTATGATCCCTCTTGTATAAGTCTTTTTGAGGATATGTTTCATTACACTTGGGTGGAAGCTAAGAATGAAATTGCTGGGTCACAGGCATATGTTTAGTTTTATAAGAAACTGCCAGAACATTTTCCAAAGTGTTCAGACTGTTACATATTTGCATCAGCAAAGTACGAGAGCTCCCGTTGCTCCACATCCTCACCAACATTTGATGTGGTCAGTCTTCTTAGGTTTAGCCATTCTAATGGATGTGTAGTGTTATTTTACTGTGGTTTATTTTTCAAATCCCCAAAGACTGGTGATGTTGAGTAGTTTCTCATGGGCTTGATGGCCACTCAGAACTCTTCTTCTGTGAAGTGGTTGTTCAGATATTTTGTCTATTTTTGTTGATTTGTATGCCATTTATTATTCAGTAGCAGATTTCTTTTATGTTCTGGATATAAGTTCTTTCAGTTATATGATTTATAAATATTTTCTCCCATTGTGTGGCTGGTGTCTTCATTTTCTAAACAGTGTCTTTTGATGACCAGAAGTTTTTAATCTCAATGAAGACTCATTTATCATTTTTAAAATTTTGTGCATATTTGCTGAGTGCTGTCTAAGAAACCTTGCCTACCCTCAGTTTATGGAGATATTCTCTATTTCCTTCTGGAAGGCTTGTAAGTTTGGGTCTATGTCCATCTCAAATTAATTTTTGTATGTGAAGTTCACTTTTTTCATATAGATATTCAGTTGTTCCAGCACCATTTGCTAAAAAGACTCCCTTTAATCATTTAATTATCTTGACACCCCTATCCAAAAACAAACACAGTCCCTGAGTTTTAATGGTTCAGCTTAAATTTTTTTTACTTTATGACCACATGAAAGCAATAGATGTTCAGTTAAAAATCACACTTCAAATTTTGAATTTTGATTTTTTTCTCCCAGCTTAGTGATGTGTGGTTCCCAGTACTCTCCCACGGTACTTGGTGAGGTAGTGAGCCACACAGTTCCCAGTCAGCCATGCAATCATGAAGGTAAACAACCGATACACTCTAATCATTCTGTACCCATATAATCATTCTGTTTTTCATTTTCAGTACAGTATCTCTCTTATAACTATCCATGAGATAGTCAGTACTTTATAATAAAATGGGCTTTGTCTTAGAAGATGATTTTCCCAACTGTAGGCTAATACATGTTCTAGCACATTATGATGTTCAGTAGGCTTAGTGTATTCATTACATTTTTGATTTACAATATTTTCAGTTTATGATGGGTTTATCAGTACAGAAGCCCATCCTAAGTTGAAGAAGATCTGGATCTTTGTAAGTGTGGGTCTGTATCTGAGCTCTCTATTCTGTTCCACTGATCTAGATTTCTGTTCTTATGCCACTACCACACTATCTTGATTAATGTAGATTGATAGTAAGTTTTAAAGTTTTAAAGATTTTTCAGATTGTTTTGGATGTTCTAGATATTTTTCATTTCCATATAAAATTTTAAATTTTTATAGAAAGCTTGATGGGATTATTATCAGAATTCATTGAAGCTATGACCAGTTTCAAGAAAATTGATAGTGATATGAGTCTTCCAATCCAAGAACATGGCACATCTTTCTATTAGTCTTCTTTAATTTCTCTCAGCAGTATGTTATAGCTTTCAGTAGAGAGGTTTATACATCTTTTAAAAATTTATTTCTTGTTTGAAATCCCTTTTTAAAATTTATTTTGTGTTTTTAACATTATTATTAATGGAAATGTTATTTTATTTCATCTTTCACTGCTAATACATAGAATGTTACTGATTTTTGAATACTGACCTTATATTCTGCCAACTTACTACATTCTAATTATTAACTCTAATAATTATTTTTAAAATTTTTAAATATTTTGTACTTAAATAATTATGCCATTTTTAAATAGAAGTTTTTTCCCTTTCTTTTCAATCTATAAACCTTTTATATATATATTTTTTTGCCTTATTGCACTAAGATCTCCAGAGCACTATTAAATATAAGTGGTAAGAATGAACTTTTTTTTTTTTCCCTGATCAAAAGGGAAAATATTCAACATTTCACAATTGGAAATGCTGTAGATATTTCATGGATACGCTTTACTGGACTGAGGAAGTTCCCTTCTATTCCTATTTACTAGTATTTATTGTGAGTATTGAATTTTGTCAAATGTCTTTTTCTGTATCTATTGAGGTTATTGTGTATTTCTTTTCTAATCTGTTAATATAATGAATTATACTGATTGGTTATTTTGCCCAGGATTTTTGGATTTATATTATTTTTTAATAAAACAAAATAAAATATTTAAAATCATTGAGTAGCTGGTCTGACACTTCTGGAGCCATTTCAGAGAGTTTCTGTATTGATGAGATGTTAAAGTTCTGCCAAAATAGGCTTGTCCAAACCAAAACATTGCAAACATCCATCATCCCCCCTTTAGTCAAACAGCTAAGTAGAAAATTACGGTCTTTTACTTCATCTTTATTAATAGTTTGACATAATTTAATTCTGTTCCCTAGCAATTAACTAAAATGTCATCTAAATGTAAACCAACTGTTACCCATTATCCAGTAATAGAGTCAGTTGTTATATATCAAATGAGAAGATTAACCAAGGTAATAAAGTCTGAGTCCTTAGTAAATCCTGTTAATTTAGGAAGAATGCATTTCCTTAAGGAAATATGCTCACATTACCTCTTGAAATAGTAAAACCCAGGAACCATCAAATTAAGAAAGACTCACTAGATAGTAGTCCTTCAGAGAAAACAAAAAACACTGGGGGCGCCTGGGTGGCTCAGCGTGTTAAAGCCTCTGCCTTCGGCTCAGGTCATGATCCCAGGGTCCTGGAATCGAGCCCCACATCGGGCTTTCTGCTCAGCAGGGAGCCTGCTTCCCCTCCTCTCTCTCTGCCTGCCTCTCTGCCTACTTGTGATCTCTGTCAATTAAATAAATAAAATCTTTAAAAAAAACAAAGAAACAAAAAAACACCTCACTGGTCTTAGTGATCCACAGAATAAACAGAAGTCAGCACAGCATTTCAGTGAACTCAACTAACCTAAATCCAGTAAGTATTGGTTAGACTTACCAATATAGGTGGCATCAGTAGGACTTTTTGTGTATTTCTGGTTTTATGTTCTCATGTTTTATGTTTACAACAAAGACTCATGCGTGTACATGAAGGACGGCCATTCTGTCACACTGCAGTCCCTCATTGTCACCTAAGCCTCACAGCTCTGCCATGATTGGTGCTTTTTTTTTCTCTTTCTTATCCTCTCTCCTTCTCCCTGTTCCCAACACTCTGGTATAGTATGCACCCTGTCCTCACTTCACCATCTGCCCTGTCTTCTGTGCCATGGGCCTGTCACAGCTTCTTGTGGCACCTGGTAACTCCTATGGGGATTATTATGTGTGGGGGATGCCTAAGACTATTTGCCTGAGGGGACGCATGTGTCTAAAAGGATTCTACCCCAAGAAAACCTTGTAACCAACTCTTTGTCCATGCAAAGGAAGATGGTGACATTTATCATGAACAAGTATTACTTTTGTCAGATCTGTAATAGGCTCTTCAGCATTCCCCATCAACCCTCACAACATCTTAATAACAGTCACTTTGTTTGAATACGATACAGCAAGGGGTGGAAGTGAAGTAAGGCACTGGGGAAAAACACACACACACACACACAGCTTTGTCCCTGACGAATGTTGAAGAGAGCAGAAGTCTTTCCACCTTGAAGGTTTTGGCAGCCTACATTGTTCTACAATTTATCAGTTGATAACTTTTGCTGCCTCCAAGTCATTGTGTTTTCCCAAGTGAAGAACCTTTGGCTGAGCCCTGGAAATACACATGCTCCACAGAAATGAAAAGTTATTAAACCAAGACTGCAGGGGAATGCAGAGGAATGCTCTGTTTGTAATTCTGGGGGAAACAATTTGGAACACACTTTTGAAAGCTTAACAAAATTACTTAAAATCTCACAGGGCAACAAGCAGCCTTGTTTTTATCTGGTCTCCAAGGATTTTATTTATCTTTTAGATCTACTTGCTGCAAAATAGTGATAATGCACAAATTCTGTGAGGTGTTAAATCTGCATCTACTGGTGACTTGCCAAATTAATCAAATTACCTTAAAGTTAACGCAGTCGGTGAGAAGAGTTTAATGATATTCAGAACCTTCATGGTAATAATTACAGATGAAGAGGGTCAGTCAGTTGAGAATTAATGTGAAAAGTGAATAGAATGAAAATCTGAATTAGGATATCAGAACATGCATAAATTGTGGGGAAGGTGAACCATGAAAATAAAATTCATTTATGTTCATTCTAAAGAAGGAAGTGAATGAAGGTGTGTTGGAATTTGAACCTGGAGAAATTTTAAGGATTGCAGTTCTAATGGGGAAAAAGAAAGAGGAGTTAAGGATGGTTAGTTAAGCCACATTCTTTTTTTTTTTTTTTTTAATTGCAATATTCACTTTACTTTGGTACTCTGGAGCCAAACCTACAATATCTCTGAAAGTCACGTTATTTCATTTTATGCTATTTCTTCCCCCTTTTTTTTTTTTTCTTTCTTTTTTTTTTTTTTTTGGTTAGAGTTAGGGAGAGGGGCAGAGGAGAGGGAAAGAGAGAATCTGAAGTAGGCTCCATGCCTAGCGCAGTGCCCGACATGGGGCTCCATCCCACAGCTCTGAGCTTATGACCCGAGCTAAAATCAAGAGTTGGATACTTAAGAAACTGAGCTACCTGGTACCCCTTCTTCCATTTTTTAGGGTGCTGAAAACAGCTATTATAATTCATCTACTGCTTCTACCAACACATTCTTCTCCTTGATGTCACCTATACATACACCTTTTATTTTTTCTCTGTATTTTTAAAAGTTTTTTATTTTAATTCTAGCATAGTTAACATACAATGTTATATTAGTTTCAGGTGTACAATATAGTGATTATTTCTCTCCTGTATTTTTAAAATGAAGATATAATATGGTATGTAACTTATCCTTCCTGTTCAAAAAAAAAAAATTGTACAAAGCATTCCAAAGTAAAAAGTTGAGATGACTAAAAGTAAAATACATTTTACTTCATTTATCTTCCTGTATCCAGACTCCCCTTTTCAGAAGTTGAAAGTATGTGTTTTTTTAAAGAATTTAAATACTTTTTTAAGATTTCCAATGAGTAAAACATTTTACATATTTTAGAATTATGTTGTCTACCCATTGTATTTTTTAAAAGATTTTTTTATTTATTCATTTGAGAGAGAGCATGAGAACATGAGCAGGGGGGAGGGTCAAAGGGAGAGGGAGAGGCAGACTCTCCACTGAGCAGGGAGCCTGATACAGGGCTCAATCCCAGGACCCCAGGATCATGACCTGAGCCATAGGCAGATGCTTAACTGACTGAGCCACCTAGGTGTCCCAACCCACTGCATTTTTATAGAAAGTACTCAACAACAGATGGTTTAGTAACTTTAAAAAATAATTGAAGATGTGTGGTTAGGCCTTTGCACTCTTTATTAGAGCACCTAATGAGCTTTAATTCTTTATCCTTTTACTTGTCCATCCCCCCGAAAATGACATTGAGCTCATTGAGGGAATTAGTGATCCTGCCTTGTTCATCCATTTTATCCCCAGCAGCAGTCCCAGCGTCTGACCCATGTCTGAGTGCCAAATAAATGTTTGTTGAACTACAGGAGCTCACAGACACTATCTCTTCTGTTCTTTCCCACTGAAACAGCTGTAATCATCTGCCCACCGGCTAAATTCACACCATATCTGTTTCTAAGTCACATAGCTGTAGCATGATAAATGGATGTGTAAGATGTCACAATAATAATTTGCCTAATGGGAGGAACATCCTTTTATTAATTTGTGTATACAGCACATTAAGGCATTTCTCTCCACTGAAAGTTCTTTGGGGTCGGCTGTTCATTCTTCTTGTCTTTTGAATCCTACTTCATTCATTTCAGTCCTTTTTGTGAATATTCATTAGAGCTTCCTTTAGAGTTAACTACAAAATAAAGGTTCCGTACCCACACTTTACATTTCAAGCTTCCATGCAACTGAATCATTAAGCACTTTAGTTAAGACTTGCAGATGAACCTTTAAATTGATCCCCCTTGATTAAAGCCCGTTTGCAGGCTTCTGATAATACAGTCATACCAGGAGGAATTAAACGCTTACTATTCTCTTTCAATTGCTCTAGTCTACTTTACCACCCCGGTACAAACATAGGCAAGTAGAGCTTGTCTCTATTGAGATATGTGTGTTTTTTTTAAAATGTGGTTACTTGCATTAATTCAGAGGAAAAATAATCTTCAGTAATTAAAGTCTGAAATAGACTATATTTTTAAGGACCTAGAATTATCTCTGCCAAAATTCTGACTATAATTATCCTCTTTTAATCAATATATAAAATTGCTTTGTATATTGACAATACTGGCTTCTCCTAGCATTGTGATTGCCCATTTTGCCTGTATATGAATGCTTCTTCAGGACATGAATGCTTTGCTTTGCTTTCTTGCTTTCTTTCTCTCTCTTTTGGATTAGACACTGCGCTCTGTGCTTTTTCAAATTTTTAAACAATTTATTTAAACTAAAAAAAAAATTCTTAAGTAGGAAAATATTCTCCCATCCATGTCCACATTTTTTTTTTTTTACCTATAATAGAAAACTTTACTCTGACTTCTATCTGAATGATCACAAGTGGAGAATTAGTGATCTGGTAAATGAGAGTTATTCCCGAAGATTTCTAACTTTGTGTAATTTTTAAACGCATACACGTAAAATAACTGCTATCACCATTAATAGTCTGTCTCTATCACAGAAGTGTTTTACATTTATTTTCTTTTCATTTTCATTGGAATTAAATTTGGCTTTCAAGTTCCATTTTGGAAATAAATTGTTCTCGTAAGCATATTTGAGGTTCTTGCACTGGTGTACTGAAGACAGAGGACAGAGTAATGATGTTAGAATATCTCTGATTTGCCAGCTTATCCTCTGGCCTCTCAGGTAGAGCAGCATTAGGCTTTCAAAGCAACAAAAGAATCCATCACCATGCATTTTATCCATCCCCTTCCTCATTCATTCAGCCAGCCCATCACCTGTTCTCTGCCGGGGACTGGGTACAGCACTGGGGATATGAAGATGAACCAAGTCCTTATCATTGTCTAATGGGGAAAACATCAAAAATTTAACTCTTACCTATGAGGAAGGTCTGTGATATAGATATGTAATAGGTGTTAGGGAAACATCACAGAGGGATGTAAAGAGAGACCTAAACCAGGTTTTTGTTCACAGCGGTAGTAGTGAGGATGGTCTCTCTTATTTTCCCATCCAATCAGCCAAGTACCTCTACCAGCCAAACATCAGCAATGGCTAGTGTGAGACCATTTGACAATCAAGGTCTGGCTAGATAGGCAGTCCTGAGTTGCACTACCTTAAAGCTTCATAAAAGCCCTAGATCTCTTAAACCCAGACACCACTCATAGCCTCCTTGGGCCTTAGGCTTCAGTCCTAACTGGACTTGTACACTTCCCATCTTAGCCAGAAGCCTCAGATAAGGACTTAGGCCTCTTTGTCCTTGGCCTAATGTCATGTATAGTAATGTACCAGCCTTCCTCCCTTTCCTTAGTGTTCAAAGCTTGGAACTGTAACCTGGGAGCACTCCTGGCTCACTGACTCACCTGAAATGCTGGGGAGTGAGGGACAGGGAAGGTATCTGAACTCACAGTAAGAGAATTGTTAAATAGATTTTCTCATCATAACATTGTTTTACTATTGAATACTTCCTGGGGTGGCTATTTTTGAGAATTAATCCTTCATTCTTTCCATTCAACATTTATTGAGATACTGAGCTCTGTTCTGTGGAGAATAGAAAGCCTCAGGAGCGTGAGGAACTACCATTAACTCTCTACACTTTCCAATCACCAAGCTGATCTATGACTGAAGTTATTGTCGCGCACGTTCTAATAGGACACTTAATCTTCCATTGAGCTGTCACCAGAGCCATTGAAGCTGTCATTTTGATGTTGATGACAGTAATGACAAAAAGCTCATGTTTCATAATGCTTTTCACTTTTACAAAACAGTTTCCAAACTGTTATCTCATTTTATCCTCAAAGCGACAAAGTAGATAATGAGATAAAATACTCTTTTTCTTGATAAAGATTTTGAGGCACCAAAGACTGATTTAGTCACTGAGCTCATGATGAAGCCAGGAATAGAGTCTCATGCTTGAAGAGCTCTCTGTAGTTCCTGAGTGGCGGTATTGTGTCATCTCGTTCATTCTTCACTGTGTCCTGCAAGTTCGAATTACCACCCTTTTACGGATAAGGAAACTGAGGTGTGTAGAGGCCATGTAGCTACCCAAGGTCATGCAGATTCACCTCCAACTAAGAGGTATTAAGTGGCTTCTTTGGACCAGGCACCGTGATGAGGACATTACATAGAGTGTGTTTTCTAATCTCAAAGCAATCTGTTAGGTAGGTTGCTTCATCCACATCTGACGGAAGAGTAAGCCAATTAATTACACACATCTCTATTCATCAGCAGTAGAGTCAACCTTAAACTCATTTCTAATGTTCATTAAGCTAAAGGTTCTTAGCCTTTATCTCATCTCCAGTCCATTCAGAAGCAGAGCACATGTTCATTGATAATATCTCTTCTTGCACCACAGAGATTTCTCATGAAGGGTCTGATCCCCCGGGGAGGTCTATCAGAATCTGCTGGGAGAGGAAGGGAGTGTGGAGAGGGGCATTCAGGAGAGAGGGCAGTTTATATCAGCACTCTTCCTCTCCCCAGTTAATGACTAAACTATATCTCTTCACTCTAAAAATAGTATTTTTTTAATGATCCAACTTTATCTCTGTTTTGTCCTTTTAACGAAAATCTATTGAGTACTTACATGAGCCAAGTGTGTTTAGGTGCTGAAGACACAGCAGGGAACAAAATCTGTGGGTCCCTACACTCAGGAAGCTCTATTCCAGATGGTGACAAGTTCTTGGAATGAAGTGGAGCAGAATGCTGAGGTAGACAGAGGGGAGAGTGGCTGCTGAATTGGATGGTCAGGGATGTCCTCTCTGAGGAGTGACATTCAGGCCAAGACTGAAATGTAAAAAGCAGTCAGTCTTTCAAAGTTATGGAGTCAGATCTTGGATATTTTCTTGTCCGTGGCTGCCACTGGCACCACTCACTCTCATTTCACAAATGCATCAAGTGGAAACTCAGCTTGACTCCCAGCTCCGGCCAGACCAAGGAAAGCACCAGCCAGGCCCTTCTCTCGAAGAAGCCTGGCGCTGGCTCTGGGTCCCATGACCTGGAATCATAGAGTGCCCGGCCCTTTGTCCCACAGCTCCCCACATCCGCAGGAGTGCCTGTTCCATTTTCAGCAAGGGTAGGGACCTACACAGAGAAAGCCCTCCACTCACATGACTCACATTAACAGTTTATTTTCCTATAAGCAAGATGTCTGTGTGAAGCATTCAGATTCTTCTCTTTTCCTGTCATCTGAATGGCACTTAACAGACATGCGGGAGACAAGGCAACTTGTGGAGCCGGTAGGAACTAGATTCTGGAAAGCAGCCTGTCTCATGAATCATTGTGTGATATGTCTATATCCCATGTCCTGTAACTTCTACATAGAAGGTGACTAGCAACTAGTTTTCTATTCAGTGTTGATTACAGAGGGAGGCTAGCTGGTGAAGTTCCCTATAATTTAAAACTCAAGGACACAGAATCAATGGTGTTTTCAGTATCATATCAGTAGAAGTGTTTCATACAAAGCAACCACTGAAAGAGATCAGGCAAGGACTTACAATGAATGGGAACAAAATTTATGTATAAAAGGGAAACATAAATGTTAAACCCTAACCTAAAACATCAGTGATGGGAGTAAAGGAGGCATATGACCCTGGGGAGATTTTTTCAAATTAACATTCTTCTCTCTTCTTGAAAAAAAAAAAAAAGTCACATACACGGGAGATATGACCCCCTTAGCAGTAGTCATTATACTCAGTTTTGCTCTTCTTGGTCTGTCTTGGAGCTGAAAGAAAATGTTGGAACCTGCTGGAAAATTGTCGTTCACAGAGCCAGCCTTTATGTAAAGTGTCACCTGTAGAACCTATCTATCCTGGATTAGGGTTTGCACCACCTGCACTGATGACACCAGGTTGAAATCCACACTCTTCCACCCTTGCATAATACTTGCTGTGTCTGTAATGGCATCTATGTATCGAGTTCTCTAACCTGTAATTTGTGTTTCTCTTTCCCATCTCGATATGAGCAGCACAGTCTTTCACCTTTATAACCCCACAGTGTCTTATACATAGATACAAAGATTTGCTGAATAAAATGTGTTGCATTCAGACCCTTAGGCATTTCCTAATTTTTTTGCACTGATGCATTGATACAAAATTCTGAATTTCTATCATGAGCTTCTTAAGTAGGACTTGGATTATAAATCAGTTTATCCATTCTCTCATTAAGTATCCCTTAGCATATACTATGTTGATCATCTTACCTCTCACAGATTTTAAAATACATACTTAAAAATAACAGTTACCATTTTTGAAAACTGTATTAAGTCCTGATGATTTAATTTTGAGGGTTTTATGACTTAAAGTTCTTAAATATCTAATTTGAACCCACCTAAGTTGGCAGAAACTCTGAAATAAGCTCCTCTAAGAGAACAGGATAAACTGTGTCTGTCACTATGATATGATTTTTTTTTAACTTTTGGGGAAAGCAAATAGCAGGAAAATCCAATTTTTCCAATAATAGATTTTTCCACTCAATTGTTCAGCCATCGAAGCTGCTGGGCCATGCCAAACTGGTTTCAAGACTGTTCCACTGCCAGATGAAGCTATCAAGATTGTCAGTCTCCAGGGAGCCTGAGAATTATTTCAAAATGGTCACAAAGGACCATCAGAATTGAATGTACTTTATTGGGGGAAAATCGTTATTTTTCTCCTGGGATTTATCAGCCATTTCCTTTGTCCTTCAGGGTTCTGCAAGGTCTTTCAATAAACACAATTCTGTTATTTTCAACCATCTATACAATGTATCTGTGACCAAATGTTCTAATAACCTAGACTTTGGGGAGTAAAAACACAGAAACTATTTTTTCTAATCTGCAAGAAAAATTCCTTCAAATAAGGTTCATAAACATTTGACTGACAGCTCTCAGTCAAAATAATGGCTTTCACTTTGTTTCACAAAGACAATTCTTTTACTTCCCTGTTTTTTCTAATGAGAAGAAGCAAAAGAACCCCTGTGCACTGTTGGTGGGGAAGCAAACTGGTGCGGCCACTCGGGAAAGCAGTATGGAGCTTCCCCAATAACTTAAAAATTCTACACTATCCTACGACCCAGCATTGTGCCATTGGGTATTTACCCAAAGAATACAAAAATACTAACTCAAAGGGATGCATGCCCCGCTATGTTTACTACAGCATTATTTATAAGAGCCTCTGGAAGCAGCCTAAGTGTCCATCAAATGCATGTATGTGTATATGCACACACACACACACACACACACACACACACACACACACACACACAAAATGGAATATTATTTAACTATAAAAGAATGAATTCTTGCTATTTGCAACTACATGAATGGAGCTAGATAATATAATGCTAAGCAAAAAAAGCCAAAGAAAGACAAATACCATATATTTCACTCATATGTGGAATTTAAGAAACAAAGCAAAGCGGGAAAAAAGAGATAAACCAAAGAACAGACTCTTGACTGTAGAGAACACACTGGTAGTTACCAGAGGGACGGTGGGTGGGGGCATGGCTGAGACATGTGAAGGGGACTAACAGTACACTTACCTTGATGAGCACTGAGTAATATTTGGAATTGTCGAATCACAACATTGGATACCTGAAACTAATATAACACTGTGTGTTAGGTACACTAGAATTAAAATTAAATTTTTTAAAAAACATATGAATTTTGGGGGGCACCTGGGTGTCTCAAGCGACTGCCTTCGGCTCAGGTCATGATCCCAGGGTCCTGGAATCAAGCCCTGCATCAGGCTCTCTGCTCAGTGGGAAGCCTGCTTCCCCCTCTCTGTATTCTCTCTCACTTTCACTGTCTCTCAAATAGATGAATAAAATCTTAGAAAAGGAAAATAAATAAAAATCTGAATTTCCAAATATTTTCTTATTAGTGGAAATAAGTGAAAAAAGAACCATTTTCTCCTATTAAAACAAGTAAGGAAAATGGCCAATTACTCTGATTTCCAGTGACAGTGATAGGCATGTATATTAATTTTCTTAATGGCTATCCTAGCTGTCTTTGGTTAAGTTTTTCAAAATCACGTTCACTCATATAACTTCTGCAGTTGTATGAACTTGTAACTGCAGAATGCTGACTACAGGGGCACCTGGGTGGCTCAGTCCATTAACTGTCTAACTCTTGGTTACAGCTCAGGTCATGATCTCAGGGTCATGGGATTGAGCCCCATGTCAGGCTCCCTGTTCAGCAGGGAGTCTGCTTGAGATGTCTCTCCTTCTCCCTCTGCCTCTCCCCCTGCTTATATTCTCTCTCTCTCTAAAAATAGACAAATATGTATATTTTTTAAAAAAGAGTACTGGTTACAGAGTAATGAGTAAAAAATATTTTATGGGATATATTTATAAATTGCACACACACAGGCTCTCTCTCACACACACACCCAAATTCTAAGGTGTACTCTGATTTGATAAAGCCAACTGTAAAACTATAAACTCACAAACATAAGTATATGATATTTCTTATAAAAGCAATCATCCCGGGATGCCTGGGTGGCTCAGTGGGTTAAGCCTCTGCCTTCGGCTCGGGTCATGGTCTCAGGGTCCTGGGATCGAGCCCCACGTCAGGCTCTCTGTTCGGTGGGGAGCCTGCTTCCCTCTCTCTCTCTCTCTCTCTCTCTCTGCCTGCTTCTCTGCCTGCTTGTGAACTCTCTCTCTGTGTCAAGTAAATAAATAAATAAAATCTTAAAAAAAAAAAAAGCAATCGTCCCTTTAAGAGCTTCAAATCACACTTTTGGTGACTTAGTTTACAGATAACTTTCAAGAACATCCCTGTTGCATAAAGCAATGTTTACCACAGTTGATACAACCACAGAAAAAAATACCAGACTTGCTGTCATATTAAGAGTACAGAAAATTCAAGTCCTTTTTGAAGCTGGCCAGAATCAAAATAACAGTTTCTAAAAAAAACAAATGTCTTTAAAAGTATGGAAAAGCTACCACAGATTTTTGACAAGCTCTCATTTTTATATATAAAGGTGTCAGTTAGAGCCAAACCAAGAAGACATGTTTAGATGGTGGAACTTGGGAGCTGATGGGGACTGGGAACCTGGGATAGCCCCCACACCCCTCTCCTCATCATCCCCCTTTATGGATTGAGTCACTTCCCTGTCTTGGCCAGGCAGTAGTGAGTGAGATTTGGAAACAGAAAGACAGAGCTATTGGAAGGCATTGTTGCTTTTGTCTTTTTTTTTTTTCCCTGTACGAATTTATCATTTGGCCCAGTCTATGCACAACTAGCTTTGTTGTTTTGAACAGACTGACAGGTGTCCAGGACTGATTAGCTTTGACTCTGCATCTGAAATGCTCCATCTTTTGTGAGTGGGCAAATCACTTTTCTTCTTTGAAAACTCAGGTTTCTGTAAAAATGTAAAAAGTAGAGATAATGATAATCCGCACCTGTCTGCCTCAAAGGATTGGGAGGACGGTCAAATGAGATGCTCTATGGTAAGTAGCTTTGAAAATCACAAAGCGCCTCGCAAATGTATGGTTTCATTCTGATGGTCTCAGAAGAGTTGTCTGCCCGAGACACATCAAGCAATCCTGAAACCTTAACTACATACAGAGCCATATGTTCAAATCAGGATGCCTTGAACATCTGCCGAAGGCTTTGCAGTACTCCCTGTGTGATGTCCCCTCTCTGAACCGTCTCCAGGGCTAGGTCCAGCAAGGCTGGAGATTCAGGGCTCGTTGGAGAAGGGCGGTCGGTCCCACCCGAGCACGAGACCACAGGCACCGGACATTTAGGAGTATACTACGTTTTCTTGAATAAGAAGCAGGAATAAAAGATACCCTATTTTAGACACTGTGTCAGTCTCATAGGAAGAGTTAGGACAACTGTGGCAGAAATCTAACCTTTTCAGCAAACCCACTTGAATCTACATATGGTGATTAAGTTGGTGAAGTACAGAATTGACAAAGTGAATTCTGCTCCATCCACCTAAGCAGTGACTAAATTACAGAACCTTTCCGTGCCTGGGTCTTATCATCTGTAAAATAGAGATAGCCATGATGTCCACGCAAAGGGACTGTTTAAAATGGTTAAACAAGGGGTGCCTGGGTGGCTCAGTTGGTTAAGTGACTGCCTTTGGCTCAGGTCATGGAGTCCCAGGATCGAGTCCCACATCAGGCTCCCTGCTCTGCAGGGAGTCTGCTTCTCCCTCTGACCCTCCCCCTCTCTCATGCTCTGTCTCAAATAATAAATACATAAAATCTTTTTTGTTTAAAAAAAGGATTAAATGAGATAATACAGCACTTAGAACAATGCCTGCAGCATAGTAAGGTCTCAGTAAATGTTAGCTACAATTCGTTTTATGTTTTATTATCTTAATCAAGATTTAAACTCTAATACCTCCATTTATTCATCTATCATACAAATGTAAGCAACCACACATTTCCTGGAAATAGAGGTGTTTTGTTGTTTTTCCGTAATTGAGATATGTCTTGAGATACATAAGGAGATTTTTTTAAATTTCAAAGTAAATAGTGTTCAAGAGTAGTACTCTCTTTGGTTTAAGAAGTTGGACATAAGAGGTCCCAGCTTAAATGAGCAGGAAGAGACATAGAATCACCAGTAATGGAAATGGTGCAGAGTGTAAAAACCCAGGAGAACAGTAAAGTACATTTTAAATGACAATATTGGTATTACACAGGGCCCATAAAACAGTTAAACATGCAGTTCCTGCCAAACTTGTTTGCCATCACTTCCTAAATTTGGCTGGTAAGCAAGAAAGACATCTGGAAAAATAGTTAAAACAAAACAGTGTCTAATTAGTTTTAAAATATTTTAGTTAGAAAGTATAGTAATTAAATCATGCGATTGGGAGGGGAATAACAGGGAGAAAGAACACTGGGAAGACACAGGATTGTGCTCTCAGACATTGCCCGTGGAGACATTTGGGGCTTGTGAGGGAAGCAGAATTACTTCATTAGTTTTTCAAAATGAAACTATTCAAACTAACAAAAGTACCAAAAATAATATGATACCTTTTCTCACTGCTGAGATTAAATGGACATCAACATTTTGCCTTAATTCCCTCACAGAATTATTGCTAAAACCAAAATTATATCCAATTACTGTGCTAGCTGACCCCCTTTCCATTACTGATTCCACTTGGCCATATAGCTATTTTCTGGGACTGGAGATCCAATACAATAAATTAAAACATAGGAGTAAATGTTAGATTCTGAGTTGTAAATAGAAAAAAAATCCGCCCTGTATCCTGAATCTTCTGAGAGAATCACTAAATATCAGGGCATTTGTGATGGAATTAGTCAGTTTTTTGCTTTAATTGACTAAAGCAAAGGCAACCCTCTACATTAGATGGTATGATTTAAAGCACGTTATATAGCGGCGCCTTTGTGGCTGTCTGTTAAGCATCTACCTTTGGTCCTGGGATTGAGCCCCCTGTTGGGCTCCCTGAGCAGTAAGGCATCTGCTTCTCCCTCTCCCTTGGCCCCTGCCCCCACTCGCACACATGCACTCCCTCTCTCCCTCTCTCTCAAATGAATAAAAAAAAAAAAATCTTTAAAAAAATAATAAAGCACCTTATAAATCCTACTTACTGAATAATGTCTTCCCCCATCAACTTGCCACTTGCCCTATGGGTAGATTGGAATTCTAATCACAACTCATTCCTATGGGGTCTGTATTTGTTTGGGTTTTCCAGAGAGAAAGTACCCATTGGATATATATGTTCAGATGATGCTGCATGTCCTACAAAGCCATTTTCTCTTCCTCTGTTAACTGCTCGTAGGGAACTCTCCATGAGTTCATAGCTGCCTGCCAGGAGAGTGAAGGCAGTGTAGGAGGCCTGGGGACCATGTGCATTTGGGCCAATCATTCACGTAACTCGCTGGTGCTTTCAGGGCCTTCTCAAAGCCAATGACATACATTCCACTTCCATTTGATGATGGAGTGCTACTATGCATGCCCAACTTTATGGCCGCATGGGTCAGATAACACCAAGTTTTGATGGGCCCCTCAGGTCACGTGATAACTCGGAGGCCCATGATTCAGCCTCCACTAAGGCCTGATAGCCAGCCATCAGCTGTTGTTCAGAAGGAGCCTAGCCACTTTGCCCTAAAATTCTAAGGTCCTGCACTGCGATTCACGTTTTGGGGCCTGCTGAAAACTCCAGACAGCACCCTCATCCACCACTGACCCTGTAAGTACTTTTGGCTCCACTGGATCATTTAACACAAGGGGCAGAGCAACTGGTCCAGCTGCCTGGACTCATTCTCAGCCCCATGCAAATCTAGCAGCTTTTCGTGTCACTCAGTAAACAGGCTGGAGTGACACACACAAATGAGGAATAGGTTGCCCTAGTTGTGGAAGAAACCAGATGCAACAACAGCTCCCTCACTTTAAAAGGTGAGGAAGCATCCCAACATGTCTCTCACCACTGAACTCCTAGAAATATCAGTAAGTTAAAAGGCTGCTTTATTTTCATCAGATTATTTCCCACACTCTAATATACAAATGTCTTAAGAAGTCTAGAATAGTTTCTACCTCTTATTCACTATGTCAAAGCACATAATTCTATCCATGTAATGGACCAATGTGATATTTTACAGAAGGAAAAGGCAGTTTAGGTTCCTGCAAACTAAATTCAGACATAAGGCTGGAGAGTTGATACACACCAGAGGTGGGACAGTGAAGGTGTATTGCTGCCCTTGCCAGTTGAAAGCAAACTGCTTCTGGTGATCTTTACTAATAGGTATTGAGAAAAAAGCATTTGCTAGCCCAATAGCTACATACCAGGTCCCAGGGGCTGTGTTAATTTACTCAGGTGATGGAACCACATCTGGTGTAGCAGCTCCAAGATCCATCTTCTGCAGAAGCCTGCTAGGTGAGCTGAATGGGAATGTCATGGGAATCAACACCCCTGCATCTTTCAAATCACTGATGGCAGTGCTGATCTCTGCATTTCCTCCAGGAATGCAGTATTACTTTTGGTTTATTATTTTCCCAAGTGGAGGAAGTATTAATGGTTTCCACTTGGCCTTTTCCACCATAATATCCTCTTGCCATGGGTAGGGAAATCTGCTGGCTGCTGAGTATATCTATTTCAATTATGCATCCTGGAACTGGGGGGCGGAGGGAGAGTGCAGGATGGGTTTGGGGACCCACTGCATCTACTGCAAGACAAACCTGAGCTAAAATTCACTGATCACCTGACCTCTATAAGGCCCTCCTCTGGTGGGCCACAGTGACATTTTGGATCTTTCAGAATTTGTGTCAGTTCAGAATCAATATCCGATGCTCCCCCAAAAGTCTGCCTATTTCTTGTTCCTCAGGGCACATTTACCTTGGTGAAAGGCCATTGATGCCTTTGAGGAAGGCAGGAGGAAAGATTAATAGTACAAATTTGGGGTACTCTGTCGGGGTTCTTGCTCAAGGCTGCCCCACCTCCCCCTCAGTCATGAACTTCTGGGTCTATAAACTAGCTGAAATCAGGGAATTGATTGAGGTTCCATGATTCTGTCTTTATGTTTCAGGCTGGACTTTTGAATACTTGACCTAGAAAGTTTCTGCTTATATAGATCAAGAATTTAGTAGGCTTCCTATCTGTTTCACTTCTCTAAACACCGTGAACGACTAGCCAGCACCACAGGTTAGGAGTCACACTCTTCTGATTGCTGCTTTGACTCTCTGTCCATTATGGCAGCTACACCCACCTTGCCTTTGGCAGTTGAATGCTGCCACTTGGCCCCTGCCATCCCGGAATTTAATTATTCCCGTGACATTTAGGTTACTGAATTCAGTGACTATGGTCCCTGCTGTAATTTCTGGCCTACATAGAAGAGCAGGAACTCTTCAAGGATGTTGAGTTGAGGCTCCCCTCACAAATTTATTTCTGACAGTAGTGGTGAAAGATATGTCTTCTAGACTCGCCCCGGGTAGGGGAGTAGTTATTAAATGGCAAATCCACTCTAACTTTCCAATCTCCCTATGCTTTTGAATCCCTTCCTATATATTAAATTAAAGCATGTCCAGCATTTCCAGTTTGCTCACTGTGGGCCACCTTCAGGTTCATGTTTCAGCTAACCAACTGAACTATGACAGCCCATTCTTTTTAAAAAAAATTTTTTTTTAATTTGAGTATAGTTGACACATGTTGTTATGTTAGTTTCAGGTGCACAACATCGTGATTCAACTTTTTCATATATTTTGCAGTGTTCACCACAAGTGTAGCTACCCTCTCTCACCCGACAACACTTTTACAATATCATTGACTATATTCCCTGTGTTGTGCCTTTTATTCCTGTGACTTATTTATTATAAAACTGGAAGCCTGTATCTCCCACTCCCCTTCACCCATTTTGGCCATCCTCCCTCCCACCTTTCCCTCTGGCAACCGTCAGTTCTTTCTCTGTATTTATAGGTCTGATTCTGGGACAACCATTTCTAACTACCCAAGCTGCAACATTAAATGCAGAACCTCTGCTTAATAAGCTCATAGCAATAAATAAATTTTTTCCTTCCACCATTATCCAATATACCCTGAATATTCATCCCCACATATGTTCTTTGGATTTCTGCCTATGTAAATTCAAAAACTCAAGTAGTTTTTTTGGAATGTAGCACACCTCCACATGGGTCATACTTCATACCCCACCTTTAGGTGCCTGCTGGGACTTGAGTCTAGTTATGGGTCTAGAAACAAAGAGTGGGATGAATCCTAAAGAGAATCAGCATTGTCTTGAGGTCACTACAGTTCCTTCAAATAATCCATAGTTAATTCCCTCAGAAAGGGGTGGAAAGACTGCTACTACTGGAGGTAGGGAGGGTGTGCCCACTGGTAGTAGAGAGAACTCTTCCACTAGCAAGGAAGAGATATCAGAATTTAGGGGCACAATGTCTCCATCTTCATCAGGGTCTTCCCACACATCTCCATTCCAATTTACAGGATCCCATTTTTCCCCAGGCAATGCCCTCACTTAAACAGTAGGCTGAGACTTCAACTTGCATTGTATTTTAACCAATTGCAGAAGTCAGTTCTGAATCCTGAAATTCTGCATTTGATGTTCAGCTGTCTCAGCCCTGAGGTGGTAAGGGTCTCCTTCAGGGCACACAGAAGATTTCACTCATTTCTGTGGCACTCAATCTGGGAATTTGAATTCCTGAGCTCATCCTTTTTTTTTTTCCCCCACCACTTTGTCAAGTGACATTAGGAGCAACTAGACAGCATCTTATTCTTTAGAGTTCTAAAAATGTACAGAAGTATCATATGCAGTAGCTTCTTACTTCTTGTAAGTGGTTTCATCAGGGCCACCCAACGGAGATATTTTGCATACCTTTGTCATCTGAGCATGCCAAGAATTATCCGTATTACTGGAAATAGTCATTAGCATCTTTAAATTTAATCAGATTAGAGAGCCAATTCCAGAAACCTCAGAATGAATTCAGAAAACTCATCCTTGTAATTCTGTTCCTCTGGAACCACTCTTAGTACCAAAGTCTGCATTAATCTGAGTTCTCTAGAGAAACAGAACCAATAGTGTATGTGTATGTGTATATATACATTATGTCACACAATTATAGAGGCTGAGAAGTACAAGATCTATAGATGGCAAGCTGGAAACCCAGAGGTTCATTGCTATAGTTCCTGTCTGAGGCTAAGGACCTAAGAACCAGGGAAGCTAATGATGTAAGTTCCAGTCTGAGTGAGTCTGAGTTCCAAACCAGGAGAAGGCTGATATCCCAGTTTGAAGACAGGTAGCTCAAGAAAGAGAATTTTTTTTTTTTTACTTAGTCTTTTCTTTTACATAAGCCTTCAATGGACTAGATGCAACTCACTCATACTGGAGAGGACAATCTACTTTATGCAGTCTACCAGTTCAGATGTTAATCTCATCCAGAAAGATCCTCACAGACACACTCAGAAATAATGTTTAACCAAACACTTAGACACCGCATGACTCAGTCAAATCAACACATAAAATTACCCATCGCATGGTAGATGTGAAAAAGGAGAGCAGCTCTCTTTATTTTTTTTAGCTCTTTTTATTTTAAATACCCAGTTTCTGGGTATTTAACAACCTTCTGGAACAACCTTCTAATTGTCTTTCCAGCTGAACAGCAGCATGACTCACTGGAGTGCTATGAATGAGATGCTGGGCTGGTAATTTTATAATGCAGTGAGACAGGGAGGGTGAGAAAACGAAGCAGCCTTGAGATGTCTGGACCAGGAAAGGTGGCCATAGGTTAGTAAGAGAATTGGAGTAAACCCTTGGATGGTGATGATAAGTATTAGGTGGTGATGGTGGTGGTGGTGGTGATAGCAGATAAAATTTATTAGATGATTATAGTGATATGTAGGTACTACGGTAACCCTAACCTTATTTAATCATAGGAGGTGTGTACTATTATTACCTCCAGTTTACAAGTAAGAAAACAGACTTTTAGAGTTTAGATCCGAAGTCACAGGGTATTGGTCATTTATGGAGTTGGAATTCCAGCATACCACGTAGTGCTGCTGGAGGGAGATATCAGTACCAAGCCATGCAGGCTGCATGGGGAGGAATACAGGCCCGAAATACACCACAGCACACAGCAGGCCCTGCACAGTTTTGCTCTAGCTAATTAGAGGAAGGATGTGTTTGTGAGAACACTCGCAAATGTCTGAATCAAAAGGCAAACAAGGAGGACTCATCTCATGTTTAGCTCAACTCAGAGAAGTTGGCAATAAGGACAGTTGATGCAACGAATGAAAAGAGAAAAGGTGGAAGAGAAATAGAATCATCTTTGCCCAATTTTCGCATTCTCAAAGTTGAAATGAATTATGGAGGAGAAAAAAGAAACATGGGGTCAAAATAAGACAGTTGATTAAAAGGCAGAAAATGGGGACACCTGGGTGGTTCCGTCGGATAAGCGGCTGCCTTCAGCTCAGGTCATGATCCCAGCGTCCTGGGATCAAGTCCCACATGGGGCTCCTTGCTGGGCAGGGAATCTGCTTCTCCCTCTCCCTCTGCCTGCCATCTGCCTCCCTTGCTCGCTCTCTCTCTGACAAATAACTAAATAAAATCTTTTTAAAAATAAGTAAATAAAAGGCAGAAAATATTAACAGAAAAGAAATTCAGAGGAGTTTCTATATAGGAATAACAATAAGAAAATAAGAGTAGTTACAAGTATATGAATTCAATCCCAATTTAGATCATTTGAAAGAAACAAGATGATACAGAGGTACCGTGCTTTGTGTAATAGATAACGCAATCCTGTGCTGCCTTGTACACTTCATGCTGGCACATAAGCTCTTGGGAGCATGTCATCCATTTCTGACATCCAGCTTCTGACAAAGCAATTTGCCTACTGTAAGTACTCAGTAAAATATTCTCATTCTCCCAAATTGAATTGGATGATTATCATAACAACTACTTTTCCATTATTAAGCAACAGTCTAATTTTTTTTTATTCTCTTGGAATAACATGGTATATGAAACATTAGGGAGATTAATTATTTATGTTTGGAAATTCACGACCAAAGATTCAGAATATAGACTTTAGTCAAATCACCTTGTTAATCCCAGCCCCTCCCCTGATTCGCTCTAGGACTTGATCCCTCTGCATCTCATTTACATATTTGCAGACGACTGCTTGTAGAGCTACCTCCCAGGTTGTTGACGATTGAATATAATGTGTCGAGAATCATTTTGATGCTTCCATAGTGATAATGGATGGACTGGATGGATGGAAAGAGTGGGTGGATGGATGACCAAGAAGCAAAGCAAAACAAGTCAGTGAATGCTTCAAAAAGAAGTGCATGGACTTACAAACACTCAAAGTTTGGAATAAAGAGAAGTCCTAAGAATTTTGAGGACCTCTCTATTTGCTACTAGTAATTTTAGAAGTATCTGCATACCCATATGATTTGTTTGGGTTTTTAAAATAAGACTATGAATTAAAAAGCTTAAAGAGAGCTCTTGAGAAACATTCCACAGGCACCTGTGTGGAGATCTAAATCTTCCCACCTCTCAACTGATTAATCATGGGACTGAGGGTCAATATGGGAGGTGGAGTGCTTTGATGGATGTTGACAGTGCTTTGCCCAGAGAGACTGACATTTCATTTTCTTAACTGCCTTGCCAAATGATTCTCTTCCTCCTCCTCCATAGCCTATCTTTGAAAATCCTTATGCTGTGAATTAACCTGTGGCATTAATCATAGCTTCCTTGTTCCAGAATTTTTCATATCAGTGTTTTCCCATGCTACCCTCAGCTCTCATTTTTATGATTGAGAGGTGGAATTGGAGTAATTCATTCGGAAACAAATATGCAAAGAAATGTATTTAACAATCACAGCACTTGTAATGAAAGTTCTTTACTTACATATGGAATCATAAAAAGTTCAACTTATAATGAGGAATAGAATAGTGGTTACCAGGGGCTAGGGAAAGGGGAAAATAAGGAGATGTCAGTCAAAAGGTTCAAACTTTTAGATAGACGATGAATAAGTCCTGGAGACCTAATACACAGCATGGTGATGACAGTTAATAATAATGTATTATAGGGATGCCTAGGTAGCTCAGTTGGTTAAGCATTCGCCTTCAGCTAAGGTCATGATCCTGGGGTCCTGGGACCAAGCCCCACATCAGGCTCTCTGCTCAGTGGAAAGTTTGCTTCTCCCTCTCCCTCTGATGCTCCCCCTGCATCTCTCTATCTCTCTCTCTCTCTCCCCCAAATAAATAAATAAATGAATAAAATCTAAAAAACAAATTTTAATGTATTATATACTTAAAATTTGCAAGTGTTCTCACCACATACACACACAAAAAATATGGGGTGGATATATTAATTAGCTTGATTGTGATTAACACTTCACAATGTATATGTATATCAAAACATCATAATGTACACCTTAAATATATACCATCCTTATTTGTCAATCATAAAGCTTGGGGACAGGGAGAAAAAAAAAGCAGTCTGTATTAAGTGGTGCCAGAGCTCCAGAATTTTTAAAAGCTCAATTCTCCGGGTGAAAACTCCACAGATCAGCTTAGGGCAGATGTAGCTTAAAAGCAAGTTGAGCTGTTTAAGAAGAATTTTAAGAACAAGAACTTTATTGCCTTGAATCCTATAATTTCTTTCTGTGTAATTGCAAATGACCCTCAATGCCTTTTAATTGCTGCTATCAAAGAAAAAAAGATCCAGGCCTTAGAAAATGATCATGCTTTTGAAATTACCTCATCAGCACCAGTAGGAAGGCTAAAAGTAGTCAATGGTTGATGAGAGGCAGTAATAGAGAATATTTATCCCTTCCTGCCTTCTATACCCACACTACTCCAGCATCAACCCACCCACCCTCTACTCATCCCCAACAGCGCTTGCATAGTTAACGCCAACTTTCAGATCTTGGCTTGATCATCATTTCCTCCATGAAGCGTCCTCAACCCCTCTGCCACTCCATCTAGATTAGGGTTGTCAAAGAAAAATGATACTGAGCAAGGAAGACTTTATTCAAGACCATTGCAGTGGGGGAGAGAGAATGAATTCAACTCTGTTGAAAGAAAAAGTGGGAGAGTTTTTATGTATTGGGGTGAGCTAGTGGGAAAGTACTGGAGGATATTAGAGGCAAGGATAGTCGATGTGACGAGGTCATATCTATTTATTCACTGACATTGAAGTTCTATACAACTACACAGCTACCACCACCACCTCAGACTAAAAGATGGTGATGCTATCTTTCTTGATAATTATACTTCAAAGGGATGGCTTCCAGGTCTTGAAGAAAGACATCTTGGATTGTAAAATCAGCAAGAGGCTGATAGAAGACTTACATCTCAAAGGGTCAGAAAAAGAATTCACAAGTTTTCTAATATTTAGTCAAATTGAGGGGAACATGAAGGATAACTTGGTCAGGACCTGCCAGTTATATGGTTTCATGGCACTTTTGAATAGTTGTTTCAATTATAATTCTTTGTTTGGGCTTCTAAAAGTTTACTGTGAATTTATAATCTTAAGAGCTCTTGATGAGAGACCCAAAGGTGCCTGTATTGACTATAGCTGATTTGTTTAATATCTGTCCAGTTGGGCAGGGACAATGTCTCTAATTTGTTTGCCACTGTTTTCTTAGAGCAGAATACCTGGCACATTGTAGACTCTCATTGAATATTTGTGGGAAAAGGAAAGACCTCTATAATAACCCAGTTTCTTCAGGAGGAGAAATTCCTCCCTGCTCTTTCTTTGGTATCACAGGGTGAAGATTTGTTTGAAGATTGGGCAAATGGAGAAGGAATCCATTCACTCATTGGTAAATGTTTATTACCATGACCACAGCACTGTCCTGTCCAAAGAGCAGGTATCTTGCCTGATTGTCCCTTGATAAGTCAAATAAAAACAATATACCAACAATCTCCACACAAGATGCATAAAATACTTTTTCACATATATAAGCTGGCTCAACTAGAGAAGCTCTACTAAATTAAAAAAAAAAATTTTATTTGGAAACATTTGTATTAATGTCATTTTTCTTCTCTTGAATATACTTCCCCATGGCAAGTAAAAGCCTTTCCAATCACCCACCAATCATTCTTTTTCACAAATAGTCACTGTAGTTTTAGAAACATTTTAAATCATCACTCAAGTCTAGCCTTGGAATAGGAGAATAAGGTTTTTTGTTTTTGTTTTTTAAGATTTTATTTATTTGAGAGAGTGAGAGAGAGCATGAGCACCAGTGGAGGGAGAGGCAGAAGGAGAGGTAGAAGGAGAAGCAGGCTCCCTTCTTCAGCAGGAGCAGGGAGCTCAACACAGAGCTCGATCCCAGGACTATGACCTGAGCCGAAGGCAGACTTTTAACCAACTGAGTCACCCAGGTGCCCCAGGAATAAGAGATTAAGTTCTAACAGAAAAAGTATCTACAGTACCTGAAACACAAGCTTGTCAATAAGGATAGTTCCCCTAAATTCAGGGATTCAACTACCTTTTAAATAAAATGAAGATGATTGTTAATGTGAAACCCTATGAAACAGAATTTATTAACAATAAATCTAGAAATTTAAAAACTTTTCGAGCTACCAATAATGACTCGTGGTTTTTCATGCATAATGTGGAACCGCATTCTTAAATCATAACACGAAGTAAAGACTTTTGTTTCTTCCAGACCATTCCTTGACGGCATATAAAGAAAACAAAAGCTGATTTTCTCTTTTGCATATTTAATTGGTCCTTTTCCAAAGTTTCTGAGTCAGAGAGCTTTAATAATGGCATCTTACATTTCTTTTCTTTTCCCTAGATATAATTCATGTTGACATAATGTTAAAACAGCTGGATACAAAGAGAAAACTCTAATTAAAAGCCATCTGACTTGTTCTAGATAGTATCTAATAACCAAATATTTCCAGATGTCTGAATCGCAGAGACATGTAGTTGTCAACTGTTAAAATAAAAACCAAGGGGAGACCAGCCTTGAAAATTCCGTGAGCAGATAAAACCAGTTTAGCCATACAAACAAAGTCTAAATTTAGCTTATGTTGGAAGACTAACTTGACCTGGGTCATTTCTTGCTTGTGTTTCTGGAAGTTATAAGCAAAGTTGAACTGCTTCCCAAGGTTGATATGAGGTAACCATTAGCCAATTCCTTATTATTTAAGAAAATGCTAATGTATAACCAATCACTGTAAGGAACAGTCACTGCATATGTATGTATAACAACTTATATTTAATTATAACAATATCCTCCTGAGGTTCATTTGAACACTCCTGGTTTGCAACAATCGTTTTGGTGTGTGCATGACAAACTTATACTGGTTATTGCTTTGGCAGTTCATTGGTCTTACTTCCTTATTTCTGAACTTTTTTCCCTTTTTTCTGAACTTTTGACACAATAAATAATTAAAGGAATGGTCTGCTTTTCCTCCAAATGTTCTGAAGTCGCGAAGTTCCAATGTTCTCTACTCCAATGCCTTCAATAATGACTTCAAGCTGAGACTTTAGATTTTTAGGGCTTTCTTTAATATATTCATAACAAGAGTAATTCCATAGTTTGTTGCAGATAAAACTGAGCCATGGTCTGTGTATCTAGAGGAAATTAGCAATCTGTGCCTGCTGTATCAATTATAATGCTTGCCACTGCCAAGTAACAGAAAACAAATTCAAAATACCTTAAACTTTAAACTTCAACAATAAGGAATCAAATTGCTTCATGGAACCCAAACTCATTGGTTCAACTAGTCCAGACTAGTTGAATCTGCAGGTTAACCGTAGGGTCACTGTCCATCATTTCTCTTCTGTAGTGTTCCAGGTGTCACCCTTGTCCACAGGACCAAAAGTTAACTGGCCCAGCTCCAGATAGAGTGTGTTGAAAAGAAGGGACACCTTTTCCTACGTGTGTCCTTTTATCAGCCAAGGAAATTTTCCCAGCAGTCTTTCACACTGCATCGTATCATTCTATCAGATGCATGGGCCTAAAGCAGTCACCTGCGAGAAGAATGAGACCCTCGGGAAAGACACAGTCATGAGGATTTCCCCCAGTAGGAGGTCCAGAGGAAGCCAGGTTCTGCCAGCAAGGAAGGAGGGCGCAGCTTTGAGTGTATGAGCCCCAGGGTTAGAACCCTCAGGGTTCTGAAACCCCTAGCAGTCAGCCAGTCATGTACTCTTATGCAACTGTATTCTCGGGACCTACTTGAGACGCTCGGATAGAGCAGTGAGCAAAACAGATTAAGCCCTACCCACATTAAGTGTATAGTTTAGAATCAGGAGGTACTTAAAAATAAAAACAAGGGCCTGGGCAGTAGCTGCCTTTGGCTCAGGTCATCATTTGAGGGTCCTGGGATCAAGCCTCATATCAGACTCCCTGCTCAAAGGAGAGTCTGCTTCTCCCTCTCCTTCTGCCCCCATTTATAAACAAACAAACAAACAAACAAACCAGATAGACAAGGATGTAAATGCTGTGGAAGGGGAAAGGTGACAGAGCTAGGGAGTTCTGGTTCTGAGCACTGTGTGTGGACAGGTGTATACTGGGGGTAGGGGAATGTACTATATTACATGGGGCATTTGGGGAAGCCCTCATTGATAAGGTGATAGTTGAGCAGAGACTTGGGATAGAATTCTGAGAGAAGAGAAGCTATTGGTGGGTTTGAACAGAGGAGTGATACGATCAGACTTCTATTTCTTGGAAAATAGACTTGGGGTGGGCATGGCCTGACAGAGGACACTCCGAGGAGACCACTGCCATGTTCCAAGTAAGAGGTGACAGAGTTCTTGATGCAGGGTATCAGTGGAGGGGATGAAAAGTGACAAAATTCTGGATATGTTTTTAAGATCGAGCATAGAAAGTTTACTGATGGAGTATCGGATGTGGTGTGTGAGAAAGAAAGAAAGTCAAGAGAGAAAGAGAGAGAGAGAGAGAAAGGAAGGAAGGAAGGGAGGGAGGGAAAAGGAAAGGAAAGGAAAGGAAAAGAGGAGAAAAGAAAAGAAAAGATAGATAAGATAAGAAGAGAAAAGAAAAGCCAAGGGTGACTGCAGACACTTTGGGCCAAGCAGCCATGAGGACAGAGTCCCCATTAACTCAGATGGGGGAAGTGCCCAGGGTGTCAGGAAAATAGGGGAGGTCTGGATATGGACCACTGGATTTAGCAATATGGAGAACACTTGACAAGGTCTTTTTTGCTGGAATGTGGAGATGGACATCTAATTGGAGCACCTGCCTGCTCTTAAGGAAGGGGGCTATGTTATGTGTTGAAAACCGAAGTGAAAGCCAAGCCCCTTAATAAACACTATGCCCAGAAACGTGTGTCAATAAAAATTCTACCTGTCCTGCCAGGAAACGTGAGTCATGCAGAAAGGAGCAACACATCTTGAAACTGACATGAGCAGGCTTGCACCACTGTTCAGTGGTTTGGCGGTGGAGGTAATTACAGTTTTAACAAGGGCTCCACTTTCCCAACATCATGAGCAATTCCAAAGCCAGTGTTTTCTTATATATTACCCATTTTATTCACCACTGTATCCCACCAGCCGGAAGAGTGCCTAGCACAGGGTAGGATTTTAGTACATATTTGTTTATGGAATACAGGCTTATTTCACAACCGTACAACCCCCACGTAGGGCTGAAAGGAGAAAAAGGATTCTGTTCATTCCTTGCCTGTTGATATTTTTCCCCATAATTTCTTTCCACACTAGTTCTGTAAAACAGCTGTTCCTTTTTTTTTTTTTTTTCCTTAATAACTAGAGACTTTTCACTTGGGCTCCTACTGCAATCCACAAAACCCATTACTATATTTTAGACACACTGTGCTTTAGAGGGTGTGTTTTATAACCAAAAGTAAAAATAAAGAAATTCTGTAATGAAGAAAATAGCTGTAACGAACACATGCTCGATCAACAACCACCCACCACCTTACACAATGCTTACCATAGGCTTTCTAACACCTGCTCATGTGATCCTCATCACAAACCTCTGGGGAAGGCGTTGTTATTATTATAACTCCCATTTTACAGATGAGAAGATTGCAGCATAAAGAGCTTAAGTGTTTGCCTGTTGCCCCAACCAGGATGCAAACCGAGGTAGTCGGGCTGCGGAGTCCATGTTCTTAAACTCCACACTCTGCTGCCTCCATTTGCCTCATTTTGAAGACCCCGCCTCTTCAAATTCTTTATATGTGGTTTGATCATCTCAGCTTTACATGTCTTCCCCTTTCTTAGTGAAAAACTTAACATGGACTGTGTCACAGATTTAAATGACCTAAGGAAACATGGGTGGAACTAGAGGGTATTATGCTATGCAAAATAAGTCAACAGAGAAAGACAATTATGGTATGATCTCACTAATATGTGGAATTTAAGAGATAAAGCAGAGGATCATTAGCAAAGGGAGGGAAAATAAAGCAAGATGAAATCAGAGAGGGAGACAAACCATAAGAGACTCTTGGATTCCTAAGAGACTCATAGGAAACAAACCAAGGGTTGCTGGAGGGGAGCAGGGTAATGGGGAGAGGTAACTGGGTGATGAACATTAAGGAGGGCACATGATGTGATGAGCCCTGGGTGTTATATAAGACTGATGAATCACTGAATTCTACCTCTGAAACTAATGATAAAGTGTATGCTAATTAATTGAATTTAAATTTTTGAAACTACTGGAAAAAAAACAAAAACAAAAATAAACAGTTCTTGTTTTCAGGGAGAAAAGCTCTATCCTAGGATTCTGAAAAGGAAGAGTAATATAAAAATCACTAGATTCTGATTATTTGGTCCACATGGGAAAGATCCGGAAAGTTCACAGGACTTACCCAAAGTCCCACAGTCCCTTCATGGTAGAGCTGGGACTTGTACCCACTTGTCTTGCCAGCTACTTAGCTGAGTTTGGGGATATCTTAATTAAACGAAAATGACGTGTAACTAACAGGGTAGATCACTGGAATGCAAGACGGCTGAGAAAAACAGGCCCCATGGTGGCTTCTCGGTTCATCCTCCACCTCCTTTTTTCACTCAGTGATCAAATGAGACTATTAGTTGTGGTTGTATCAGGAGCATTGCTCAGGCTTCACACCCTCCCTCTGGGCTCCGTGAGAAACGAGGCAGCATGCCGCGTGCACTATGGAGAGTGGGAAACTTTCAAGGCTTTTTAAGCTGTAAAAAAAAAAATTTTTTTTAGATATAAATTACTTTGGTAAGAGTAATACCGTTTCACATACGACCTATAGTCACAACTCATAGTCTCCTTTATTTGTCTAAAATGTTGATTTCTGATGTTATTTTTTGACTACAGTGTGAAAAATATGTTATCTTTAATTCTCTTGCCTTTCTTTATCCCTTTTCTGTACTTCTGTTATTTTTCACATATTCCTCTTACTCTGACTTGCTTTAAAATTTCTAATATAATGCCTCTGGTATTTTAATGTTACATGTCAGCTTGTGGTTATAGTCCCTTTATTTTAGAATTTTTTTGGAAAACATCCTAGTTCTTTTATATAATTCAGTTAAAATTTGTATTAATTCAGAATGATTTGGATGAGAGGTTTTCTGGTTAATAGAATAATACATATTTATTCTACTTAATAGGATACTCTATATTTATTAAATCAGTATACTAAAGTATCAAATCTCAACCAAATTAAGCATACATAATTACATAATGCTCATTAATTTATTGTTGAAGTCAGAAATCATTTATTATGTGGATCAAGCAGTGTTCTAGATACTGGGAAAACAACAGTGTTACCACATTGCTCCTCAAGAAGTGTATGGTCTACTTGGAGTTCTAGAAGAGTATCATACAATATGACAATTGTCATATGATGAGGGTAAGAACATAGCACTTGGGCACCTGTCAACAAGCCTGTAACTCAGCCTTGGGAAATCAGGTATGCAGGCACGTCTTGTTAAATATAATTTCATTTTGAATGATTCAGAGGACACATTGGGGTCTCATAGTACTTTAGATTTGTTAATTAGAAACCGATATCACTGTACTGTAGATTTATAAAGGTGTTTGTCAAGAATTTTAGATGGGGAGCGCTTGGGTGTCTCAGTTGGTAAGCAGCTCAGGTCATGATCTCATGGATCGTGGGGGTCGAGCCCTACAAGGGCTCCGCACTCAGTGGGGAATCTGCTTAAAGATTTTCTCCCTTCCCCTCCCCCCACGTGCGTGGGTGCTCTCTCTCTCTCTCTCTTGTTCTCTCAAATAAATAAAATTTTTTAAAGAGTGTTTTAGATGGAACAATGATGCATATAACCTTTTGTCTGCATAGATTGTTAGTTTCTGCTCCTTCCTCACCTTTTGCTTCATTGTCAAACTATACAACTTTTGCTTCCCATTTGACCATTTATCACCGTATGACAGTCTTTGCTTTCTTCCTTCAATTCTTTGATTCTTGGAGTACTTTCATAAATCAACATCCCCTTCATTTCTACTGTTACTCCTTATCAGTTTTAACCCCTTGTCTAAGCATTCAACTTGTTCTTTGTTGCGTGCAGCAACTCTGGCCAAGTAAAAATACATTTTATCTTTAGTGTAGCACTTTTCCTCCAGTGATTTTCCATTTCTAGGTACATAATGGCCCAGAGCTCTCTAACTCATCATTGAGGATCTTGAAATGGCAATAATTCCTGTGTGTAGGAGCCTCAGTTGGGGGTTCATGATTAACGAGAAGGCTAAGTGAAGTACCCAGGTACATTTTGGGGAGCCAGACTGCTAATGCAGATAAGATGTCTGGAGGTCATGTCTGCAGGTCTTCGGTGCCTGGGGAAACTGTTTCATTTCCTTCCTCACAGAGAACCCCCTTTCCTCAACACTTTACAGTATGACTCTCCACCCCCGTTAGGAAAGCCCTCACCCCTGCTTGCACAGTTGGCCCTCTTCAAGCATTTTTATACTTTCCCTCTTACGAGGCAATCCATGGAGCAAAATAAGGGTTTGGATTCCTCAGTTTCTTTACCTCCCAAATCTATGGACCCATCCCTAGATCCCCCAGTTTTTAGTCTTCAACCCCACCCATAATCCCATGAGGCCTCTGCCACCCATGAGATCTGAAGCTGAAAATTGATTTTGTGTCTCTCGAGGTTTACTGAAACTGGGTCCTTTCTCTCTGACGAATTAGTGGAAAGCTCTAATATTCTATGAGAGAGGTTTCGCTGAGTTTACCACTCCAGAAACAAGCATGCTTATCTTTCCGTTGACCTTTCCTAAAACCTCATACGCTAATGTGTGATTTCCTAGAGTTACCACATTTGCAAACTGAATTAGTGCCCACTCCAGCAGTCTCAGACAGAAGGAAGCAGCTGCTACTGGAATGAAGGAGAAAGACCATTGAAGGGTGAGCTGAGCAAGAGGGAGGGCCCGGAACCTCCAAACAGAGGTGCTGCCATTGATGTCTTTCCCTCCGTGGAGTTGACAGATCACAAGCTCACTGCCATCTGTGGAGATGCCCTGCTCAGGAACTCCTCTCTCTCACAAGGGAGTTGTAGCTGGCTTTTTGGTTGTATCTGGATGTGTCTATAACTAGCAACAGAGATGTTGTAACACTCCGACTTCAGTTTTCTTGTTTGATCATAGAATGGTTAAAAGGAAAGAGGGCAAGAACAGAGGACCCCTCCCCCGATAAACAGAGGTTATAAAACTTTAACTTTATAGCAACTTTGAGCTCTCAGTTCCTAAATGATTAAAAAACTGAGAAAGAAAGAAAATAGCTCTCTCCTGCCCAGTAGCATACTGACATAAAAAACATCGCCTTCCACCCACCAAACAAATATTCTTCCCACCCCAGAAGATACAACATATGTGTTTATAATTAATTAATCCCTTTGATTTCTACTTAGCATAGCATAAACAGCGAATCCCTCTGAGAGTGGTACATTGTGTTTCCAAATGGCTATAACAGTATTCCCCAGCCCATTAATAGCTTTGTTGAGGCATAATTCATATACCGTAAAATTCACCTATTTAATGTGTACAGTCCAGTAGTTCTTAGTATAGTCACATGTTATGCGGCCATCATGCACAATTGATTTTAGAGCATTTTCTTTACAGCTTCCCCAGAAACATGGCATACCCATTAGCATTCACTCTCCCCTTCCCCTCTATGGTTTCTCTGTGCCTTCTCCACCTCTCTCCGCCTTCTACTCCACAGCCCTGTACAACCACCCCTGTTAGGAAAGCCCTCATCCTCGGCTCACAGAGTTGCCTCTTCTCAAGCATTTTTATACATTTCCTCTTACACAGGCAATCCATGGAGCAGAATTTCTGCCTCTATAGATTCCCCTATTCTGGACATTTCATATGAATGGAATTATATACTATGTGTTCTTTAGCAACTGACTTTTCCCCCTTAATATAATGTTTTAAGGGCTCATCCCTATGGTGGCATGCCTCAATATTTCATTCCTTTTTATTGCCAAATAATATTCCACTGTATGAATATACCGCATGTTACTTATCCGTTCATCAGTGAATGGACATTAGGGTTGTTTCCACTGTTTTTGCTATTTGGAATAATGCTACTCTAATGCTACTCTGCACACTCATGTGTAAGTTTTTGTGTGGACATATGTCTTTGGTGTATACCTAGGAGTAGATTTGCTGGAATATAAGCTAACTCTTATGTTTAACCATGAGAGGAACGACCAGATTGCTTCCCACAGTGGCTGCATGATTTTACATTTCCACCACACGCATGATGGTTTCTGTGTTCTCCACATCCTCACCAATAACTGTGTTATAATCTGTCTTTTTTATTGTAACCATCCTCCTGGCTGTGAGATGTTCTCTCACTGAGGTTTCCTTTGCATTTCTTTGGTAGTTAATGAGCTTCTTTCCATGCATTTATTGGCCATTGATATATCTTCTTTGGAGAAATGCTTACTTAAGTTCTTTGCCCATTTTTTAATTGGGTTATTTGCATTCTATTATTGAGTTTTTAGATTCTTTATATAGTCTAAATAGGAACCATATATGATTAGCAAATATTTTCTCCTTCCACGTGTTCATTTACAATGAGATTTTTGGCATTCCGCTTTCATTGTGGGCTGACTCTATGGGTTACTTGACCAAGGAGCACACGTGACAGAAGTGATGCTGAGTAACTTCTGAGTCTGTATCTTATGGGATTATGTCTTCCAAATCTGAAGAACTTCTTGAAACCTTGCTACCATGCTGTGAGACAGCCTACCAGCCACGTGGAGAAGTGCACATGGAGAGGATCCAAGGGTCCCGGCCGACAGTTCTGACTGAGCTCTCAGCCAAAGCCAGCATGATCGCCAGCCATGGGAGTGAGGCCATTTTGGGTTTTCTGGGCACTCCAGCACCCCTGTCAATGCACGTGAAGCAGGAGAACCACACAGAGGAGCCCTGCCCACATCCCTGACTCAAAATCATGAGAAAATAAAATCGTGTTGTGTGTTTCATAAAAATGGGTAACTGAAACACTGAGAAATTGAGTAGTGTCCAGTTCAGAAATAACAGGTTATAGTTATCAAAGAAACATCTGTGGAAGAGATGATTTTCTTTGGTGTTATTCCTGGGATCCCATGTCTCGAATATTGTGCATGTGAGGTTCTTCAGGCGTTTAGGCAGTAGTGACTTCTCAACTGCTCCATCACATCAAATTTAAACCAAATATCCTGAGACTTATACACACATCTGAAAGTGAAATATCCACCTCCAAAAAGAATTCAGGGTGTAGTTTGTGGAGCTGCGGCCATGCTCAACCCAGCTACTACCTAAAGTAGTCAAATCAAGAATCAGAGTTTTCCTCTCATTAACTCTTGTGGGTTACAGATAAAGGGTGACCTACCAAAATCCAAGAACCCCTAAGGGATTTTAGCCATTCTGATAGTCACTCAGGGACAAGTCACTTCATCTCCTTGGAACGCATCTTCCTCAGAGTCCCACAGGGTGTGTGGAGGTGGTTCTGTTATATGCCCAGAGGGAAAGAAGTGAGAAAGGAGGTCGAGGCCATGGGTAGGTCTCCCCACTAACCACCACCCCTTCAGGCAAAGCAGCTCTGCTTATTCCTGTCTTAAATATTGTAATAAAGGAGTCATTATTTCAATTTTTTATTATTTTTTTAAATATGGAAGGGGTGGTTGGATTGATAAATGGATGGTTGTATGGGTGGATAGATGGAGAAAGAATAATGTTCTTTGAGAGACCATTTACTCGTATCTCTTCAACTCAAAAAAATTGAGTGTTACAAAAAGTGGCAAGTTGAGATTTATGAAGGGTGTGTTTTTCTCCTTCCTTTCCTAGTGGAAAAAGCTGGATGGATGAGTCTTTGGTTTATCATGTATGAGAGATATTTATCTCTGGAGAATTCATTAAATAGCAAGGGGAGGATAAATCTGGGTTCAGGTATAAAAAGAACTTTCTTGTCCTGTGGGAGATTAACCATTGAGATGGTTTGTAGATAATAAGCATTGTGTTTTCACCTCCTTCAAGATTATGAAGAATTAAGTATTTATCTTCCCACAATGGTTCAGATGACAACTGCCTGAAGGTTACATATAGAGGGGACCTTTCTCCTTCTAATTTATTAAAACACTTTAGAAAGTCATACATAGTCAGATGAACTTTTCTCTAAGATGGTCCTTGTATTAAGTCTCCACCTGGATAGTGCTAAGTATTAGGCAATTACTTAAAAGATACTAATTACCTTGAATATGTTGTCCTCCTTCCAGCAAAATGTGTGAAAAGAAGGTAACCATTCTGAATTGATTATGATGTCTATTTGAAAACAGTGATTGCAATTATATTTGGCATTTTGAGGCCTATCATAGGAAACAGGCAGCTTAAACAGCAAACTTACAATTTTGTCTTTTTGTTCTGTGAGTAAAATGTTGCCCATCTCAGTTCCACAGTACTAGAGACCAGAATCCTCTCATTCATGAACAAAAGCCCAGAAGCAGTAATAAGCATGGCATCCCAGCAGAGAGAGAAGTCACACTTGGCATTTTCTGTCCTCAGAGTGTCTAGCACACCTCCTTTATTGCTGTACCTCTATGTTTTATGCATAAAGGAAGGAGAAGATCATGTTATCCTTTTTACCTTTTTGAATCTAGCCATTCTGACAGGTGTGAGATGATATCTCTCTGTGGTTTTGTCTTCATTTCCCTGATGGTTAATGATGTTGAGTATCTTCTATTATTAATTTTTTATTTTAATTCCAATACAACTAACATGCAGTGTTCTATTATTTCAGGTGTACAGGCTTGTGATTCAATAAATCCCTACATTACTCAGTGCTCATCATGATAAGGGTACTGTTTGATCCCCATCGCTTATTTCCCTCATTTCCCCACTCACCTCCCCTCTGGTAACCATCAGTTTGTTCTCTACAGTTAAGAGTCTGTTTTCTTCGTTTGTCTATCTTTCCTCCCGCCCTTTGCTTGTTGGCTTTGTTTCTTAAATTCTATGTGTCAGTGAAATCAGACAGTTTTTGTCTTTCTCTGACTTTTTTGCTTAGCATTTTACTCTCCTCCTCCATCTGTGTTGTTGCTAAGAGCAAGAATTCATTCTTTTTTATTGCTGAGTAATATTCCATTATCTATATCTAGGTCTGTACCACATCTTCTCTCTCCTTTCATCTGTCAGTGTGTATTTGGGCTGCTTCCATTATTTGGCTATTGTAAATAATGCTGTAATAAACGTGAGGGTGCTTGTATCCATTTGAATTAGTGTTTTTGTATTCTTTGGGTAAATACCCGGTAGTGTGGTTACTGGCTCATAAGGTAATTCTATATCTAACTTTTGGGGGCACCTTTATACTCTTTTCCACAGTGGCTGCACCAGTTTGCATTCCCACCAGATGTTGAGCATCTTTACATCTTTACATCCAGATGTCTGTTGGAAGAGGGCGATGTTTAAAATGCTCACATGGTGCTCTCATCATGAAACTTCTTCAAAGTTTCCAAAATAACACTCTACCCAGCCAGCTGTCATCTTCCCTCCCGTAGCCCTGCCAGAACCAGTTTGCCTGACAGGCCTTAATAAGCTCCACTCTCATGCTTGGCATATATACTCAGTAAGAATAAACAACACCATGTACTGTAGTTATTCCTTTTATATAAATAAGACAGTAATATTATGAGAAAAACACCCTCCAAGCCCATGTAATTTTTTCACTTTAATCAAAATATGTACTAGCTCCAGAGCTGAACATTTTAGACGGGAGTGTCTGCTCCTTACAAGATTGCTTTCCAGAGAGGGTGATGTGTGTGACTCATTATCATCCCCAAAGACACTTCATGACAGGGCTCTGAGCATCAGACTTCTTGCCTGTAGAGTCCAGCTGCTCACAGTTACAAGCGTGAATATCAGAGGCAGAAAGTTTCAAACTTTCATTCTATTTTTTCCATTTCCCAAATAAGAATCTACAATAAGGATTGCTCTGGATTGCTCTGGTGTGCATAAATCCTTTCTTTGTTCTCTCGTTTAAGCACTTTAGAATACTTATGTGGCCCCCCCATCTTTGACTTTTGTGGCTTTCTTTGTAGTGATATGGAGTCCCCAATCTAATGTACAAATCCGTGTAAATTCAGGAGTTTTGACATGTGGATGATAGACATTGTGAGACCACAAAAGGAGTTTAGGCATTACAAAGTTCTGGTATGTCTTGGTTGGGAAGATCCAAAAACAATTATTTAATGGTGGTACACACTTCCTGCTGCTTTTACAACCAAATTATAGTGTATGGATTATGATGATGATAGAAGGGACATCTTCAGGAAGAACTAGAAGATATTGCACTATCAGAAGGAGTTGAGGTGAGCAGACTTATTCACAAAATTAGGTGTCCTACTGGGCTCTTGTTCCAATGCAAAGACCCTCCTTATTTTTGCTAGGCCCTCCTGACTATGCCTTTCTTCTCATTACTTGTACTGAATGGTCCTCTCAGTGATGAACTAAGAATTTCAGTACCCTGGACAGTTCATTGCTGGAGTATCTACTCTGTATTGAGAATTTGGGATCAGAACTCTGAATTGGAGTCTTACCTTATGAAAATATCAGAAAACTCAGAAAGATGAGATATCCTATAAATGTGGGAAGATTTTCAGAGTGTTGTCACATGTAAAAAGCTAAGGGGAAGAAAAATAAATTTACTCTTGGGTTCAGTGTCTGGGGCCATGTAAATTTAAAGAAATTAAGAGGAAAAATGTTCTTTCATATGCACATGGAGGGGACTCACAGAAATGAAATGAAAACCCCAAAGAGGTGGTCAGACCTGGAGGCTTATACACCACTTTAACAACAGGGCAATACATTTGCAGAGAAGTGTCCAGACAAAGGAAAATGGTCTTGAGCTTCAAGTGGTGGCAAATTCTGGGAAAATAAATATGTGGGCAAAAATACGTAAGATAAAGTCATTTCAGAAAAAGGCTCTTTATACAGATGTTAGTTGGGGCCAATCTTCTCTTTCTCCTGGAGAGGGGATGAGGAACACCTTCACAAAGGGAGATTTATTCTCTGCCTTTGGGTAGAAAGAAGGAGGGTGGAGACGTTTTTCTGCATTTGCTGTTTTTAAGTTGCATTCAGCTTAAAATAATACTTACATAAAAGTAGCATGTTTTGGGATGGCATATTCTGATCCCCTTTATCACATGTGAGAAACCCTGTAAATGTGATGGATATCAGGAAGATTTCCACTAGGAATTAAATATCAGATCAGAAGACTCACGGAATTAAACATATGAATGTAATGAATATGGAAATACTTTTATCCAGATATAAAATATTATATCAGACAACTTAATCACATGAACAGCCCTATAAATGTCATGGGTCTTGGAATGCTTTCAGCCAGAAGTCATACCTTTGAGAACATCAGAGAACTCAGAGGGGAGAAAGTATAAAGATGATGTATGTAGGGAAACTTTCAGCCACATGTCAGGGCTAAGAAAAGGTAGCAGAACTCAGAGAAGGGCCTACAATCTGTTAAGATCATGCACAAGGATGTTCCTCAGGAAGTTCCTCACTATTCATAAGAGAACTGTCTTAGTCCAGTCAGGCTGCTATAAGAAAAATATCGGAGACCGTGTGGCATAAACAGCAACCATTTATTTCTCTTAGTTCTGAGAACTGGAAAGTCTAAGATCAAGGACTGGCACATTTTGTTGTCTGGTGAGGATTCTCTTCCTGGTTCATAGATGGCCATCTTCTTGTTTTGTGCTCACATGGAGGAAGGGTTAAGGGAGTTCTTTGGGACCTCTTTTATAAGGACACTAATGCCATTTATGAGGGCTCTGCTCTCCTGACCATCATCTCCCAAGGCCTTTGCTTCAAAATAAGAGCACATTGGAGATTAGGTTTGAACGTGGGAATTTTGGAAGAACACTTATATTCAGTCTAGAGCAAGAACTCACACTGAAATGAGACTCTTGAAATGTCCATAGACAGCTTTTCAGCCATTAAGGATAATTTTAGGCTTTATTGGACATCAGGAAATTCTCCGAGGGAAAGAATCACTGAAGGTAATGAATATATTAAACACTATGTATAAATTCAACCTTCAGTAAACTTCTATTGTGGAGAAACACAGAAAGTAATAATAATGTGAAAGTTTTTTGTCAAAAGATTAAATCTCACTAAGAATGAGGAAAATCTAGAAAGTAATAAATGTGTGATAACTACAGCCAAAAGCCACCTTTCTCTGGACTACAGAAAATGTATTGAGTGGTAGAGATCTCATAGTATACCAACCAGATGGAAAACCTTATGAAGGTAATGGATTTGGGAAATTCTAACAGAAGTCAATGTACAGTTCTATGCAGTAGAATGTGGGTGTCTGTGTTAAAATAAGTCCCATGAAAGACTTCTTCACCCTTTATATTCTCTGTCTCCTGTCTCTTCTCTGAAGATGGAGGAGTACCACTGCATGGCAAGAGTTGGGTTCAAGAATTACTGTGCAGAAAAATTCCTTCCTCTAAGCAGTCTGACTTTTGTGAGGAAGAAAAAGACTTATTCTGTACTGAGCTTTTATAGGTTTGGGTATTAAATTGGATAATATGATTTTAAAAAAGAACACTGAATTTCTAAAATTTGATCCATGATCAAACTTCTAGGCTACACTGCCTCCAAAGCAAAATCCAAAGAAGGCACTTTTGCCTCATTATGTGGCATTATAGGCAGAGAGTTTTTGAAAAATCAAACATTCTCATTCTGCAGTTGTCTGCTGCTCTTGCAATAAAGGAAATAAGGAAATAACCATAACCATGAATTACCCAAACCAGATGTCCATAATCCATTAGAGGTAGTAAATGTATGACCCTGCCTCATCCTGAATCATCAGAGTGGGCAGGGCTTCTAACATTGCTCTGGGGTCAGGAAAGCTGTGCCTACAGGTAACTCTTGAATGCCTTGAATGGAAAAGCTTGGAATGCAGGCTGATAAAAAGCACAAGGCTGGGGTGTATGACTGAGAGAGCTGTTTTCTTGTCCTCTGAAAATCAGATACACATGGCCCACTCCTGTTCTACATCAGTGCTGGTAATTGTGCATGGGTATGGAGTCTTATAGTAGGTGATGTTGTATCAGGTACATTACCAAGCAGACCTCAGATAGAACAGTTCTTTACTGCTGCAGCTACTACCCTAGACAAAACCTTCCATAAATCACTTCCATATTCAGCTAAGATAAAGCACCAGAAATAAAAATACGGCACTGCCTTGGCATATTTAATCCTCAAATACTGGCATTTAATCAAGCTGTAGAATTTAACAAGCAACAAAAATCAAACGCTCACTGGTTGTTTTGTTTTGTTTTGTTTAATCTGAGAATGAACAAAGGATCCTTTTAAATTTACAAAATATTTCTTGGGGAGATCTCAGTGATGATGTAAGTAACATTTACTGTGAACCCATGTTGCTAAAATACTAAATTTAGTTAATAAATCTTCCCTTGTGGTCCCATCAGGTAAATATTGTCAACAGTCTCACTGCATGTGCAGAATTGCTAAATTATTACAACCAATAGTAGTGTTTTTTGATTATTGGAAATAAGCGGCCATGTATGATTTGTGGAAGGGGGTGGAAGGGGGTGGGAGGGCAGGAGCGGGAGAGAGAGAGAGAGAGATTTTCACATTACTGAGATGCCCTGAAACTAAATTTATGGGTTTTTTTTTTTCAGTTAAAATTAAATGTACTATTTTCATAGGATTTTTCTATGTAATTTTAACTAAAGGTTAGTTCTTTTTAAAGAAATTAAGAACTGACCTCAGTTCTTCTCTCATTGATTTGTAAGGTGCCTTTGGACACTTAGGCCATAATTTGGAGAGACTACACCATAAAGAGGAATGTTTCTTGATACCAGATATGAAGGAGGCTTCTCAGATCGAGGGGATCAGTGACTGTCCTCAGCACTGATCATATCAATGTTGACTTAAAATATGTGGGAAATGTTCTTTGTCCAAGTGTCTGGGAATATTGCAAAATAAAATACTATCTTGCCTTCTGCCAGATAATTTTTGTTTGGGTTTTATTCCTTTTGTGTCATTGCAATACTATCACTTGGACAACTAAAAATATAGGTGCTACCAGCTGATGACCAGGAAAGTCCATCTCCCCTCTACAGGGTCAGTGTCCCCCCATACATCTTCTGATACATTAGACCTGTCTCACTCACCGCTCTTTGTATTCATAGCAGAATGCTCTTGGAGTACTGACTCTCACGTGTTTTTACAGGATAAGGACTGAGGGTTCAGCAGCTCCCTACTCATTGTATCTATGCACATCTTCTGGAAAGTTAGCGCTGGCCTGGTCCCTGTTCACAGTTCTGCTTCTTTGCTCTCCAGAATTTGTGGTCCTGCAGTTCAGAAAGAGTTACTTTGTCTCTGAGGTCCACAAGCCTCAGGTGGAGTAACTTGCTGCTTTAGCAGTATTTATAGTGTAGGTAGCAGCACTTTACATCTTTCTTGAGAAGCCTTTGCCTGTCCTTCCCCACGTGCAGGCTGGTTAGCCTGCCTTCTGCTCTCTGCCACTTGTACATTTCCAACCCTGCAGAGCTAATGCTTCTCCAAGCTTGGCTTCAGTACTGATGCTGTGGCTGTGTTCCAGCTCGCCACTCGTGACACAGACTTGCCAATTGAGGCAACAAAGGTGTTGAGAAAACTATTTAAGAAGCTTCTTACGGTAGCCAGAGCCAGTCTGTATCCCAGCCATGCTGTCCCTTAATCACAGCCTCATCTCTGTGATAACTGTCAGCTGACTCTTCTTGATCCAGTGTTGACACCTTATTGAATGGAGTTCACTTCCGACTACTACACTTAAGTGAAAAATGTATAAAATGGGCCACGTGCATTTTTTAACATCACAAATGCCTCAAGAGTATGTGTACTTCTTTGTACATTTTCTTTCTCCCACGGCTGTTGTCAACACATCGTGTTGTTTTGACATCATCTGTCCAAGAACTGACATAGATCTTAAGGTTCCTGCAGTCCCTAGCCATTCAGTTAGCTCGGACCAAGAAAGAAGCCTCAATGAGCGTAGAACCAGGTCCCTCAAGAAGACATATGAGAGAAATAAAAGACAAAGTCCCTGCTTTGGAGGAGTTTGTGATTTACTGTCAGAGTCTCAACAGACTTATAAAAAGATTTCAAACATTTGAAATGCTTATTTTATATCGCACTAACACCAGAGCCCCAGAACTGCCAAGAGCAATTGCAGGACAAACAAGCAAATCCTATGTGTTAAGGTTCATGTATAAAATTTTTTTTTAGAGAAACGAATGGTAAGCCCTGTTTGTAAGGTGGTAGGACTGGTTCTGAGGAAGAAAACCATTCTAGAAGGAGATCCTCACACGCAAAAAAGGGCATGGATGGTAATAAGAATTAGGTCACCTCCCAGGGGGCACCATGCAGATTTGGCTGGAGGAAAGAATGCTGGCAGCAGAGAAGGGAAAACAGATTTCTGAGCGGTAGAGCAAGACCAGGACCATCGGTGGGAGGCTTGGAACACCATGTACAGGTGTTGAACCCAGTATCTCAGCACTGGATGATTCAAGGCAAAGGGGCAGCTCCCTTGCTTTGTTTTGCATTTGCAAGATGTTGTGAAGAAATTCACTTGATATTTTCAAGTTGGAGCCAGTTCATTCTCAATGCCCTTGTCTAACACTCATGGTCCAATTAGGAGAGAAAAAACACACAGTAACTTGAACTGGGAAAACTGAATATAAAGAATTCTTATTTAGAGCCAGGGATGGGAGCAACAAGAGATTGGCCAGTAAAAAATAAACAGCTCTAGAGAAGATAAGAAAATCAGATTATAAGGAGAAATCATGACCCTTAAAGCTTAGACAAACTGTCCAAGGAAGAGCCTTCCCCCGCCTCCCCACCTCAGGACTATAAATCCTTACCTCGTTGGAGAGGGAAGAACTAGGACTCATTAAATGGCAGAGAAGTCACTGTGGTGTGGTGATGGTGGAACATGCTCAGATCTGCCCTTGGGTGCCAGGAAACGCTATTCACTACGAGGTGCCTCATCTCCTGTAATATCTCTGCTGACACCTCGCACTGACCACACATAACCTCATACTAGCTGACAAAGGAAAGCATTTAAAGTGTCCATCTCAATTTTTGCAGAGCTGGCAATGAAGAATGAATTTGCAGCTGAGGTCAAAAATTAACCACTGGAACTCCTTAACTTCTCATTTCCTGGAAATTTACCAGCGTCCTCATATTTAACTTATCCTCTAGGTTATTTGTGCCTGATGAAGTCACATGCCTTTTAAGAAGAAAACAATGAAGAGACCTCTAAAGTCAGCTTTTCATATACAGACAGCAGTAAAACTTGCAATCATCCCAGTCCTCCTAAAGACCCAAATAATTAAATTCCTGCACATAATTAAGTTGTATAGTACCATTACTAACACCATTATTTGAAAGTGCTCTTCAGGATGTAGACATTATTATTATAATAAAAGGAGAGGACTTGATGGTTCATTTTAAACTGTGTTATATGAATTTGTTAGCCTAAGGATTATTACAGTCCTATAATGTGAAGCAGTTTCTAATATATAACTATTATGAAATAACCCGATTACATTTAAAAGGTGAACGACTATTTTGTACACGTTTGCCAAGAAATTTGATTCAGTCTCTCTAGTTTTTGATAAAGATAACTCTTTTAAATTAAGTCAAAGTTATATAAAATTCAGGTCACAGGTTAGATTAATGATATCTAATGGTATCTAATGATACCATTAAATGATAAGGGTATAGAAGTGGAAACTATGGATATTATGCATATAGCTGGATGGTCTCAAAAATGCTTTGAGCACATCCGAGTAGATGTTTTTGCAGTAAATACAAAGGATTATTATAATGACGACAATGATGATAAAAATTGTCTAGAGACAATTTTTAGTGTTGTGAAAGGTTCTGAAACAGTCCTAACCCTGGCTAAGGTTTCTGTTTTGGTCGTATGCAAGTTATTAGATTTCTCAATGTCAAATACTCTCTGGAAAACATTAATCAATCTGAGTGCTAAACGTTTGGAAGCATAATTTAGTAATTTGTCTTCCATCTTGAGTTCCTAGATTATATCCAACAAATAGAACTTTCTAGGGAAAAACAGCCATTCATTCCATAACTCATAACTAAGCACCTACCTCGTGACAGGCATTTTGTTTTTCAGCTCAGGCTGCTGTAACAAATACCATAGATTGGATGGCCCAAGAAACAGAAATGTATTTTCTCAGTTCAGGAGGCTGGAAGTCTAAGATCAGGGTGCCAGCATGGTCAGTTTTGACTCTTGGTGAGAATATTCTGCCTGACTTGTAGATAGCTTCTTCCCACTGTGTCCTCACACGGTGGAGATAGAGAGCTCTGGTGTCTTCTCCTCTTACAAGGGCACTGGCCCTATTGGGTTAGGACCCCACCGTTATGACCTTCTTTAACCTTAATCACCTCGTCACAGGCTCTGTCTCCAAATGTAGTCATGTTGGGGGTTAGGGCTTCAACGTAGGAATTTGGGGGCTGGGGGGCACAGTTCAGTCCATAGGACTATGTCTTCAGGATTCCTAAACTACTAAGCTGCAAAGTACCAGGCACTGTGCTAAAAACTTTACCATATGGTCACTGAATCCTTACTATGACTTTGAATTTAGTAATAATGTAGATAAATTAAGGTCTAATAGGTTAAGTAAAATATCCAAAATGAGAAAGCTAGGTAAACTCAGAGCCCAGATTCAAGTTCAGCTCCTTCCAACCCCAGAGTTTGTGCTCTTTCCAGTTATACGTTATTGCCTTAAAAAATACACTGTCCATATATTATAAGCAAACAACTTATTAGACTTTTTATTCAATGAGTTGAATAGCTATTTTGGTACAGATAGCTATTTTGATATTGGATACAGATAATTTGAGGAATTGTGCCCTTGTCTTTTTGATCCTGTAACTTAGGACCCTTTTCTCATGACACACACACACACCCCAGAGAAGACAAATGCAGGAACAAAAACTTTATTTTCAATTAAGCAAAGAGATAAATACCATCCTGAATGACAAAAATATAAAAGAGAAAGCAAATAAAAGAATGGTTAATGAGTTATCCAAGAAGAATAAAGTTGATCCTCTTTACCACACATAAGGGGAGGAAGGAAGATGACAAGCAAAAAGTATCTCTTCTGTGGAGTCTTAAAAAGTCTTAGAAATTGGAGACGTTGAGCACTACAGGAGGAAGAATGCTATGGCTGAAAAGAGGAGAGCGTATTTAAAATCTGTATGAGGAATAGATAGAACCCCTCAGAATTTTACCTCCACCCCACATGAGTAAAAGACAAATTTTCCCCCACCTCCATGGAAAATACAGGTTTTTGTCCTGGATGGGGGAGCACAGGGGGAAGAATAAATATGTTCTAGATTAAGGACATCAGGCACCAAGGAGGAAAGGGTGTTGGACTTAAAAGAGGGGGATTAAGTACACTTCCAAGTGAACAGTGAGACTCTTCCAGTGTTGTTTCACACCCCAGCTCTAGCAGACTGACATCCAGAATCATATCTCCTAACCAGAAGACTATAGGGTCCTTCCATGAAGAAATGGAACCACACAAGAACTACAGTTACTGAAATGTGAATATTCCCCCCAAAATGCTAGCTGGCTATCCTATTGCCCTGCCGTAAAACCTTTTAGTGTTCCACCCTTCCTATAACCCAGAGAACTTCTGAGAATCTTTTTGGTACCTCACTCTTAAATATCAATGGACACAAAAGGACCATGTGACATTTGAATAAAGTCTCCAACATGAAATACAGAAACTAAAATAAAGAGGAAAACAGAGCTCAGGGGAAACAGAAACAGTACTGAACAGAACAGAATCAAATGTCAAAAACTATAATTAAAATGCTCAGAAAGCTAAGAGAGGAAACACAAAACAAGAAAAAGAAGCTATGTTAAAAAAAAAAAAGGACAATTAAAGACTAAGGAAAAACACTTGGAAATTTTAAGTGGTGTAGCCAAATAATGTCTTTCAATGGAAGGATCTCTCAGAATATAGGAAAAAGAAAGACAGCATAGAGGGAGAAAAGGTAAGAAATTAGACTATCGATGCAGAATGCACAAGATCCAATTAATGTGAGTTACAGAAAGACAACTTAAAAGAGAGTGAAGAAGAAATTTTAAAAGAAACAGAACAGCATTTCCTAAGATGATATTTATTTCTAGTTTGAAAAGCTACCAAGTACTCAGACAATGAGTGAACAATGTTATACTCCAAGGTACATCATAATGAAATTTCAGAACACTAGGGAGAGGGAGAGGATACCCAAAAGCATGTGGAGAAAACAAAGGGACAAAATGTAAAGGAAAAGGGATGAAATAGTATGGAATCTCTCAAAAGACACATTGGAAGCTGAAAGACAATAGAGCAATGCCTTCAAGATACTGAAAGAAAATGTCTGTAACCAAGAATTCTATATCCAGCCAGACTGCCATGTAAAGGGGAAGGTGGAAAGGACATTTTCAGGCATGCAAGCACACACAAAAATGTATCCCTCTGCACCATTATTCAAGAAGTTAAAGAATGTGGTCCACATAGCCAACAAGAGTGAACCAAGAAAGAGGAAGACAAATGGAAATCCAATATGGGAAAGAGATGAAGGAAACCTCCAGTATGAGACTCAGAGGAAATCCCAGCATGACAGCTCTGCTCCTAGCCAGAACACAGCCAGTCAAGATGGAAGCAGAAAACCACCAGAAGACTCTAGGAGGTATGACGTGTCCAGGGGAGAAACAGACCAATACATTAAATTAGAAATTTGACCATGTAGAAAATCATACTGAGAAATATTTATAGAGTTGTTGGAGGTTGTGGAAAAACAACCAGATGTTTCCCCAAATAAATGAGTAAATAAAAAAAGTGATTATTAACTCTAGGAACAATAAAATATAATTCAAGAGAGGAAATGGAGTCCTATTAACTTTCTGGTTCAGCAGTGAACAATTCATATGTAGGCATTATCATGAAAACACTGAATATGTATGGACCTAACCAAAGCTGAAGTCTAATTATATTGGAAACAGGGGAAGAATATTCACTTATCATAAAGGAAATTCAGCCTTTTTTTCAGTAGTCAGTATCTAAAGCAGATATGTTAAAAGGTAATAGTATTTGTACTACTGAGAAATATGGAAGTTAATGCCAGAAGAATGGCTCAAAGAGTTGAAAGGAATTACCTCTGAGGGATGAGGAAAAGATAAGATAGGATACAAGAGACTGAAATTTTTTATTACAAGAATTGTAGCATAGTTTGACTTTTAACTCTTTGTATATGTAATATTCCTATGAAAGTAATTTTTATTTTGGAAAAGTGGATAAAAATCCTCACTTTGTATCCAGGGCAGTATTTTGGAGTGGAAGGGAATGTTTTAAAAGCAATGCAATGGAAGCTATCATTTGGCTTTTGGAAGGAAACCAAAAGCCACACACATCAGAGATGAATATTTACTTATCTATATGCCAGATTCATGTGGGTTGATAACTTGAATTAATGTATATAAAACCATTGACATCAAATAATTACTCAACTATACATTTGGAAATGTACTTGAATTTTCAGAACTCCTTAATTATTCTGTGATCTTTTTGCAGTTGTTTTTAAAGATTTTATTTATTTATTTGACACACAGAGAGAGAGATCACAAGTAGGCAGAGAGGCAGGCAGAGAGAGAGGGGGAAGCGGCCTCCCCACTGAGCAGAGCCTGATGCGGGGCTCGATTCCAGGACCCTGAGACCATGACCTGAGCCGAAGGCAGAGGCTTAACCCACTGAGCCACCCAGGTGCCCCTCGTTTTGCAGTTTTTTTTTTTTTAAGATTTTTTTTATTTATTTATTTGACAGATCACAAGTAGGCAGAGAGGCAGGCAGAGAGAGAGGAAGGAAAGCAGGCTCCCCGCTGAGCAGAGAGCCCGATGTGGGGCTCGATCCCCGAACCCTGGGATCATGACCTGAGCCGAAAGCAGAGGCTTTAACCCACTGAGCCACCCAGGCGCCCCTCGTTTTGCAGTTTTAAAGTGTTGGGGAAGATATTTTGGATTACAAGTAGACTGATGGTCAAATAAGCCTCAGTTAGAGTACCCAGTACTAGCATGTGTTATGCAGAGTCTGTCCTCTCTCCTCTCAAGCAGAGCTGGAAAATCTGCCATCCATAAGTGACACAGAGCTCTCTCTAGAACTAAAGAGCTTGAGAATTTTGCATTTTTAGGATCAGTATACATGAATTCCAAAGGAAAGTGTGTCCTTCTTCCCCAAATAAGGAAACTTTGGCCATTAGGCACATACCAGTTAACTCTTGATTGATTCCGCTAAGGGAGGGAATTGCACAGATAATCTAAAACACTGAATGAGAAAATATTTATGTTTGGTTTTGGACCATATCACATGATTTTAGAAGCCTGTTTATCCCTGCCATGTTGCTTCCTTCGGCTGACTCACATTAAAGACAGTTAACTTTCCCAAGTGAACATACGCTGTGGGTTGGGAAGCAAGAAGGCAGGCTAGGTTGAAAGTAGGACAGTCATAAGTAAGTGTGTGTTGACTGTGTTTTGGTATCACATTATTTCCCAGACAGTCTCTCTTACTTCCAAGTGGAATGCCAAACAGCTTGAGAAGAAGCAAAAGTAATGAAAGTTTGAATGTCAAAATACACCAGGCATTCCTTCTGATCCCCAGCAATGCACAAGAAGAGTTGGCACTATCCGACTTTAGATCGTCTGTTTGTGAGCAAAACCAGAGTCATGAATAGCTTCGCTTGAATGGGGTCATGCTACCCCCTTCCTCACGCACCATGGAGAATATGACATGCTCAATAAATTATGTAGAGAGGATACATGCGTGTGCTAATTGTGTCCTCAATGAGGATCTGCCCTATATCTTATAGAATGATTTCCTCCCGGTAGGCCCAATATAGACTTCATTTGTGGTCAACTTGGGAACCAGAATTGTGTTCTTCTGGGGAGAGAATAGTACTTATTGTTAGCAGTTTCCTTTAAGTGAAGTATGACAGGGTTTCTCTGGTGCTAATTACTCTTTTTTGCTGATGTGCTCTGGCCCGTGGTTTCAGTGACAAACTTGTTCTTAAAGTGAATGGGGAAAGCTTTATACAAAAGGAGAAATAAATGAGAGAGATTATAAAATTCCGTGTTAAAATATTTACAAGACTACTCCTTTACATCCTCAGAATATTAAGTTCTATCAAACCTTTTTTAAAATATTGCAGTTCTATCTTTATTGAGATATAATTGACATATAATTCTGTGTAGATCAGAACTTTCTTTTATTATTTCTGTAGAAAAAAGACTTCTTTAAAAGTGTGATGGGTATCCGTTGTCTGTACCTTAGTATGTTAGCCATTTTTTTGAAGTAATACATAAATAATGAAAACAACCCAAGTTTTACAACCAGACATAACAAAATAGACATTAAAAATAATAAATTTTTTGGTTACTGCTCTTAAATTCCTCAGGAGTAATAGTTAAAATGCTTCACACTGAGATTTTCTACTGGCCCATAACTGGTGAGTTTCACAAATTGGTTTATTTTCTATTCCTCCCCTGGAGTAATCTGGTTGTTCTAGAATAAATATGGTAAAGAATAAAAGTGAATAAACATAAGTAGAAATGTCTCCAACTGAAAATTTTTCTTTACTTCCCTCTCAATTTTCTGGGCCGCATACATCTAACATTTACAGAATAAAGGCTCTCTCTTGGAAGGTTTCTCTCCTCTTTCTCCTTGTTAGCCATAGATAGATGGTGTTTTTTTCCCTTCCATGTGGAAATAAAGCCACTTTTTACCTCCCCTCCCCCATTCTGTCCCATAACCTGGGTCCCACTGTTGCACAAAGAACATGATAGGAGAGGACTGGAGGACATCACACTTCATCTGCCTCCAGAGCTGATTATAAGACATCGCTGTGATTCTCCGCTCTGAAGATTTGCCCTTCACCAGCTGGCATCCCAAACGTTCAAAGATGGTCAGACTATGAGCCAGCACCTGCCTCCAGAGGGGTTGTTGTTCTTAAAGTCTTGTAATAATCAGTGATTTTTCTCCTTAGTTTTCTCTGGGTTTATGAAGTTCAAAGCTGATCCCCTTTTCGGTCTAACTTCAGTGATATTTAGCAAGGGTTTTTTTAAGTTTATTTACTTATTATCTCTTTTGTCTTTAGATCTTTTTCAAGTAAATTCACCATGGCCTCTGTTCTGCAGAGGGAGGCACAGACACCTGCCAAAATCTGCAGTCTGAACTTGGGATAAAATTGGCTTGTCCGGGAGGGATTTCTCCTCCACATCACTTGTGTTGGGGGAGACTTGACTTTTTCACCCAGTTTTCCTTATGATTGAGAGAATCTATAAGGTCATTGTTGTTCTCAGTCTTAACTACTTCTACTACTGGGTCCATTATACGTAAGATCAAATGCATTCTATATATGTCATATACATTATGATTATCATATACATTAGGATTTTTTCATATGGATTTTCTTGAAAGGTTTCTAGAAATTTTTATGCTTATCTTGAGCCCTCCAGGGTCAAGCTAGAGCAGTAGGAGAAATCGAGTGCCCTATGGAGAGGTGTAGGTCACAAGCATTTACCCCTGGTCACACTGGAATCACCGAGAGAGCTTAACAAATTATTGATGCCTGGAAACTTCTCCCCCTCCCTGCAGAGTTATTAAATCATTTGGTTTGAGATGCAGCTTGGCATTTAAAAAAACTCCCCAGATGATTTCAGCAGGCAACTGAGGATAAAGACAGCTGGTTTTGTTTAAATTTAGATTCCAGCCCCCCTGAGAAAAATCTAACACAAGGCTCTACCTTCAGTCTACAGCCTCTAAAAAATGCCAGCACATAGTCCATTCACAAAGGAACTCTCCTCCTTTTTGGGTAAGAATTGCAGGATTTTCTCGGGTGGCTATTGAACCGTGATCTTATCCACAAGAGACCCTGAGAAATCTATTAGTGAGCTCTTCTGAGCTAATGTAGTTCAAATCCAAGCATCATTCATGGATATCGACTACTAGTTCTTAGCTGAGTGTCACCTGCAGTAGGAGACTATAGCCACTGATAAAACATTTCCCATTTTTGAATTGACAGTAGTCAAAATAACTTGTCACTGAATTCACAGATTAGTCAAAATACTAATTATCAGGTGTCTCCTCTATCACCAGACAAATATTTCACTGACACAGTCATAAATTACAGTTGCAGTTTCTGAGTCTTTCCATTAGACTGGAGACCTGGGTCTGTTAGACTGATCAGTCCCATGGCTGTAGGTGCAAACTTCCCACATCCTCCACGGCCTGTCCCTCCCCCAGGGGGTGCTCTGTATAAGCACCAACCCGAGCATAACCTGTCAGCACCCTAAGAGTTCAACTTTCTTTAACCCAAAGGTCCCAGAAACCCTCTTCTTTACCTGCCGCCTGTAACACAGCCACAAAAGCAGTACTGGGTGACAGTAAGCCATCTGACACCCCACAAAAGCAGAGATCAATGAGCAGTATCCATGCCCACTCTTCGGAAAGCAACCTCTAGAACTGGTGGTAACGAAACTGGGCTAGTAGCTTTCTCTTGGTAGAAAGACTATTTGATATCAGGCCGTGGGTATGTGACTTCTATCAGCAGGAATCGCTTTAGAACCTCAGCCATTAGGGCCCCACTCGGAGTTGTAAGTGAGGCCTTGGGGCAGACTCACCTCCCTACCCACACCTGCTCCTTCCCCTAGAGACGTCTGTCATCTATCACCGTGGTTTTCTAGCCCCAGCGGAGCATTAGCATCACCTGGAGCCACTTCTAAATTACAGGAGGCCCAAGCTTCATGCCAGATCAATTGAGAAAACCCTCTGGGCATTGGTGTTTTGTAAAAGCTCCTGCATGGTTCTGATATATAGTGTTTCAAATCACTGACCTGGATCTCACCCCACCCCGAACCTGTCCCTGTTCCAGTTCTCAGATCTTGTCTCTGCCCTGATCGCCAATAAAGCTCCCACCATAACAAAGAGGCAACTGTCCAGAATTTCCCGTTGAATCTGGATTGTCTAGATTCTCCCTGTTGTCTTGTCCACGTGGGACCAGCCTAGGCTTTGCTCCTTCAACACCAGAGCAACCTCGGATGCTATTTTACCTGGTGGGCTCAAGTCACCCCTAATGAGGCTGCCAGCAGAAACAGTTATCTATCATGATGTATTTTGTCCAGCTCTTGTTTCTTTAAAAACTGGGCTCTGACTTGATTTGCAAAGATGAATTGTGCACAGCAGTCAAGCTCTTGGTGAGCTTCCTGAGCCTCCTGTCCATTATTCTTTTCAAAAAGGACAGCAGGGCACAAAAATGAATTAGAAGCGAAACCGGAACAAAGTGGGGGATGGTGTGCATGTAATTCAAAGCTTAGTGTTTGAAACAAGAGCTGCAGAAACATCCCTCAAAGCTCCCATCCAACACCCCCCCACCCCCGCCCCCTGGTATTCAGCAGAAGCCAAGGGTCTGAGAGCTCCGTGGTCAGAAGTCCCAAAGGTACAACAAAGACTTCTTTTCCAAAATCCTCCTTTTTTAAAAATTTTATTTTCCACATGTTTTATGAATTAATTCAGTTTTATCTGAAGGTAAATGTTGTGTACGCATGTGAAAAATAGAATGAGACATGTATTTGAATGGAGAAGAGACTCCAAAATTCTCTCCTATTATGAAACAGTGTGCCCATGGCATCATTTCTGTGTTTAATTAAAATTCAGTAGTAGGAAATCATTTTCTTTCATATGGCTCCGTTTCTCGAGATTTAAGTCAATTCCTAATAAGCCGTTCTCTGGAAGAATGTGTTACCCCGTGTCCAGTCTCAGAACACATTTTCAATCTGGGCCCTTGTCATCCAGCCAAGGGGAAGAAATAGGCATTCCCACACCTGATAGGTCTCCTGGACTATATGTTAGTTCTTGTTTTTATTTATTTATTTTTTAAGATTAATTCATTCATGAGAGAGAGAGAGTGGGAGGAGGGGGAGAGGGAGGGAATCTCAAGCAGACACCCTGTTGAGTGTGGAGACCCCCGGCCCCCTGGGGACTCAAGTTCACAACCCCCAGATCATGACCTCAACCAAAACCAAGAATCTGGAGGCTTAGGTGACTGAGCTACCCAGGCACCGCCGTGTTAGTTGCCTACTCAGGTCACCTTTTGCACCCTCAACTCCTCCATCAGAGAACCACTCTGGTAAGCATGGGAGCCCCAGCTGAGCAACACTTGGGCTGGCTTCAAGGATGTGTTGGTTTCATCCTTGGTTTCTACTGTTTCTTGTGAGGTAAAGTCTGTATTTGAGGTGGTGTATCTCCTGCCCTGGGTTTAAATCTTGATTTTCTCAAAACTCAGAACAGGCAATGTATTGTACATACCTGTACCCCAGTGTCCACCTGGATCAAATAAGATTGGCCTGTTGTGGGGATAGAATGAGAGAATATGCTTGGTAAGCTTGCAGCTTATGTTTATAATTGCTATTGTTAGGTTAAGAGCATTTTTAATCTGGAAGTTTTTAAAAGTTTTTTCCCATATAATCATGGAATGAATATAAATGATTTTATACAGAAGCATTGACTGACTGTATTAACATAATTTTGGTTTCGAGAAACAGAAACCACCACCTGCTTGCTTAAGTAGCCTGAATTATTAGGAGGATACAAAGATGTTCATAGAATTCAAGGATAGGAACACACGCAGCCTGGAAAGGTCCAGAGCCAGGGACTGCTCTGTGATTCTCATCTTTGCTCTCATTCTCTGTGCACCTGCTTCCTCCCTCTTTGCTAGACCAGCTTTATCTCTCCTTACTCATTTAGCAACACTTAGCTGCCAACAGGCCCAGCCACCAAAAGAAATCAAGTTGGTCTTTTTCAGTACCAACCCTAAATTTCTAGATACGGGTCTCCGATTTCCAGACCAGTCACTGAGGCCAGGGCAAAGCAATGTTTTGGCGGGGGTTTGGTTTGTTTAATTTTTTTTCATTTTTAGAGGTGGGGAGGGCTAGAGGGAGAGAGAGTGATTCTTAAGCAGGCTACATGCCCAGTGCAGAGTCCAAGTCGGGGCTCGATCTCATGACCCTGAGATCATGAGCTGAGCTGAAATCAAGAGTTGGGTCCTTACCCAACTGAGACACCCAGGCGCCCCAGGGGAAAGTAATATTTTGTAAATGGCTGCTGAGAGCCTACCACCGTATGTGGGCCCTGGGTAAGTAGAGTCCTACAAAGAAACATTTGAGAAGGATCTTTAAGTAACTTAGAAGACACGGATAATCTGCAGTTTAAATGATCACGACTTACATTGTGAACCAACTGTAGTGTAAGGAATAAATATTATCCATCTTAAATACAATCCTTCAGAACTTGAAAGAAGGTTTACATACCTCCAGGGATAATCCAGAAATGTGAGTGGTAGAAATCTCCCCAGAAGCAGAGTTTTGTTAAGTGATTGGAGATGTGGCAGAATTTTATGTAATATTAAAAACAATAATTATTTGTGTAAATGACCAAGTTGTAGATGGGAACCCTCAAATGTAATAAGGATGTCAACTCTCCCTAGGTTAATATGTTAATTTAGCTCAATCATCGTAAATAAAGATACTAAGAGCCCCCTCCATTTTTTGAAGTAGATAAGCTAATGAGGTTGAAATTGAAAAACAGACAAGCAAGAATAGTTAGGGAAAGTTTGAAAATTCTCTGTTATTGGGAACTAACCTCAACTAGATTTTATAGTATTATAAAGCCTTAACAAGTAGAATGGTGTGGTACTGGTCAATTAGACCAATGTAATTGAGGAGAAAGTTCAGAAATGGGCCCCAGTACAGAAGAGATTGTGTGTGTATGTGTCAGCTGTATTTCAATAAAATATTAAAATAGTTTCACGTTTACATCATAGTGAATCTACAATTTTATGTTTTTCTGTGCTCACCACAAGGTAGCTACCATCTGTCACCATACAATGCTATTACAATATCATTGACTATATTCCCTGTGCTGTACATTTCATTCCCATGACCTATACATGCCATACTGGAAGCCCATGTGTTCCCCTCTTTCTCACCCATTTTGCCCAACCTCCATTCCCTCCCCTCTGACAGCCATCAGTTCTCTGTATTTATGGGTCTGTTTCTGCTTTTTTGTGTGTTCATTTGTTTTGTTTCTTAGAGTCCACATATAAGTGAATCACATGGTATTTGTCTGATTTATTTCACTTGGCATAATACCATGAGGTTGCAGATGCAAGATCTCATTCTGTTGTGTGTGTGTGTGTGTGTACACACATCTTCTTTGCCCATTTATCTATGGATGGACATTTGGGTTTCTTCCCTATCTTGGCTATTGTAAATAATGCAGTAAACACAAGGGTGCATGTATTTCTTTTTGAGTTAGTGTTTTCATTTTCTTTGGGCAAATACCCAGTAGTGGAATTACTGGATTGTATGGTATTTCCATTTTTAATTTTCTAAGGAACCTCCATATGGTTTTCTGCAGTGGCTGCACCAATTTACATTCCCACCAGCACTGCATTAGTGTTCCTTTTTTTTTTTTTTTTTTTTTTTCTCCACATCCTGGCTAACATTTCTTATTTCTTGTTTTTTTAGCCTAGCCATTCTGACTGTTGAGGTGATATCTCACTGTGGTTTTGACTTGCATTTCCCTAATGATTAGTGATACTGAGCATCTTTTCATGTGTCTGTTAGCCATGTGTATGTCTTTGGGAAAATGTCTGTTCAGGTCTTCTGCCTATTTTTAAATCAGATTCTTTGTTTTTTAGGTGTTGATTTATAAAGTTCCTTATATATTTTGGATATTAACCCCTTAGTGGATATATCACTTTTGAGTATCTTCTCCCATTCAGTAGGTTGCCTTTTTGTTTTATTGGGGGTTTTCTTCAATGTGCGAAAGCTTTTTATTTTGGCGTAGTCCCAATAGTTTATTTTTTCCTTTTGTTTCCATTGCCTAAGGAGACATATCTAGAAAAATGTGCTAAGCCTCATGTCAAAAATATTACTTCTTGTTTTCTTCCAGTATCTGTATGGTTTCAGGTCTCACACTTAGGTCTTTAGTCCATTTTGAGTTTATTTTTATATTTTGTGTAAGGAAGTGGTACAGTTTCATTCCTTTGGATGTAGCTGTCAAGTTTTCCCAGAACCATTTGTTGAAGAGACTGTCTTTTCCCCATTGTGTATTCTTGCCTCCTTTATCATAGATTAACTGACCATATAAACATGAGTTTGTTTCTGGGTTCACTATTCTGTTCCATTGATGTATGTGTCTATTTTTGTGCCAATACCACACTGTTTTGATTGCGATAGCTTTGTTATATAGTCTGAAATCTGGGCTATGATACTTGCAGCTTTGTTTTTTTGTAAGATTGCTTTTGCTCTTCAGGGTCCTTTGTAGTTCCATACAAACTTTAGGATTGTTTGTTCCAGTTTTCTGAAAAATATTATTGGTATTGTGGACATTTTAACAACATTAATTCTTCAAATCCATGAAATATCTTCCCATTTGTTTGTGTCACCTTCAATATCTTTCATCAATGTTTTACAGTTTTCAGAATATAGGTTTGAACCACTTTTGTTAAGTTTATTCTTTGGCATGTTACTCTTTTTGGTGCAATTATAAATGGAATTGTTCTCTTAATTTCTCTTTCTGTTACTTTGTTATTAATGTATACAAATGCAATGGATTTATGTTTATTAATTTTATAGCCTACAATTTTATTGAATTTATTTATCACTTCTAATAGTTTTTTGGTGAACTCTTTTGGGTTTTCTATGTGTAGTATCATGTCACCTGCAAATAGTGAAATTTTTACTTCTTCCTTACCAATTAGGATGTCTTTTATTTCTTTTTCTTGTTTGATTATTGTGGCTAAGACTTCCAGTACTATGTTGAATAAAAGTGGCAAGAATAGATATACTTGTCATGTTTGTGATCTTAGGGCAAAATTAGTTTTCCACCATTGAGTATGATATTTGTTGTGGGTTTATCATTTGTAGACTTTGTTACACTTAAGTCTCTCCTCTCTAAATCCATTTGGTGAGGGTTTTTTTAATTATTAATTCAACTTTGTTATGAGTAATCATATGTTCAGATTTTCTTTTTCTTCCTGATTCAGTTTTAGAAGATTATATATTTCTAGGTATTTGTTCACTTTTTTCTAGGGTGTCCAAATTTTACCATGTAATTTTTTATATTTGTAATTCTTTTTGTAGCCATAATCCTTTTTATTTCTGTAGTATTGATTATTACTTCTCCCCTTTCATTTCTGATTTTAATTATTTGTGTCCTCTTTTTTTCTTGATGAGTCTGGCTAAAGGTTTAACAATTACATCTTTTAAAGGATAGCTCTTGTTTTTATTGATCTTTTCTATTTTTTTTTAATCTCTATTTCATTCATTTCCACTCTGATCTTTCTTATTTCCTTCCATCTGCTAACTTTGGGCTTTGTTTGTTCTTCTTTTTCTTAGAGTTTTGTTTTAGGTAGAAAGTTAGATTGTTTATTTGAGATTTTTCTTGTTTCTTGAAGTAGGCTTGTTTATTATAAACTTCCCCCTTGGAACTGCTTTTGCTGCATCCCAAAGATTTTGGACTATTGTTTCTCATTTGTTTCCATGTATTTTTAAATTTCCTATTTGATCTCTTTATTGAACCATTGGTTGTTTAGTAACATGTTGTTTAGTCCATATGTTTGTGGTTTTCCAGTTTTTTTTTCTCATAATTGATTTCTAGTTTCATACCATTTTGTTTGGAAAAGATGCTTGATATGATTTCAATCTTCCTAAATTTATTGGGACTTTTTTTATGGCCTAACATGACCTATTCTGAGGAATGTTCCATGTGCACCTGAAAAGAATATGTATTCTGTTGCTTTTGGATGGAATGTTCTATGAGTGTCTTAACTCCTAGATGGGATTTTTGTATATGACCAAGGTAGTATTGCAAATCGGTGGGGTGGTCTACTCAGTAAGTGGTATTAAAACAACCAAGTGCAATTGAGAAACAAAAATAAAATTTGACTCCCTTGTCACACAATATATCACAATAAATTAGAAATTAAAGAATGAGGTCATGAAACTATAATAAAACACTGAAAGAATTTTTATATAATGTCAAAGTAAAAAAGGTCTTTCCAACTGTGACTTACAATCAAAGAGCAATAAAATAAAAAGTTGATGTCTTCAAATATATGAAATTCAAAAAACTTCTCAGTGGCCCAAAAAAATAAATTGAAAACAAACTGGGGAAAATATTTGTAAATCACATCACAAGAGCTTAATGTATTGATTATATAAAAGAACTCACAGAAATCAATAAAGAAAAAATGAAGAAGGAAAACAAAGGATATGAAAAAAGTCACTGAAAAAAGGGATTACAAATGGCTTTAATAAAAATGGCTTGATTGAAAAGATGTTCAACTTCACTCATAATAAGAGAAATATCATTTCGAATTGCATGCAGACACTGTTTTTCATCTATCAATTGGCAAAACTTCAAAAAATTGATAACGTAATTTGTTTGTGAGACCATGGAGAGTAACTTTCATATGTAGCTCATGCAGTATAAATTGGCTCAGTTCCAAAGAATGAGATATGGCCATATCTGTAAATTGTAAATGCACACATCATTTGACCCAGAAATTGAAGTTCTGAGAATTGATCTTACAGATAGGCTTGGAAGTGTACAAAATGTATGTACAAGGGTATTCAGTGCAGCAAGAAATTAGAAACTAAATGTCTATCATTTGGGGGCTAGTCAAATAAAAGAAGGCATATATATATATATATATATATATATATATATATATATATATACACAATAGAATGCAAAGCAACTGTGGATGAAAAAATAGGATGCAGAATAAAATGTATTGAGTGCCAGTGTGTATTTTTAAGGGGATTAAAGAATACATGTGTACATGTACTTGGATTTACTTGGTTATTCTCTGAAAGGATAGACATGTAACTGAAATGTGCTGTGATCCCTATGGCAGGCAGATAGCAAATGGGAAGGTGGCATCAAGATCTCATATTAAGCTGCTTAGACTTTTTATGTCTGATCTAAGGACATGTATTATAATCTAGTCAAAATTTGCAATAAGTATGTCTTTAAAAAGTAAACATATGTTGGCATAAAATATAAAATTTGCCTAAGTTAAAAAAAAAAAAAGGAGACTTTTTTGTTTTTTCCTAATTTAGCAGTTACCTCAACCCCAATGGGCAGTCCATACCCTTCCTAACCTCCGCCCTCACTGGAATCTTTCAAAATTGATTCACCCTTTACATGATCATAGAAATATGAAGTTCAACTGAATGATATCTAGTCTTGTCATCTAAAATACAATTGCCCAGTGAGAAGAAATTTTTAGAAATTCCTTGGTGAATATTACGTTTTCTCAGACTATCTCACAATAATTGTGTTTCTGACAAAAAGAGAATGTGAGGTGATTCTGTGGTAGAAATATTTATAAATATAGAAAAATGCTTCTAAAAAAAAACTGTATCTCCCTTCGTGATGTGATATGAGGTATTTCTGCCCTGGGGGGGGGCAGATTTTCCATATGGCTGCTCTTCAGGACCAGGATCACCCTCAGAAAGCAGAGCGATGCCTCGGGGAGAGGCTCCAGCCTAGGGAAACATGAGGCTCTTCTCTCAGACAAATCTAGGTTTGACTCCAGGCACTACTTCTTCCTAGCTAGGTAACCAAAAATAAGATACATAATCTCTCTGAGCCTCATTTTTCCTAGTTACATAAGAGAGGGATAGAAATGCTGCGGGGGGAGTGCAAACTTTTTCTCTGCCCTTTTAGGCTCAGTCAGTGAAAGCCTATAAATTTAACAAACAAAAGACAGATTAGCAGGAGAAAAGGAATATAAATGTATTTATATTTTTACATGCATGGGAATTCCCAGCAAAGAAGCAAAACTCTAAGAAGTGGTTAGAGTCAGGAGCTTAGATACCCTTCTTAATAAAGGAAAAAAGGTTTTGGCTTCAAGGGATGATAAATTGTAGAGAAGTGACTAGGACACAGGTGAGGGAATTAATGGGAGATCAGGGGTATTTTGGTAAGATTCCTTTACACAGACTCATCCTGGTGCTGGCTGTCCATCTCCAGTGAGCTTTTCATCCTAGTACAGGGGAAGGGGGAGATTTATGCCTTGTTCTCAGGCAGATGTGGGGAAGGCAATAGAACAATCTATTGATTGTTCATCATTTCCAGTTCAAAATGATCCTTCTATCAGGACATATGTGGGAATGGCATAGCCTGACCTCCTTTAATGCCAATGAGACTTAAGTCAATTATGTACAGCAACAACCCCAGTGCTGGGTGTATTTTAATTGGTCCATAAATTGCTCAGTTTGCAAACGTGGCTTTTAAAGCGTTTGTTCACTTCCACTCGGATTGCTAGTTGCTCACCAATTATTTTCTGCAGCACACTCTGTGTGCTATTAACATTTTTCAAATGATCATCAACATCACTGTAAGTGAAGAAAAATGATGCTATATGTGTGTACAATGAGGACTTATGATTCACAGTTTTATTTCTGTGAAATAGAGTATGAAAATTGGCAAACAGAGAGAAAAAAGATCTGAAAACTTTTTGGCTGCATTATCTAGTTTCCACTGGGAAAATAGATTCTAAACCCAACAAGAAAATTGTTTTAGCTAGAAAGACTGTCCAAGTTTACTCCTAATGTGTATTATACTAAAACAAATTAAATGGGCAGGCACAAATTGTAGTTATCCTAACCAAACATAAATATAATTATAGGAGATTGTGCTATTGAATGTTTATATAACCTAAATCATTAGTCTCTACGTTGATTTTCTGCAAGTAAAATACACATAGGATATGGCAGTGAGATCGGAATTATCAGCTCACTGTTAATAGAAGCTATTTCATTTATTCAGTATTCAGCAAGCTGCTCCTGAATACTCGATTCTGTCCTAAGTGCTAGAATACAAAGATGAATTAGCACGGCGCCTGCGCCTGCCCCAAACATCACCGGCCAGAACCCCGAAGGAGCTGTGAACATGAATATCTCAATTCAGTCTGCAGAGCACTACGGTGCCCTTAGAAACAAGCGTTGATTATCTTGGAGTCAAAGAGCCTATCCTATGCCCTGTGAAGATCCCAGAACAGTCGGGAAGTCTTAATTATTTACTTCTTTTCATTCAGCCTAATGAAAACCTAAGTTTTCCTCCTTTTTTTTTTTTTTTTCTATCTGTAATATAGTGGTTGAAATGTATGAGTTGTGAACCTAAGTCATTCAGGAAGAGAAATTGCTCTCTCTGGATCAGCCCTGGAAATTTTTCTCCTCAGTTCCTCCCAGCACTCCCAATTAAAATGGCCTGAGTGAAGTCAGGTCGATGTATTTCCAACTCAGGGTAGCTCTGGAACCTCTGCTAGCTGGATTTGGCTTGAGCTGGGATCTCTGCCCAAAGAAAGTATTCATTCAGCATCCAAAGAAATATAATGAATTAGGGCTGGAATTACGAATCTGAGTTCTACAGACATCTAGAAAGGGTTCTGAGTAGCCTGTGTGTTTGTCTTTCTGTTGTTTCATTGTTTCTTAGCACACGTTTACAGGATTTTACCGCATCAAATATTCATTGAAAAAGTGCCATACTGTATTTAGAAATCTTTTCAGTGCGGTAGCAGCACACTCAACTAAAGTGGCTTAAAGAATTTAGTTTTCTTGGGTAAAATTGCCAGAATTTGTTTCAACAAATCTATAAGGTCAGTTCAGAAATCTTGATTCTCTTGTCCTTGTCCTCATCATCATGTATGACTGCAGCAGTTCCAGCCATAGTCCTTGTGTTTGTCTAGGAAGAGGAAGTAGAGGTAGTGGCGGCATTTGTACCAGGAGAGCAAAAGTTTTCCAGAGAGACTACAGCAGGCTTCTGTTGACTGTTTATTGGGCCAGAAGGGGAAAAGGGAGCTGGGAAGGGGATGAGTCAGCCCACCACCAGAATCTGCTCTTCACGGCCCTCATGGATGCTGTGGATGACATTGAAATAAGTGGTTAATTGGCTTCCCATGTCTGCTAGTTAAAACAAACTGACTCTTATTGTCAGTGATAACCTGATTTCTGCAGGAGGCTTCCAGTGAATTGATTGGAGAGTGAAATATATGCTGTTTCTCTTAGATATTTAGATGTGTGTTTTCTACCTCTTTTACTGAGTGGGCTGGGCCATTTCCATCTGACAAATCAAACATCAATATCATTATCCCCATACCTCTCCTACATAGAAGCCAGGGTCCTGAAGACTGCTGTTCCAATTCACGGGCTTCTTCTATTCATAAGAGTGACAATAATAACACTGTACTGAGTGCTTCTCCGCGGCCAAGCCCTGTGCTCAGAAGTGAGCTTCCCAGGGATGGCCTCTCTGGGCCCTCCAATCAGCCATATTTCCTCAACCCAAAGACAAAGCTCTCAGACGATGTTACTAGGAATAGTTTCTCTCCCCTAATCCCCACCAAAAGGAAAGCTGTCCTTCAATCAACAAAGTACCTTTCCATTGGTGCCATCCCAGAATCCAAGAAATATGTATTACCCCCACCGGAGGACACGAAAGCCAGCGGAACACCACGCCTGTAGGATCGAGCCCCACACCATCTTACTATATTCCCCCTCAGACTGACATGGCACCACGTGATATGGTAATGACTGTGTACAGAGCACTCACTTTGTGCCAGGCACTGAGCCAAGTGCTGGTCAGAGGGGAGCCCGTTTCATCCTCACTGAGCTGCCCAGTGACTATTGGTCCTGGTGAGCCTGAGTCCCAGTCAGGAAAACAGGTTCTAGAAGTAAAGTTCCTTGCTTAGATGCAAGCCAGCTTATCTGTTGCCAGGCCCCGTGCCCTTTACCACGGTGTGGTACTAGTTCTTAGAGCGACACGTGGGGACATTTAATTTCCTTCTATTTTACATGACTTCTCAGTTCTGCAGCCCAATCCCTAGGGACCTCTGTGGATACATCCTGATCTTAAGTCTTTTTATGTGCCTTCCCTTCCTATTTTCTTTACTCCTGTATTCCAGTGGGGTGAATAGGTCAACTAGCAGAATTCACTTTATTGCATTAACATGAAGAGCAGGAAAAGGCACGGGATCAATGCTAGGAGTGACAAAACACTTTGCAGGCCCCTAAAAAATTCAGTATCTGGGTGATGCATTTTGGGCAGAGAAGCAGGCAAATGAACAAACAGATCTGTCCTGAAGCTGTGAGAGCAACGAGTCCAAGCAACCCTGTCTAGGAAAACCCAGGAGTGCTTCCCAGAGGAAGAGGCATGGGCCAGTTACCACTCAGCAGCAGAGAAGGGGAGAGGGACCGGTAAAGGCACAGTGTGTGCAAGAGCCCTGAGGAATGAACGAAGTTGGTCAAGGGCGCAGGGCCTGGCCTGGAGCAACCTCTCAGCCAGTGGTAGCAGGAGACCAGCCCAAAAGGATAAGGCTCAAATCATGATGTTTGTTGGATTTGGTATTTGCCAAACTAAAATGCAGACTCTTATTGAGGGGACACAAGATAGCCAAAGGTCCAGGGAGAAGGATGGCTTTGTGGGTGACTAGCACAGAAGGGTGACACGATGGGGAGACACAGGAACAAGGAAAGGGACTATAACATCCCAAATGGAACATGAGCTTTGTTGGGGGAGTGGGAATCCCTTTAAGATGCTGTAACAGAATCACCGACTCTCTGACTCACAAAGAGTGGGAGTGTTCACCTAGACCATACCAGGGGCTTGTAAGAAATGCAGAATCTCAGGGGCACCTGGGTGGCTCAGTGGTTTAAAGCCTCTGCCTTCTGCTCAGGTCATGATCTTAGGGTCCTGGGATCGAGTCCCGCATCGGACTCTCTGCTCAGTGGAGAGACTACTTCCTCCTCTCTTTCTCTCTCTGCCTGCCTCTCTGCCTACTTGTGATCTCTCTCTGTCAAATAAATGAATAAAAAATCTTAAAAAAAAAAAAAAAGAAAGAAAGCAATGCAGAGTCTCAAGCCCCACCTAAGATGCTGACACAATGTGTGTTTTTAGTAAGATGCTCAGGCAACTCATATGCCCACTGAACTTTGAGAAGCATGGGTCAGTGAGAGGCAAGTGAGAGAACTTTCCTGAGGGGCTGCTTCTGAACCCCATCCAGGCAGTGAGTCCCAGTAGAAACCCTCACAAGAGCGACTTGTGACGGCAGCTAAGAGTGAACATTTGCCATCACCCAAGTACAAAGGGGGTTCTAAAATGCCGGCTCAGGTGCTACGTGCTGTGTGTAATGCACTGAGGAAGTCGAATGCAGTAAGAAGCTGCCATTTATTAATTAATAATATCTCCGGGATCTGACCGAGCCGTCCTCTGGCGCCATTGCACACATCCCCAGCAGCCTCAGAAGATGCTGGAGACAGGGAACTCCTCGGTGAGAGGGTGACGGTAGACGTCATTGTCCCCACTGTCTCTTCCTCCTGAGCCAGCGGCCCCTTCTCGCACGAGTGAGCTAGTTAAATATCTTGAATTCATGAACCTGGAGTATTAGAGAAACATTTCGTACAAGGTTAATAATGACAGTGCCTCGCTATATGCAAGCAAGCTTGAATTATTCCATTCGGACTGAAAATTCCTTGCTGAAAGCATCGTTTTCATTACACTTCAGTACCCCTAGAGTTTGGAACCTTCGAAATGCTTTTACGGCCTGAAGAAAGTGAGCATTTGAATGCTGCTGGCGGCTGACCACCTTTTCTCATGTCAACACAAACCCATTTGGGGTGTGTAGAAATTCCACAGTGTGGAGGGAGGGCCGCTCTTGACACTGGAGAGATGCAAAGGAAACCAGTGGCCGGAAAAAGGGACAAGGTTGTAAAAGCGAAGCAGACAGTCGCTGAAGGTGACCCACATTCCCATGGAGCATCACAGTGAAACTTCAGGAGTGAAGGCTCTGTGTTGCCAAAGAGAGTCTGGTTTTAAAAAAAAATCAGACTCGATGGTGACTTGCTTCAGTAAGAGTCTGTCTTCATCTCAAAGGACTTTTAAGAATCTAAGTAACTGCCTTCATGTGACAGGGTCACCTCTGAGTACCACCGAGGTGGGGACGCAGCCGCCGTAAGAATAAGTCAGACTGCATAACACCACATGGGGTACGCAACAAGGGTGAGTTTGAACCAAGCCACTCGGGAAGTCTGTCAGATCTTTGAATAAATGGGAAAGAGGCTGCCCTTTCAATGGGCCACCCTGAGAAGCGCTTTCTCTGGTAATGCAGTTTCTCTTCCGTGAGCTACAAATCAAACCTCCTGAAGCTCTAACCTGGTAGAAGTTTGAACAAAGACTGGATTGTCGAGGATACTTATTGCTGGTATTCTGAAATGAAGATTTTAAACCACAGGCTAGGAGGCTGGAAGGCAGTGTGAGCTGTGAGAACTGAAGGCGCGGGAAGGATTAAGAATCTCTGGAGAAGCACATCTGTGCAGCTCCGCGCCCCAGGGCCTTGGCACCGGCTCCAAGGTGCCTCTGCACCTGGCAGGGCATCAGATGCTTGCTGTGGCACATGCCCTCAGCAGTACGGCTTGTGAAGAGAAGGGAGGCAGGGCACCCGGCTTTGTTTCTCAGACAGAGCTGAATTAGAGACAAAAGATCCAGCGTCATGATTTCTTTCATAGAGGAGTACAAAAGAAATAAAATTGGCTTGAGCCGGGAATTCTTCCTTCTGTCTCCAAGCCTGTGTACAAGCATCCATTTCCGATTCCAGCCTCCGTGCAGCCAGCCCACACCACCACTGTGGTCTTGCCCACGAAGCACGTGTCAGCGTGCATTCTAGAATCACCCTGCCTCTCGCTAGCAGCGAGACCTAGGAAAGGGAGTAACATCGCTGAGCCTCAGTTTCCTGATTTGTAAAAGGTGATGATAATTCCAGTCTCACAGGCAGTTGTGAGGGTTAAATGACATCATATGTGTGGGGTGTCTCGTGTGGTTTTCTGATCCATAGTTGATGCTCAGTAAATGGTAGTTACCTCCTCTGGGTCCACCGTATGGTGTAGAGGTTTTGCAATACAATGTGGAAAGGGAGCAGGAGGGAGGGCTCTGAGTTTCTAAGGTTGCTAGTTATGTTCTGGGAGTTGTTTTTAACTAAGAAAGAAGTGTAGCAGGAGGAACAAGTATGCGGTGAGATGTTTGGGTTGATACACACTGATTTTGAGAGGAGATGTTGGAGACACTGGGAGAGATGAACCAGAAGCCTGGGACAGTAGTCGGTGTCGGGTGTAAGTACGAACAAGGGTATGCAGGGCGCCCAGGGGGCTCAGTCAATTAAGCATGGGACTCTTGATTTCGACTCCAGTTATGATCTCAGGGTCCTGGGATGGAGCCCTGTGTCAGGCTCAGCACTCAGCGGGGAGTCTGCTTGCCCCTCTCCCTCTGCCCCTCCCCCCACTCATGTGCACCCACGTGTGCACATTCTCTCTCTCTCTTTAAAATGAATAAATAAAATCCTTTGGAAAACAAACAAACAAACAAGTGTATGTAAACTATGGAGAAAGGACCAAGGAAAGAGCCCCAGGGAGCACCAACATTGAAAGGTGGATGGAGAAAAGAGCCAGATTAGTCAGAGAAATAGGAGTGCAACCAGCCCCTGACAGTGCCCTAGACTCTGGAAGTTCCAGAAACAAGGTCTCCTTCTGGGAGCAGAAGCTGCAAAGGCCTGAGAGGATAGGGACGAAAAGAGGCCACCAGGGGTCCGTGTGGAGTGGGGGGATTAGTCGCTGGGGATGTTGTAGAGATAGTGCCCTGGCGGCTGGGGACTGACGAGTGGGTGGGAGGTAAAGAGCTCAGAGGTGGTGAATGAGGGCCACTGTAAGGGGACCCAGAGTTGGGGGTTCTGTCAAAGAGAGGAAGCTGGATAGTTGTTAAAGACTGGCACGTCTGATTCTGCTCTGTGACTACTGCAGTAGGAAAGCGGGTCCAGTGTAAACCGAGGATTGCCGAGGTGGCAGGAGTTTTGAGAGAGAAGGAGTGGGCAGGGGGAGAAAAAGTGGCCTGCCAGGAAGTGTCTGTCAGGGGAGTGGAAGATGACCAAATGTGGGTCAAGGTGTAGGTCCATGTGATAAGACCATGTGGGTATGCTCACTGATGCTTACTGAAATTAGGCTCCTAGCTTCCCACAGGGACTGGGGGACAGGGGCCTTATCTTTGAGATTTGCTTTCAACAAACAGTAAATTCTTTGGCAGCCTTGAGTTTTCCCAGACATGCACATAAGGAGGGGCTGGGTCGACCCAAGGACATGGTCTTAGAAACATGCTAGTCTGCTCAAGTCTCCTAGTGGAATGAGGGGCAGACAAAATCTGTGCTCAGTGTCTGCAGTCCTGTGAGGCCGAGGTGGAGGCTTAGTCAAGAAGAGGGCCCTGGGGAGCCTGAGTTTGGTCAAGGAGAGGAAGCAGGGTCATGAAAACGTAATGATATTTGTAAGCTGAGAGGAAGGATCCAACAGAGAAGGAAGAAGGAACCAGAAATGGAGGACAGGCTGAAAGTCACAAGTGGCCAAGTATACAGGGTGGGGGTAGGAGGCATGGAGGGACCCTAAAGTCTCACAGTGGTGATGTTCAAATCAGGAGTGGCCAAACTTTCTCTGCAAAAGACCACATAACAAATACCTTAGGCTTTGCAAGCCCAATATGTCCCTGCAGAAACTTCTTTTATTAACCCTTTTTAAAAACGCAAAACTTAGGACACCTGGGTGGCTCCATTGCTTAAGCATCTGCCTTTGGCTCAGGTCATGATCCCAGAGTCCTGGGATAGAGCCCCACATCGGGCTCCCTGCTCAGCGGGAAGCCTTCTTCTTCCTCTCCCACTCCCTCGGCTTGTGCTCCCTCTCTCTCTCTTTCTCTGACAAATAAATAAATAAAATCTTAAAACAAACACACAAAAGCCATTCTGGCCATACCACATTGGGCTGCAAGCTGGATGCAACCAGCCATCACTTGCCAATCCCTTCTCCTAGCTGTGGTTTCTAATCCCGTGTGTGTGGAGCTCACCCTTTCATACCTCCTATGTACGCAGAACTTTGATGTTCCACCCGCCTGTGGGGACTTTCTCAGAACATTCACCTGCAAAAATTTCCTCCCCTCCTCCCAGCCAAGAAAAATAAATTACAACCTCATCTACTAGATGCAGAATTAATTTGTTACTTGGCATGGCCCCAAATCCTCAGGCCGGATTCATTCCATCGAGCCGCGTGCCAGCAGCCTCCATTCACAGCCAGGTGATGCTGTCTCCCTGGAGACGGCACTTTTTTGCCCACTACTTAAGCTTCATTGGGAGCAACTTCCTGCATGACATTAAAAATATCTTAGGATGGCACCTAAGGTCTGCCCATTCATTGTGTGCCAAGTAATTCCTGAGTCCCTTCCAGAAAGAAACCACCAGTAGGCAGTTCCAGGTCCCCTTGGATTGCAACTCCTCATGTGATTTAATTAACGGGGCTCTTAGTTGCGTTATCTAAGAGCAGAAAAAACAGAGGCAGTGTCTGTCCATGGCCCCGTGCTGGTATTTCAGCCCTGTGTCCTTGGCAGAAAATCCAAGGGCTGACCAGAGGAATTTGCTCCTTTCATCTAATGATGTCTAAGAATGTCGTTAGTTGGTTTTAAAGGTTCTGACGTGTTTCTGGGACCACAGGGTTTTAGGTGGGGAGCCAGGACTGAATGATTTCCTGAACGTCGTACCCTCTGCAGTGCAGCTCTCAGAAAACCAGCATGTCATCATGGGGATGTTCCAATTTGGAACTCAGAAGTGGATCTGAAACTCGGAGCCAAGTGTCTCTGTCACCTTGCGCAAGTTACCTAACTTAGCCGAGTCACAGACTTCTCGTCTGTGAGAGGAGGATAATCATGCGTGTCTTGCGGGATTATCACAAGGATTAGACATGAGGCTTGTAACCTTCCAAATGAGGCATCCCGCACCCAGAATACATTCAGCAAATGGTTGTAATAATCATATTAGTAAGGTCATAGAGTCTCATTTCAGAAAATATGAAAAGAAACTAGGTGCCATTTATCCCCAACAGTTTTGGATATGAAGATGAATGGCTGAGCAGTGTGATTTTTTTTTCAAAGTTTCTTTCAATTCTAGTTCTAGAAACTCCAGATTCCTAATCACATTTTGCTTTTAACCCCACTAGCCTCTTTTTTTTTTTTTTTTGAGTATAGTTGACACATAATAATTTCAGGCGTGCAGCATAGTGATTCGACAACTCTTTTTCCATCCCTTGCTTATATTCCCTCTGCTGTACCTTTCATCCCCGTGAATTATTCATCCCATGCCTGCTCAGCCTCTATCTCTCCCACCCCCCCCCCCCCCCCGCCCATTTCCCCCCCCCTCCTATCCCTCTCCCCTCTGGCAACCACCAGTTTGTTCTCTGTATATTATGGGTCTGATCCTGCTTTTTGTTTGTTTCTTTATTCATTTGTTTTGTTTATTCAGATTCCACATATGAGTGAAATCGTACGGTATTTGTCTTTCTCCGTCTGACTTATTTCACTTAGTGTAATACCCTCTGGGGTCCATCCACATTGTCTCAGTGGCAAAGTCTTTTTTTTAAATTTTGCTAAAAATGTTTATTATTTTTTATTAACATATGATGTATTATTTGTTTCAGGGGTACAGGTCTGTGATACACTAGTCTTAAACAAGTTACAGCTCTCCCCACAATGCATACCCTCCCCAATGTCCATCACCCAGCCGCCCCATCCCTCCTACCTCCCTCCCCTTCAGCAATCCTCAGTTTGTTTCCTGAGATTAAGAGTCTCTTATGGTTTATCTCCCTCTCTGGTTTCATCTTGTTTCATTTTTTCCTCTCTTCCCCTATGATCCTCTGCCTTGTTTCTCAAAGTCCTCATATCAGTGAGATCATATGATAATTGTCATTCTCTGATTGATTTATTTTGCTCAGCATAATACCCTCTAGTTCCATCCACATCGTTGGAAATGGCAAGATTTCATTTCTTTTGATGGCTGCATAGTATTCTATTATGTATATATACCAGATCTTCTTTATCCATTCATCTGTCGATGGACATCTGGGCTCTTTCCACAGTTTGGCTACTGTGGACATTCACGTGCACATGTCCCATTGGATCACTATATTTGTATCAGATTCTTGTCCTTTTTATGGCTGAGTAATATTCGTGTGTGTGTGTGTGTGTGTGTGTGTGTGTGTGTATCACATCTTATTTATCCATTCATCCATGGATGGACACTTAGGTTGCTTCCATATCTTGGCAATTGTAAATAAACCTAGGGAGGCATATATCTTTTTGAGCTAGTGTTTCCATTTTCCTTGGGTAAATACCTTGTAGTGGAATTACTGGAATTGTATAGTATTTCCATTTTTAATTTTTTGAGGAACCTCCATACTGTTTTCCACAGCAGCGGCACCACTTTACATTCCCAGCAACAGTTGCATGGCGGTTCCTTTTTCTCTAAATCCACACCCACACTTTCTATTTTTGTATTTTGCCTTTTTTAGCCTAGCCATTCTGACTGGTGTGAGGTGTTATCTTATTGTGGTTTTGATTTGCATTTCTCTGATGGTTAGCAATGTGAATCTTTTCATATGTCTATGGGCTATCTGTATGTCTTCTTTGGAAAAAAAAAAAGTCTATTCTGGTCCTCTGCCCATTTTTTTACTGGATTATTTGCTTTTTGGAGTTCTTTATGTATCTTGGTTGTTAACCTTGTATCAGATATATCATTTGCAAATATCTCTTCCCATTCTGTATGTTGCCTTCTTGTTTTATTAATGCTGTCTTTCCACTACCCTTTCTTATCACACATTTATACTCCATGTGCAAGCTAAGCAAACCTTACATGCACACACACAGACATACAGACGCACACACACACCCCTCATTCCCTATACCAAGTACGAATTGTTCTGTTCTACCTATTCTGTCACACCTGATGCATTCCCTAGCTCTGGGGCTTCCTATGGTTCCTTCCATCTCTGCCTCCTTGTGTGCCCTGCTCCCAGCTAATCCAGGAAACCAACCCTGAGTGATGACAGCTCCCTCCGTCTAACTCTGTTTCTCCCATGCATGCATACAGTGCTGTGTAGCTAGCTTTGGCAAAGCACAGTTTTTATGTTTTCTCTGGCTATATTTCCAGTTGGATGTCTTTTATTTTTTCATCCCATATGTTTGTTCTGTCTCTGCAGTTGTCTGTTCCTTGGCCTGGGGTTCTATATCTTGTTTCTTCTGTCTTTCCTCTCCATGCATGGCTGGCATGCTGGGAATGTGTTTGGCGATAAAAACTGAGAGATGCTTGTGTGGGCAAGTATTTGGGTGTGCCTCGTGAATAGTCACAATTGACAATGTTATATCCAGGAATGATAACTTGGCAACCACAGCAGGAAATAAATATCTTGGCAGGAAATAGAACTTTGGGACTACGGCCCTTGAGGGCAAAATTGGGGATACCTGAAAGGCCACAGACTAAAATGAAACATTAAATAGGTTTTATTATAAAACACAATGCTGCTATGAGCTAAGGCCGAAAATAGGTATTCCTGATGTTGAATTGTTTGTAGCAGGAAATCAGCAAAATGCAAATAGAAATGTTATTTACAAGACACTTTGGCAGGGCACATCTTTTCTTGCAGTGGGATTTAACCTATAGTTGTATTATCTTCCTCCTGCCCCTTCTTATCTTTCTTTGAAAGAGTTCCAGGGACACCCAACCATTCATTGTGAGTTTCCTTGGTTACCAATGACTTTCAGTTTTTCATTTGTGGGTTTCTGGTGTTAAACAAAAATCTCTCTGCTTTTGTGCTGCATTGACAAAGGTTAGAACTAGTGATTGTGCTTTTGTCTCCAGAAAAGCATTGCATTTTGTTTTTTCAATAAAATTACTACAGTAACAAAAGAATAGAAAATGACTCATAGAGGTTTTCTTTACTGGAGAGGTTTTATTTCTTTTGTCACAGATCCCAGAATTTTGACATTTGATTTAAAACTCTATATAATCAATCTACTTGTACAAAAAATAATTTTAGTTTCTCCACCTAAATAAACTAAACAAGATTACTGCTGCTGTCTTTCTTTCTTTCTTTCTTTCTTTCTTTCTTTCTTTCTGAGTCCCACCAACATCCCTGAATTGGCCAAATGTTTTATATGACTGCAAGAGAAAGTAGATGTGATGGGAATTAGGGAGTATATGTGAAAACCCATTGCAAGAAAGAAACATTTTTTGCATGATTACTAAGTATTGTTATATGCAACAGTGAATTCAAATGAGCTTAGCCTAGTTGAATCCGTTAGTCGGATGAGGTCTGGTTTAGACCATAGAGGAGGTAAAATGAGCTGGAGTGGGTCTTGCTGAGAAATGAGTGTCTGTGAGCAAATCTTGGGGCTTGCTTTCAGGGGTATGACCCTGCTGATTCCCTGCTCACATATCTGCTTCTCGATTTCCCTCCTTGCTGCCTGGTACCTGTAAGGACCTATTTAGCCAGAGGCTTCCATCAAGGTTAAAACAATAACATTGTTTAACCCTTAAACTATCCCTGCTCCCCTTCTCCCAGGTGACTTACTTAAAAACAAGTCCCTGAAACCAGCCCCAGGTAACAAAACCCAGATACAAGGGTGGGTCAGGCCAGGTGGAGACATCCGATCAGTGGGGGATTGCATACTGTCTCCCTAGCTACCAAGGAGTATGGGCCCCGCCCTTTGAGAGCCTTTTGGGTGCCAGTTCTGACCAAGGTGATAGGCTAGATCAAATGTCTACTATAGGGTAAATTGTAATTCAGTTGGTCACCTAGCATGACTGTGCAGCTTTCTCTCTGTGTTATAATTTCATTGGCCACCTGTGCATGGCCAAGCCCAACCGCACGGCCTTTGCCCTTAAAAGCTAGTCTGTGAAACAGAGAAGGTTCGCCCTCTCTTGTAAGAGGTGAGTCCCCGAACGTTCGGTTAGATTCTTGATGCTTGGCGTGGAATAAAGATTTGCTTGACCTTCACTTTATATCAGTCTCGCTCCTTTAATCACAGACCCATTTTGGGGGGGGCGGGGGGCTAACAGTACCTAATGACCAGATCTCCTGGCAGAGGCTCATAGGCAATCTTGAGTTGATGATCACATGCCTGGGCATCTTTCCCTTCGTGCTTCCTGAGAGGTGTAACTCCTTGGACACTGCTCAGCCTGAGAAGGGCCTGCCCAGAGGCAACCACAACCCATGCTCCACGAAGCTACTCTGCTGTCCATCCTCACAGCATTCTCCCCAGACTTCTCCAGAACTCCATGACCTGAGGGATCGTGGACCTGTCAGGCCAAATATCTGCTGATTGTAAGACCACTTGCAAATTAAATTTGCAATTTATTTTCCTTTTAGGATATCAAATGGATATTCTAATTTCCCATGTAAACATTCTTCACATTCTGTCCTTTTTTTTAAATTAAAGATTTTATTTTTATTATTTATTTGAAATAGAATGTGAGAGAGAGAGAAAGAGCACAAGATCAGAGAGCAGCAGGTAGTGGGAGAAGCAGGCTCCCCACCAAGCAGGGAGCCCAATGCTGGGCTTCATCCCAGGACCCTGAGATCATGACCTGAGCCGAAGACAGATGCTTAACGAACTGAGCCACTCAGGTGCCCTCTACTGGGCATCTACCACTGCCTTTTGGAACCCATGTTATTTACATTTCCTGAACCTGTGGTTGTCCACAAGTCCATGCCTGGCTGGAAAAACAAAGCCCTGACCTTCAATTTACCTTTTTTTAAAGGTTGTGACTAAGACATTGGCTGATTGTGCTGATTCCATTTCTCCACATACCCCTTTTCAACTTATCTTTTTTCAATCATACATAATCTAACAAGATAATACCCACTGAGCAATCTTATGTGCATACTAATTAGTGTTCTGAATCCCTCTCCAGGTGGTTCTTAGGCATCAAAATATCTCAGCACTAACCTGCTTTCCAACACTGTATTTCTAAGACCAGGAGCTTGTGGGCATCACCTTGTCTTTGAAGAATTCAGACTAAATGCTTCTAAAGAAACTTTGCTTTCCGAAGGCATGCTCTCATAAGCCTGCCTCTTAGCCTGCCTGTCAGTGGTTTCAACTGTTCTTTTTTTTTTTTTTTTTAAGGTTTTACTTACTTAACAGAGAGAGACACAGCAAGAGAGGGGACACAAGCAGGGAGAGTGGGAGAGGGAGAAGCAGGCTTCCCACTGAGCAGGGAGTTCAATGCGGGGCTCAATCCCAGGACCCTGGGATCATGGTCTGAACCGAAGACAGATGCTTAACCAACTGAGCCACCCAGGCGCCCTTCAACTGTTCTGAGACACATGTAGCTGATGACATTAGACAAGCAAAGTTTCAGTTTGACTCTTCGGGCAGCAAATCATTGGCTGAAATTAATTCTGATGATTCAAAATAAAACCTAGGGTTTTGTTTTGTTTTTTTTTTTAAGTGTCTGTTGGGTATACCGATATCTAGTTTTAAGGGTTATTGCTTCCTTGGTGTCCAATAGTGGCAGAGATTGAATCCACCTAGCAGCCCTGCAGTGGAGATAGTAATACCCCACTTTACTGAAGAAACTGAGGCCTCTAGAGCTAAGTACCTTGCTAGATACATGAAGGTGCATGGATGTGAATACAGGTCTGGTTCCAGTTCCCACACCCTTTCCAGTATAATTGATGCTCTCTCTCTCTCTCACTCTCTCTCTCTCTCTCTCTCAGTGTGTGTGTGCATTTCATTCCCACCCACCCTTCCGGCCTGCCATCTTCCTTCTCTGGAGCTTCCTTCCTGGCCTACCGTAGACTTCCCATTCTCCAACTCAGAGGTCATGACTTTAAACTCCCTCTTCTGCATTGTCTTGAAAGCCTCCACAATCCCATTCAACTTGAACTGCTCTAATGATAGTAAATCCTGAGTCTTGGCAGTTGACTCATGTCCCATTCTATTTGGTTACTAACTTTCCAGTAGAAAACAATTACAGTGATATGTGGGCCTGCTCAATTGAGTATTTTTCTGTAGATACTAGTGCAGTTGTTTTCAATGGTAAGTGTTTGGCAGGAAAAAAAAAAGAGAGACAGAGAGAGAGCCATAATAATAAATCATAAAGAGTTCATTGGAAGAAAATAATACATTATTTCAAGTAAAATTATGGAGAACTTTCAAATTTCTTGCTGCCTTGCAGTTAGAAGTGCTTGGTATGGAATGCTGACTTGGTCAAATACTATACATATAACATTTTATATACCATTAAATATATCTATATATATTCTTACAATTCTCTGTTCTGATTTCTTTTAAGTATCAAGTGCATTTCTAGGTAGCTCAAGAAGAAAGACTCAGGGGAGTAACTTTTCCCAATATGTATATACATACATCTTTCTGAATTCTCTTTTGCTCTAGTCCAACTTTGAAAACATGCTGACCTAATCATTTAACTCACAGTGAGTCTGTGAAATCAGATTAGTTCACCTCTGAATTGCTCCGAATCCCTATAGACAGTATCAGTGATTCTCCATCTTTAGTAGCTGGAGTACTTATTTAAAAAACATCTGAATCTGCACCCCAAATTCAAATTCAGGATATCTGGGTTAGGGCCCAGGAATATGAATTTTTGGCAAGTATCCCCAGATGAGTCTAACACAGGTGATCTGCAAATCCTACCTTGAGAAAAGCAAAAAGGGAGCTATCATAACAAACTTGATCTTATTGGATTCTCGAAACAGGCCTGTGAGATCAAAATTTACCAGCAGAAAATCTGGGGTTCAGTGAGGTCCCCTTACCTACACCCTCTGGTTCCCGGAGCACACAATATGCCTTTACATGTGATCTTGCCATATCTGCAATCCCCTTTTCTTCTTCTCTGTGTAATGAAGCCCCTCTTGTCCTTCAGGGCCCAGCCCTGGCTAGGCAGAACTCATCATCTTCTTGCTTGTAGAGCCCTTGGCTTGCTCTCTGATGGTTTGATGTCTATCACATTGAAGATGTTAGGTTCTACATCTGTCTGTGCCTCCACAGACTCAGTTCCTCCATGGAAGACTTCATCTAAGATCCCCACTGCCTTTCCCAGTGCCTGGAAGGTAGGAGGTGCTTCTTAAATATGGCACCCAGGGGATGCTGGGAGGTTCAGTCATTTGGGCGTCTGCCTTCAGCTCGGGTCATGATCCTAGGGTTCTGGGATCAAGCCCTGCCTCATCCCTCGCCCCACTGCTCATACTCTCTCTCATGTTCTCTTTCCCTCAAATCAATAAATAAAATATTAACAAAAAAATATGGTACTCAGATTGTAGAGTCAGGATCCAGACCACCACCTTCTGTCAACTGCTCAGTGCCCTTTCCTTCAGCAGGTCATGAACTTTTAGGTGCCTTCCAAAATCACTCCATAATACACAGTATACTCAATGCTTTTCCTGGTTGCTGCTGGTGACATAAATCCACAGTGGTAGAGGAATTCTGAGCACAATTAAGGGCATGATGTAAGACCTTGAAACAGATGAAAGTGACTGCTTTTCAACTGTTGAAATCATCAACCTGAGGACCCTCGTGCAATGTTCTAAATAAGCCACTGAAGTGATGGGAGACCTTCACACTGACTTCTCAGAACTTCAGACTCAAAACATTAGGGAAGATGCTTGGCTGCTACCATAGAAAGCTATCTATCTTGCTTTCATCTGGCTTAGCTCTAGACCCTATTTCTGAGCCAACTAGCACTATATTAGAGAGAAAGAGTTAGTTAGAAGTGGTCCCCTGTAAGCTGTGCTGGCCCACTGCCACCAGAGAAGGGTCTCATTGTCACTTTCTAATTATTACAGGATACTTCAGATTGATTCTTTTCTGGCTCTTGAGTTTCTCACAGCTGCCCTTTTTGTTTAGTTGAACCTGGCAAATAACATGTGATCTGTGTACTATCTGCTTTGCCAGCACAACCAGCTCAGCTCTTCCCAGGCTGAGATCTGACCAACTGTGGCTTGGACAACATGTGGATTTTTTTCCCCTCGGTAAGTGTGGGGAGAATGTTCGTCATAGCACGCTGCCTGTTTGTACTATGCCGAGTTGTCTCTTTCTGTCAACTAGAGGCAAATGTACCAGCAGGTACATGATTTGCATGTCAGAGTGGGTTAGAAAGTTGCTATGTAAACAACCTGACATGAACTTCCTAGTCATCTTCTGTTGCATATGGAGGCATCAAGAAATAGTCAGTGTCAATTAAATCATCCTTGAAGACTTTCATCTTTGCCTTGAAGGTTATATTAATAGTCATATTTGCATAGCTCTTTCCTTTTTCAAAAACTTCCACATTTAACCTCACAACAGCCCTTTGGACATCAATAATCATTTCATCTTGCATAACACACAGAAGTCAAATGGTTTCCCAAGGTCATAATCTCCATTGTACACCTTTGTGTCTGGTCTTCTTTTCATTACACTAGAGCACTCTCCCTAAACCTAGATGCCACACATCTTCATATTTACCTGCAAATGTAAACTCAGATGGGCTTAAATCTTAAAACTGGTGCTACTGCTAGGTGGCAGTGGGGCCATGGAGATATCACATTTCCATTGGTGGTACAACTAACTTTCTTAAAGAGATGGATGCTTCCATATTAAGGTTATGTGAACACTGATATCCGGCAGGCTTAGGAATGCAGTAATGGTCCATGGAGTTGCTGGACTCAGAGCATAGTGAGCTTAATTAAGTGCTGAAGGAAATTCAGGGTCCCATGAGGTGGCAGTAGTGGCTGGATATGTAGATGTAAACTATACACAGGTATCTTGGCCTCTGGGGATGACTGAGTAGCTCCTGTCGATTGTGTCCAATTCTTGATTTGGACTCAGGTGATGATCTCAGGGTCCTGAGATCAAGCCCCACGTCAGGCTCTATGCTCAGCAGAGAGTATCCTTACAAATTCTCTCTTTCTCTCCCTCTGCCCCTCCCCCTGCTTGTGTTCTCTCTCTCAAATAAACAAATATATCTTTTTAAGAAAAATCTTGGCCTCTAGAAGTGTTGCTCTGCTGACTGAGGAGTGGGAAGGTGGCTGTCCTACCTATTTCACCCATGTACCCACTTCCCTGGAGTTTTTTCCCCAAATAGTTATAACATGCATGGACATATTACTGACTAACTGAGCTGAACCAATTTTAGACCACCATTTGAAAAAACGGACCACCTGAACTGCTCTTCTCTGAACCACAGGCAAGTAAATCAGGAAGTGAAAATGCCTATGTCCTGACTCTGTTGTCTTCGTTTACTTGGTGAGAAGAGAAAAAGATATTTTTATGTTATGTTGGGAGACAAGGAGAAGTGTTTGGTAAATCCAAAATGTGTTTTCTGCATAATATGTAGACACTAATAACTGGCATCAGGACATAGCTTGTGATATTTTATTTTCAATTCTGGTGATTTGTTTGAACTGAACCATCTTGTAGGTAAGTATTGTAACAGAAGTATGTCATTACTTGCTATTTGCCTTCACTGCTCCAGAATTTTTCATAAATAATCTCATTTAATCTCCTCAAAGACCCAGTGATGTTTAGGTACTGTTATTAACTTTGATTCTGCAGATGATAACAGTGAGGATGATGACCTTTAATGACTTGCCCAAGCTACACAGCTAATAAATGGAAGTACCTAGAGTCAAATTCTGGCAGCTTGGCTGTGGAGCTAATGCTGTCTATAACTATGTGCCCCACAGGATGTGGTAGACAACACTCGGCTCCCAGAGCAATGAGGATGCTTTATAGGCACTTAATGAATGTTCGTTGGATGAATGATACAAACAAATGATTAAGCAAACAGTGAATATTCAACCAAATTGCAAAGAAAAAAAAAGGAATATTTGGGGTACTTCCTGTTGATGGGATCTATCTTCCCAAATATTGGATCAAAATAATAAAAGCAAAGTTCTCTATAATTACCATTAGATCATCCATTTTTAAATTTTTAAATCAAAATGCATGATGCTCCAGAAACACTATGTAGACATTTTTAACTGATTCTCTCACAGTTATCTCAAATAAGTCATGCCTGTCTATATTCTAAAATACTTCCCTTTGGGGTGCCTGGCTGGCTCAGTCAGTGGAGCATGTGACTCTAGATCTCTGGGTCATAAGTTCTAGCCCCACACTGGATGTAGAGCCTACTTAAAAATTTTTTAAAAGAAAAATTATAATAAATAAAAATACTTTCCCTTTCACCATGATTTAGGTTTCAATTCCTCATGTAACATTTCTTCTCAAATCCAACCATGCTTGACACTGAGAAACTATTTATTTGAATGCCTGTTCCTCCTATGTTAACTTCAGTATTTAAAATGAAATGGTAACCTTGGGGCACTTGAGTGGCTCAGCTGGTGAAACATCTGCCTTTGGCTTGGCTCGTGACCCTGGGTCCTGGGATAGAGCCTCACATAGGGCTCCCCGCTCAACAAGAAGTCTGCTTCTTCTCCCTCTGCCCTGCCCCTGCTCTGCTTTCTCTCTCTCACTCTCTCTCAAATAAATAAATGAAATCTTTAAAGATAAACATAAAATGATAACCTTGACCACAAACCCAAGAACTTTAGTTCAGCCTCTGGAGTTTATAGTCAAATTGTTTATAGTGCATGTGAATTTCAATCTAAAATGCTTCATGGATTTTTTTTTTTTAAGATTTTATTTTGTAAGCAATCTCTACACCCATTGTGGGGCTCAAACAACCCCAAGATCAAGAGTCATAGGCCCGACCAACTGAGCCAGCCAGGTGCCCCGCTTTATGGATTTTTAAAACAAATTATTTTAACTACATTCTCAAGACCAACTCCTGCATTGGGTGGGGAAACATACCAGGAGGAACAGATAACCAACACATAAAGAGAATGTGTGGCTTTCTCCTTTTTTCTCAACATCTTTGGGTAGCCAGTGTTGACATTACCATCCAGGAAGAGTTGAACTTTTATCTGGAGGGATTTAGCTAAAGAACAACTTGCATCAGTTCTGGATGGAACTCCCCATCTGCAGGGGAAGCCAGGGTTCACTCACCCCTCGCTGAGCATAGAGCCAGGCTGCTAATTACAAAGGAAACATGGCTACACCATCTGGTTGGAGAATTCATATACAACATGCAGAGCCCTAATCATACGTCCTGCTGGTAGGCTTACTGTCATGGGTAAACCAAGAAGAGTTGGAGCATATGCCAAAATTTTCCAGGTGTGGAAGAGCAAATTTAAGAAACTATGTATATTATGGTGAAAGAGAACAGCCAGAAAACTAAAAGAGCTGGGACTTCAAGGTTTATTACAAAGATAAGTTTATATTTATATTTATTATCACAGAATCCCATAAAGGATCCTCTTCAAGAACCCAGACTCTTTCCATAATCAGGCTCCAATATTCCCTATGGCAAGAATTGGTGAACTTTTTCTTTAAAAGCCAGATAGTAAATATTTTAGGCGTTGTAGGCCACATGGTCACTTGCAATTCCTCCACTCTGTAGTTGTAGCCATAGACAGCTAAGAAGGGCTGTATTCCAATAAAACTCTATTTATAAAAACAATTGGCTGGCTAAATTTGGCCTGCGGCCTATATGTTGCTGACCGCTCCCCTTAAGTCTCAAAATCTTCTCAGAAAAGATCAAGAACACACACTCTTTATTGAATCACCTTGCCCCAAAGGTGTCAACGCATCATGTTCATTGGTGAGAACTAGTCTCTTGCCATCACTAAATGCAGGGTCCCTGGGAAATGTAGTCCCCGGTTGGGAAGCCACTTCCATGTAATTCCTCTACATCATGGAGGAGAAATGTGAGTCCTTCGTTAGTAGATATGTAGCCATTTCAGCCATAGGCATATCGCACCCATAGTGACTATTCTGCTGGTCCTATAAAAGGAATGTAGGTGGAATTTCAGGTTTCTTAAAAGCAGTACTATTCATAGAAATGAATTTTAGCACTTAATCACTAATATACTGGTTATGAATTTCTTGGCCCAGACTATTACAATAAAACCAGTTATCAAAAGGGGTAATTCATTCTGTATTGGAAATAATAGTTTGTATTTTTATTGAAATGTTGTTATCTGCAAACATAGCATCTTATGGAAAGTGGTCATTTGTGTATCTATAATTGCATGTTGGCTTTTCTGTGTAAGTTTCATCAGAATACTCAGCAGGTGGGTCCATCCATGAAGACCTTGAATTGTTTCCATAGTCGAAGTGCTTTCTTCAGAAGATGAGGCAAATAAGGTTCAGAGATTAAAAAGCTAGTAATCTATTCAACTAAAAATATACAACCATAAAGAGATTTTTTAATTGTGAAGAAAAACAAAACAGAAATTTCTAAAACCTTGGTTTCCACAGTAACTTTGACTCTTTTGTGTGCATAAAATGCTTTGCGTGGCTACATAGATATTATATCAAGACTGAGCTGTGTCCAAAGCAGCAAGAGCCATGATTATAGACATCCTAGTTCATGTGTATCCCTTTTTCATAACTTGTCTGAAAGAAAATATGATTTCTTTTTTTGGCAAAGCTTTATGTGTGTTTTTTTTTCTCTGCTCAAAGGTGAGTTATTTCAGATGCATGAGGGGAGAGTGACCTATCTCTGATGGACGTGTGGATAAGGAAAGAATTGATCCTCTGCTTTGTTTTCGACTTTTTCCAGTGCTGTGATTGTCAGGTGTCTTCATAATCTCTTAACTATCAGAAAGGACTGCCTGACTCAGACAATGCGAGTAGTGAGGTCTACTGCTGCTCATCAATTCTGTCTCCCTCTTGGAGTTCTCCCTCTGGGCACAAAGCCACAAACCACCAACTCGGCACAGGTGCGCTGAGATTTACCTCTACAAATCCTATGCAAAATATTCTATCACCGCTTCTAAATAATTTTTGGTGAAACCTTTTTCAACACAAAATTCCCAAAGCAAATATCCCCTCCTTCCATTATCCTTTTTTGGGGGGGGGGATTTCTTAATTGGCTTGCACAGCACTGGTACAAATGAGCACATAAAGGTGTTTTATGTGGCTGTGCTCACATTTTTCTAATCACAAATAACTTTCACGCTCCCTGCCTGTATTAAGCATCACAGGCTATGGGCCATTGCTGTCACTTTATAGATTTGACTTTTCAAGGCTCACAACCCAGCGGCTGCTTTCATCCTCCTGGGTGCCTATGCCTGTAATTAAATTAGCTGCCCCAGCAGAATCGATGTCATCTGGGTGATGAACTTGTGATCAGCTTAGCCAGTCTTCCTATAAAGCCCCGTAATTGGATCGAATATCAGCATAACTTATATCAGTTATCCCTTTAGTGTACAGCATTGAACTTGTCAATATCGCTAAGGGTAAATAAAGTAAACACACAATTATATCTTCAATTTACAACTTAGAAGAGTAATTAAAGAAACACAAGGAGAGATTGTGAGCTTTCCACTGTATGGTCTTATAGGAATATCAAGTTTTGGTTTCAATACTAACTAGTCATGTGAACTTGAACAAATTTTTAATTTCTTTCAGTCTCAGTTTTCTCATCTGGTAAAAAGACATTAATAGCTCCATTTTTCTAGGACCCTCTGTGTGCTAAGCACTGAAATAATTGCTCTCCATCTTTAATTTATTCCTAATAACAACCAGCAATGTCATATTATGTCCATTTTATGATTTGTTGGAAAATGGGTGTTTGAGTTTCTTTTTGTCTACTAATATCAACATCCCTGTTTCTTTTGAAAGAATTATGCCTTTTGTGTCCTACCTTTATGGATGGTGATGGCAGGACTAAAGACCTGTTGATATAAGAAAGTGGAAAAGTATTTAAGTTTTTATATTTTTGCCTTTCTTTATTTCTAAGTACATACTTTGTTGTTGCTGCTACAATGAGTGTTATCATGAAGACCTCCTCAGTGGTGGGATATACACATCCAACATTATGCCAGTAGGCACAGAAAGGGCCAGAATGGTGGGTCAATGGGTTGGTTTTCTCTGGCTGCATCCCTTCTGACTCACCAGGCCCACATTAACAAGATGTTAACTATTTTGAATATCATCCATGATAAATGATCTGGGATCACAGAGTCCCTTCCTCCTAGTTGCATGAACCATCATGTCTGCTAAGTACATGTTTCCCTCCTCTGAACTGAAGACTTCTGGGCCCCAGAGTCTGTATCTGCATTCATCTTCACGTTCTCCAGTTCCAAGCATAGTGGTTGGCACAGTGAATGTGATCAGTAAATGTTTGGATGAATGGATAAATGGCTAAAAAGTAACTGATGTGAGGTGTGCCTGGGTGGCTCAGTTGGTTGAGCATCTGGCTTTTGATCTCGGCTCAGATTATGATCTCAGGTTTGTGAGACAGGGCTCCATGCTCAGCAGGGAATTTGCTTGAGATTCTCTTTCTCCCTCTCCCTCCCCACTCTGAAATAAATAAATAGATCTTTAAAAAAAAAAAAAAAAGTAAGTGACGTGAAACCAATGCTCCAAAAAATGAAACCTGTAAGGTCCATGACTAGGAAGTGGCAGCCCCAGCCCTGTCTCTTCTTCCTGCTTCTTACATAGCAGAGGTGAGAGTTGGCATTCTAAGATCATGGGTGTGCCTACCTCTTACTGGGAATTCGAAATTATTTGTTTCTTTCCCTTCTCCACCAAAGTGGAGTTCACAGCTTGCCCTTTATGAAGGCTGTGTATTTTCAAAGTACTTTTGAGTATCTCAGTCCTCAACTCTTATTTTGGATTGACAACTTAATATAGTCTTGGTTTTTGTGGTCTCACAAGAAGTAGACTCTTTTGATTCATCCTGAACCCTCGAGGAGTTCCTAGGCTTTTCCTCCATCTTTCTTCCTCTTCCACCATGAATGGTTTCATATCCTGCCCTCCTCTTGAGATCAAACGAGCCTTCAGGATTCCTGCGTCTTTTCCTCTACCCAATCAATAAGGGGAAAATAAATAAATAAATAATATATATATATATATATATATATTCATTTCTCTGCATGACTCTCCCAAGACTGCTCTTTATTTCTAATCTGAGTGAAATAATTCTCCTGCTTTCATTTAACCTTAGATGTTTATCCTTTGCCGCTATTGCTCACTTACTGATTAATTTTCATTTACATACAAATCCATTACGACATCCAGCAGGCCCCCTGCAAGTTCACAGCTTGCCCTTTATGAAGGCTGTGTATTTTCAAAAGTCTGGGAATTACTTGCAATCTGAACTGAATTAGAATTTAATTTTTTAAATCACTTGAGCAAAATATAAAAAGACTATATGCATAGATGCAAGGTGACTTAGTCACATACAGGATAAAGTTTCTAGGACACACTAAATCATTATTTTGTTGGTTTGCCTTAAGAAGTTGTAAAATAGAATATTAAGTAGAAAATGATTTGCTTTTTATCTATGCTGTGTGTTCTCACCCAACACTTTTTGGAGGGTCACTGATATTATGTAATCTTATGATCAAAACGGCTGATGTATGATCAGAGATCTTTATAATCAAAAGCGACACACAGGGAACCTTCTGGCTGGCAGTTACTACTTGTCTTTGCACCTTTGCCACATGCCCTGCATGAAATCTTAACTCAAATGAAGCCAGATGTAATGCTTTTTGATGTTTTCCAAAAGCAGTGTGCACTAGATTGAAAAAAAAAAAAAAACACTTTGTTTCTCTTTGGGGAAATAAAACATGCAGGTAAAGAATAATGAGACAACAGTACAGAAGAGAAAATCTGATGGGAGGCGAAATTGCCTGCTAGAGACTGTGAGTGCCGTGTGAGTTAAGAGACACTGTCCCTAGGAAGCTGTGGATCTGGGGATCCCTATTTAGTGGCAGGAGCTCAGAACTGAATGAGAACAGGAAAAGACAGCTATTTCTTTCTTTTGAAGCTAGAGCCTCAATTAGACCTGGGAATGGAATTGAAAGCATAGCACCTTAAGCCACTCTGTTAGAACTATATCTACTTGTTTACTTGTTGCCCATCTGTATATTCCTCCAACAGTATTGCTCTACCCATTGAGAAAGGAAGGAACTGTGCTGCTGAAGAGGACTTTTGCAGGACAGTTCAGATCCTTGGTGGGAAGAGACTGGTGGGGCACAATCGGTCTTTCAACAGGACCTTCATGGATTTTCCAGGATCAGCTTAGAGGGAGATCATTTCAGTAGCCCGGATGGAGACACCTTCTGCTTTGTCCATGATGAGGAAAACCTCCAAATACAAGCGCACAGTAATTTCACAACCACATGTTCTAGAAGCTCTGAGTTCATCATGCTCTGGTCTGTTCTCACGTACCTCAGTCTTACTTGCCAGTCACAACAAACAACAAAGGTGATCCTAGGTAGAGTGAAAAGTTCAACATTTTAAAAACACTCCACAAAGAAATGTGTGTGATTATTTTATTAAATCTGAAATGGACAAAAGACTTTGTATGGCATAAAGGCAGTGGAATAAATTATGGGTTGGAAAAATGGACACACCCAACAATGTAAAATTCAAATATTTTTATGTTTCAGAGGATATAGTACATAAAATTTCAATGCCAATCAAAATTAGGAGAAAATGTCTCCAACAAAGGGTAAATATATCCAGAATGTATTTCCATCTTTTAAACCAATAAGAGAAACACTAAAAAGTTGAAAGAAAAAGGAATCAAAGATCTGAGCAAGTCACAAGGGAAGAAATGCAAATGTACTCATTAAACAAACACTAGCTATGTGGCAAGGCACTGTTCTAGGTGGTGGAATGTAACAGCAAGGAAAGACCAAGTTCCTTCCTTCATGGAAAAGAACATTCTGATGTGCAAAGACCATCAATAAGCAAATTTTAAAAGTAAGTAACTACATAATATATCTGATGGGGATAAATACTTTAGAGAAAAATAAAGCAGAACAGCACAATAAGGAATCCCAGGTATTGATAGTCTGTCAACCTCTCTCAGGAGGCAACATTTGAGCAGAGGAAGAGAGAGCACTCCTAATTAGAATCTAAGTGAAGAACTTCCTAGAAGACCAGAAGAGCAGATGCAAATGCCCTGGGGTAGGGAAGGCTTCATGTCTTCAAAATAAGAGCTATCAGTGCGGCTGAGTACAGCTGGCAGAAAGGAAAACAGTGGACAATGAGATCAGAAAGGCAGGAGGTAGGAGCAGGCCAAGCAGGGTCTTCCCTGCTACTCCCTGCCTTTGCTCTGAGTAAATGGTGAAGCCCTACGAAATTTTGAGCAGAATAGAGACATACTGTAGTCTAAGGTTTAAAGGAAACCTCTACTATATGGGGAAAGTGTGAGAAGACAAAGGATTAAGCTGAGGAAGCAGTTAAGAGGCGATTCTAACCTTCCAGGCAGGACATGAAGGTAATTTGGACTAGGATGGTAACAGGAGGGGTGGTGAGAAATCATTTTGGGGTATATTTTAAAGACTGAATCAGTAGGTATTGCTGAAGGATCCAAGGCGTTGTATAAGGGAAAAGGTCTCATATGACGCCTGAGTTGTTGTTGTTGTTGTTGTTGTTGTTTTTAAGATTTTATTTATTTATTTGACAGAGAGAGAGAGTGAACATGTGCACAAGCCGGGGGAGAGGGAGAGAGAGAGAAGCAGGCTCCCCATTGAGCAGTGAGCCCGATGGGGGGCTTGATCCCAGGATACTGGGATTGTAACCTGAGCTGAAGGCAGATGCTTAACTGACTAAGCCACTCGGGCACCCCATGAATGATTTTTCAAGCTGAAACCAGGTGAGATGATCTTTGGCTAGGTACCTCAGAGCTAGGAGGAGAAATTTGTCTGGGTGTGAGCCTGGGACACCCCCACATTGAGAGTCTGTGATTTCCCAATGCCTACCAGGTGGGGCGGGAACATACCCCAACATAATAAAGGCCATATATGAAAAACCCACAGCTAAGATCATATTCAGTGGTAAAAAACAGAGCTTTTCCTCTAAGATCAGGAACAAGACAAGGATGTCCACTCTTACTACTTTTATTCAACATAGTACTGAAAGTCCTAACCACAGCAATCAGACAAGAAAAAGGAATAAAAAGCATCCAGATTGGTAAGGAAGAAATAAAACTTTTCACTATTTGCAGATGACATAAGAAAACCCTAATGACTCTGCCAAAAAAACTGCTAGAACTGAAAAATAATTCAGTAAAGTTACAGGATACAAACTTAATGTATAGAAATCTGTTGCATTTCTATACACTTAATAATGAAGTAGCAGAAAGAGAAATTAAGAAAACAATCCCACTTAAAATTGCACCAAAAAGAATAAAACACCTCAGAATAAACTTAACCAAGGAGGCGAAATACCTATACTCCAAAAACTATAAAACACGGATGAAAGAAATCGAAAGTGACACAAAGAAATGGAAAGATATTCCAAGCTTATGAATTGGAAGAATGAATGTTGTTAAAATGCCCTTACTACCTAAAGGAATCTATACATTTAATGCAATACCCTCAAAATACCAACAGCATTTTTACCAAACTAGAATAAGTAATCCTAAAATGTGTATGGAATCACAAAAGACCCTGAATAGCCAAAGCAATCTTGATAAATAAGAACAAAGCTGGAGGCATCATAATCCCAGATTTCAAGATATACTATAAAGTTGTAGTAAGCAAAACACTATGGTACTGGCACAAAAATAGACACTTAGATAAATGGAACAGAACAGAGCTTAGAAATAAGGCAATGTTTATATGGTCAATTACTCTATGACAAAGAAATTAAGCATATATTGTATTTTAAAAAATAGTCCCACAACATGGTGCACCTGGGTGGCTCAGTGGGTTAAGCCTCTGCCTTTGGCTCAGGTCATGATCTCAGGATTCTAGGATCAAGCCCCGTATTGGGCTCTCCGCTCCATGGGGAGCCTGCTTCCTCCCTCCCTGCCTACTTGTGATCTCTCTCTCTCTCTCTGTCAAATAAATAAATAAAATCTCTTTTAAAAAAAATAGTCCCACAACCACATTACATGAAGGAAACCACCTTGAAACACCATTGGGAAAGACGTGGGGATGTTTAGCCTCAGAAATAAATAAATACATATGAAAGTAAATACATAAATACATGAAAGTAAATACATAAATACTCAGAAATAAATAAATACATATGAAAGTAAATACATAAATACATAAAAAATAATTTTCCCTTACCAAAATGGCAAAGGACACAAAATGGAAAAATTCCAGAGTTGGCTAGAAGATAGAGAAATGGTCTTCTTGATATAGTGCTAGGGGGTGTGTGTGTTGGTATTACATACATTTTCTGGTGTCATTTTCTGGTGTCAGTTTGTATCAAAAGCCTGAAAACTTGGCATAGTCTTTGACTCAGCAGTCCCAGCCTAAGAAGTTCTGATTCTCAAAATGTATACAAAGGAAGCAATAATTGATAAGGGCAAAAATTTAACTATAAGAATCTCCACAGTATTCATAATTGAAGTGGTAAAAAACAGAGCTTTAGCAATACAGAAAAATCTGTATGAAAAAATACTATGCAGCAATTAAAAGTGATATCATAATAGTAATGACATAGAAAAATATTTCTAATATAGTGAGATTGTTTGACTTATTTCTGTTTATGTATGCCTAGAAAATAGACTGGAAGAAAATACACCAAAATGTCATATTCATTTCTGGGTAGTATGAGACAAGTGATTTTAATTTTATTAGATTTTCCTGTTTCAAATTTTCTACCATAAATTTATTAGCTAGACTGGCACACTGAGCAATTACAGACGAAAAGGCTAGAAATTTTTCACAGAAATAACACCGAAGCAACATCCTAGGACAGCACATCATTAGACTTTTCTACGATGTTAGAAATGCTCTGTGTCTATGCTAGTTGGGTACTTAAAATGTAGTTAGTTCAATTGAGAAACTGATTTTTCATTTTAATTAAGTTAAAGTTACAGAACCACGTACAAATACTGAGTACTATATTGGACAGTGGGATTCTATGGCAGATTGGCATGGCATAGAAAAAAGGATCAGCAGAATTTATTCAATGGAAGAAGAGCTCTGGATTAGACCAGATCTGAGACTATCAGCCCTCATTGGAATTAGGATGCCCATCAGTTTCCTAGGAGAAATTGGAAGCTTATTTCCAACCCCAGTGTATCAAACTCATCGACGCCTGTAATTTAGGTGTAAGGTAAATGATACAGAATTTTCATTCCATAATGTAGGCTTTTTCTTAATTTATATGTTTGGTTGTTATAAAATTTTTAGTTTAAGACCTCTTCCAGATCCTGGTAAAGACAGAATTCTGGACAGAGTGAATGCTATCCTAGTATTTCAAGCAGTATGCTTATGTCAGTAATCAACACCCCTTATCAAATGTTGGTTTTTCTTTAATTTATTTGAGAGAGAGTGCGGGGGAGGGGCAGAAAGAGGGAAAGAGAATCCCAAATAGACTCTGAGCCTAGTGCAGATCCCAATGTGGGGCTCGAACCCAGACCCTGAGATTGCAACCTGAGCTAAGAATTGATCAGTTAACTGACTTTGCTACCCAGGCACCATCAAATGTTGGTTTTTAAACAGACTTATTACTACTAACTGCCTGTGCAGCATGTTAGTTTAAGAGTATGACTCTATAACGACCTCTTAAAAGGTGTACAGAGGACCTTCTCGTTTCTGGTATTCTTTGTGTGTGTGGCTTATGTTTTAAGAATTATTTTCTTGTTGTTAATGCGCTTAAAAGCTTACAAAAAAGCTACAATCTGTTTTTAGCTAGGAAAAAAAGTCACAATTCTTAATTCTTCTTAACCAGGATTATTAAATTTTATAGCACTTAATGTAATATAATGATTATACTCTGATGGGAGAATGATGTTTTAAAAATAATGAAATTATGGCAGAAGCATTTAGATATAATTAGATAGCCCCAATAAAAATTTCAATTAGCCTTCCATTACATTGCAATTAACTTTGCATTTAACATTAGTGTGGCCATAGGCTTCACTTGTTTCTTGTTTTTTGAAAACAACATATGAATATTTTTTGTTTCTTCACATTAGTCTGAGAAGTCTCCTGGAAAATTAAATTAAAATCTAAAGAAGTTTTCTAAAAAAAAAAAAAAAAAAGCAAAAAAGTAGAAGATGGGGCGCCTGGGTGGCTCCGTGGGTTAAGCCTCTGCCTTCGGCTCAGGTCATGATTTCAGGGTTCTGGGATCGAGCCCCGCATCGGGCTCTCTGCTTGGCAGGGAGTCTGCTTTCCCCTCTCTCTCTCTGCCTGCCTATCTCCCTACTTGTGATCTCTCTTTCTTAAAAAAAAAAAAAAAGTATAAGATACACTTCAAATGATAACAGTTCATAATTCCCATTATATTAGTTATCTATTGCTGTGTGACAGATTAACTCAAAATTTTGCAACTTAAAACATTTATCAGTCAGTTAGTTTGGGAAGGTGAGGAATCTGAGAGCAGCTTCTCTGGGTGGTTCTGGATCAGGGTGTCTCACGAGATTGCCGTCAAGCTCTCCACCAGGGCTTCAGTATCCTAAAGCTTTCAGTTGCTTCTCCAAGTGGAGGACCCACTTCTAATAGGGCTGTTGGCAAGAAGCCTCAGTTCCTTACTGAGTGTTGGCAGAAACGGAAGCCTCAACACTTGGATCTTGCCACAGGGCGTGCCCAAGTGTCCTTTTCACATGGCCGCTGACTTCCTCCAGTGTTGGTAATCCAAAAGAGGAGGTGTGAAGCCTCCATGACTTTTATGGCCCAAACATGAAGTCACGTAGCTGTATTTCTTAGTCTGTTGAAGAGTCACTAAGTCCCACCCATATTTAAGAGGTAGGAAATGAGATTCTACCTCTTGAAGACCATAGGAATTTGTGCACACACTTTAAATCAAAACATATCTGGAAAGCTAGTTCAACAGCAGCAGGCAAAGCCAGACTTAGAACTTCGAATAGAACTTACTTGCTGAGGTCCACAGCCAAATGGCAGATTGGCATATACGTTTCTCCCCTTGTTTCTTGGAGTTCTGTTAGGCAGTCCTTGTAACTTTGTGCCTGACACATTTTTCCCACTAAGAATGTACCTTTGTGAGATCAAAAGTCAAAAACATACATGCTACCCTCTGTTTTTCAAGATTTCTGCTAGGCTCACTATGAAAGAAGAGCTCAAAGAAAACTCAGGTGGTCTCTCAACTGGGAAGGAAGAGGGGCCAAAAACGTATAATAGTGGGTGCTCTGCGGCTTTGCTCTCACGGATGGAAGCTTTCTATTTGAAATAACCCCTTGCCCTCTGCTATTCCCTACCTGCATTCTGTCCCTGGGTGATCTCATGCAATTCAACAAGGTTCACATTTTTATCTCTAGCCCAGACTTATCCCTGATCTTTAGAGCGTATCCAGCTGCTCAACATCTCTGCTGGTCTGATTAATTGGCATCTCAAACATACCTGTCCAAAGCAGGCTATTTCCTTCAGAGTCCCAGGGAAGAAGAAAACCAGTGTGATAAGCAGGCAGAGAGCAATGAGTGTCAGTTGCTCCCCTTGAGAATGGGCCCTGTTTCTGCTCACACAGTGTCGGGGCTGCTCCGTCAGCCTGCCTCTGCGGTTGGCTGTGCTCCCTGTGCCAAGAGATGGGTGGAGTTGTTTCCCACTCCTTTGGCAGCAGGAGTAATTTCCTAATTGGGCTCCAAGCTGAAAACAGATTTGCCCTATTTGGATGTCATAGCACTTCCTATGTGATAGCATTGATCACTCCTCGTGGTTGCAAGAAAGCTCGCCAACATGGGATTGTTCGTTAATCATTTCTGCCCAGGATTGTTTGGGCAACATGGACACGTATTCTGATGGTGCGGTTTGAGGGCACTTGAAGTGCTTTTATCCCCCAAATACCTCCTTTTATCATACCCCCATACTTCCTTTTATCAAGCACTACCATGTTCTGGTTCTCACCATATCAGTCACACCTAAGGTCCTTAAAACCAACTCCCCCTGCAGGGCCTGATGCTACTCAAGTCCTTCTAGGGAAGTTGGTCCCAAAGGCCTATTGTAGGTTTTGTTCTATAGTTTCACAAGAAAGAGTATATATGTTACAAAATTACACATTAGCCGGGAAAATGTAATATGAGATGCTTCTTGGCATCTCTGAGAGATCATTGCTTGGAAGAACCAGGACCTAAAACAAACAAACAAACAAAAGCCAGATAAATTTGATTTTATGGAGGTGAAAGAAGAGAAGAAGTGAAGGTCAGAAGTTTCCTAGGCAGGGTGAATTCTTCCTGAGGGCCAACACACAGGAAGGGAAATATCTGAGGGAGGAAAAGTTTGTCTTGTTCTAAATGTTTCTTGAATGATGAGTTGGCTGACTGCATAGAACTGTAGTATCCATCAAACGTCCACCAAAATTAAGTTTTTCAAAAAGTAAACACATATTTGAGAAGATTGTATCATATGAAATACAACCTCTTTCCCAGTGGTAACAGTATTTTTATTTATTAAGCAGTGATTAAGTGAAATGAGTTTTCTGCATGCTTAACGTATCTTGCCAGTTTGCTTTTTGGTTTTCTTCTGTTTCTTTTGCTTTTGTTTCTGTTTTTTAGTGTGCCCTGATGTTTTCTGTCTTATTTACTGCTATATCCCTAAACAACAGCTAACATAGTTCTTGGCACAAAGTATACGTTCCAAAATTATTTATTGAAAAAAGAAAGAAGCATCAAAGGGTACAAACTTCCAGCTTAAAATGAATAAGTTCTAGGGAGCAAATGGACAGCATGGTGACTGTAGTTAATGGTACTGTATTGAGTACTTGAAAGTTGCCAAGAGTGTTGGTCTTAAATGTTAAATATTCTCCCTACAATTGAAAAAGTGGTAATTGTGTGGGGTAAAGGACGTGTTAACTTGTCTTACAGTATAATTGTTTCTCAGTATATACTGTTAAATAACAAAAATTTTAGTCCATTTTAAAGATCTAATAGGCTGTAATTAATTCATCCATGAATCAGGCAGCATCCCATCTAGAAAGCAGAGGGGAGCTCCAAGAGGCTACAGAAAAGGAAAGGTTTTTAAAGGTAGAGAGGGAGCAGATAAAAGGAAATTATTAGAAAGAATCCATTCTTTTAGGCAAGGTTGCCCTCCTAAGGGGAACAGAAGGGGCCCATCAGTAAACTTCTTAGTGCTGACCAGGAAATTCCCATGTGGACTGGTTAAAGGTTACATTTCTGGGGAGCTGAAACTGCAGTTAAGTTAGGTATTAAGTCTTGGTTTACTGATTTGGGGTCTTAATGTAAGTGATACTATTTGGGACATGTGGTTTTCTTTTTAACAACTGGTGTATCAATCATTACAATGTAGGGGTGCCTATGTGGCTCAGTTCTTTGAACATCTGCCCTTGGCTCAGGTCATGATCTTGGGGTCTTCTGCTCAATGGGGAGACTGCTTGCCACTCTCCGTCTGCCCCTCTATATGTTCTCTCTCCCTCTCTCTCTCCCTCCAAATAAATACAATCTTTAAAAAATCATTACATTGTGTACCTTAAACTTACACAATGATATATGTCAATTATATCTTAATAAAGCAGGGGGAAAAAAAGATGAAGGAAAGGAGGGAATAAGGGTGGGAGGAAGGGAAGACTGGAGGAGGGGAGGGAAGGAGGGAGGGAGGGAGGAAAAGAAGGCAGTAAGGAAGAAGGAAGGCAGGAAACATTATCATATTTAATTCCCACAGGGTTTTGTTCTCCCTCTTTTACAAATAAGGTTATTGAGGCTTATCAAGGTTAAACCACAGCTAACAAAGAACTTGATTCCCACCTGTATTCATTCAACAAATACTATTCTTCTAACCTTAAAATAAAATAACACTTTGTCACATACAGACCAGATCTCACACACACAGTCCTGGTTTAGATTCTCATACATGTCTATGTGACTTGTGCATAATACTTAAATAGCTCAAGTTAAATCCAGATTCAAGTTAAATCCTATAAAGGAGATACTGTATATAATTAACGAGGTCATAGTATACAGATGATAACAGCTGCTGCTCTTCAAAATAAATTGGTGGATTAGCAAATTAATAGTTACCAAAAAAAACCCTTGAAAATATAATGAACTACATAATTGCAAAGCATTGTTATTAGCAGCCTAACTAGTTGTGGGAAATAATTCAGTAGGCATCTAGAAAGGCTAATGTTTTACATGTCTCTTTTTCTAACTCAGTTTACTTTATTTTATTTTTAAAGATTTTATTTATTCATTTGAGAGAGAGAGAGAAAGAAAGAGAGAGCCCAAGCAGGGGGAGAGGCAGAGGAAGAGGGAGAAGCAGACTCCCCACTGAGCTGGGAACCCGACGTGGGACTCAGTGCCCAGAAGGTCACCACCTGAGCTAAAGGCAGATGCTCAACCATCTGAGCCACCCAGGCACCCATGATTTATCTTAAAACAGCCAGAAAAGGAAAAAGTGATTTTGGACCAGAGATCTCTCTCTGTAAACTCTCATTCCCCAAAGTGTCATCCAAGGAACACAGCACAGCGTTCACCTGAGACCAGGCCAGAATCCAGGCCCCAAACCCCCTGAATCGGAATCTGCATATTAAGATCCCCAGGTGACTCATAGATACATTGACTTTTGGGCAGCATAGCTGTAAATCTCAGTGAGCTCATCTAGTAAAATGTAAGAATACAAGTGCCCAAAAGAGTTTCTGACCTTGCTCAAATAGAATTTTGTTCTTTATGCCCAAAGCCCCTGTGATAACAGTAACCTCAAAATCTCTGGGAAGACCAACTATTCTAGCACTACAGGGTCAAGGTAAGGGACTGGCTTTTTAGGGTCCTAGACAGGAACTGTGCCAACTGCAAAAAAAAAAATTTTTTTTTATAAATATGTCCCCTCCCTCTGCCCTAATATGTATTTGCAAGTCTATTTTTATCCTCTGAACTGCTGAGCCATTGTTAGGATTTGATTGTGTCATGTGCTTTGACATTAATTTTAATATGCAACAGTTTGAATTCAAGGTCCCATTCAGATGGAGGTTTTTTCCTTTTGTGGTGCTTATTTATATCTAACTATAAAAGCAGTACATACTGATTATAGCCAAGTTGGAAAACAAGAACCACTGCTGTGAACCTGTGTGTGTTTCTTATCAGTCTCATTTCAAGCAAAAGTGGGATTATACTGGTGAACTTTGTGACCTGATTTTTCTACTTGTCCTAAACACTTGCCCATCTTATGTAATTTGAAGATGATTAGATGGATCTCTATTATTTAATTTTGTGATTATATCAAAATTTAACCACCTCTAACTGAAAAAATATAGTTTCTAATGTGGTTACTATTTAAATTGTTATGATGAACATTTTTATTTATAATTGATGATTAATGATTTCTTACTATTGGTTCCACCTAGAATTTACTGAGTCAAAGGGTATCTGATACCTTTATTTTGATACATGGTATATCAGTTCATGGTCCCAAAAGCAGTCTAAGTACTAATCTAAACACAAAGCCAAGGAAGTCTAGAGTTAGTACATGTTAAGTCTCTATTAATTGAGGGGCAACATAATGATGGCTCATTATCTTAATTTGCATTCTTCATTTCTTAGTAAACTTCAATAGTATCACCAAGTTACAAAAACAAAAACAACTATCAAAATTCCACATCTCCTTTATATGGTCAATTAATCTATGACAAGGAGGCAAGAGTACACATTGGGGAAAAATAGTCCCTTCAGAATATGGTGCTGGGGAAACTGGACAGGCGACGTGCAAAACAATGAAACTGGACAATTCTAACACAAAATAAACTCAAGCACAAAAATAAACTCAAAATGGATTAAAGACCTAAATGTGAGACCCGAAACCAAAAAATCCTAGAAGAGAACACAGGCAGTAATCTCTCTGATATCAACTGTAGCAACATTTCACTAGCTACCTCTCCTAAGGAAAGGGCAACAAAAGCAAAAATAAACTATTGGGACTACATCAAAATTAAAAGAATTTGCACAGCAAAGGAAGCCATCATCAAGACAAAAAGACAACTAACTGAATGGGAGTAGATATTTATAAACTATATATTCAATAAAAGGTTAATATCCAAAATATATAAAGAGTTCATATAACTCAACATCAAAAAAAAAAAAAATCTAAAAATAGGCAAAGAACCTGAACAGACATTTTTCCAAAGAAGACATACACATGGCCAACAGACATATAAAAAGATTCTCCACATTGTTAATCATCAGGGAAATGCAAATCAAAATCACAATTAGATATCACCTCACATCAGTTCAAATGGCTAAAATCAAAAAGACAGAAAATAACAAGTGTTGTCAAGGATATGGAGTAAAAGGAACCCTCAGGCCTTTTTGGTGAGAGTGTAAATTGCTATAGCCACTATGGAAAGCACTAGAGAGTTTCCTCAAAAAGTTAAAAATGGAAATATCATACCATCCAATAATTCCACTATTATTGACCCCCCCCCAAAAAACCACTAATTGAAAAAGATACATTCACCCCCGTATTTACTGCAGCATTATTTATAATGGCCAAGATATGAAAGCAACCTAAATGTCAGTCCGTAGACACATGGATAAAGAAAATGTGGGAAATATGTGTGGGTGTAGTATATGACAGAATATTATACACCCATAAAAAATGATGAGGTCCTGCCATTTGAGACAACATGGATAGACCTAGATGATATAATGCTAAGTGAAATCGGTGAGACGGAGACAGACAAATACTGTGTAAGTACGATCTAAGGAAACTGAGTAAACAAAAAACAGAATCAGACCTAGAAATGCAGAGAACAAACTGGTGGCGCACCATTTCCCCAACACCTTCATGTGTTCGCCAACCTGGAAGTTCTCTGAACCCTGTACTTTTGGGATTTTTGTGTAGGCTTCTTTACAGAGGCATGATGGATCACGAACTCCATTTCCAGACTCTCTCCTCTCTGGAGAAGGGAACAGGGGGCCGAAAATTCCAAGCTTGTACTCGTGGTTTGATCTTTCTGGTCACCAGCTCCCATCGAGGAGCCCAGCAAGAGTCACATCATTAGGAGAAAAGACACTCCTATCACCCAGGAAATTCCAAGGGATTTAGGAACTCTACATTGGGAACTGGAATCAAAAACCAAATATTATAAAAGATGCTCCTAGTGTTCTTATCACTTAGGAAATTACAAGAGTTTTAGGAGCTCTGTGCCAGGAACTGGGGGCAGGGACCAATAGATAGCTTTTCTATTATCTTGCAGTCATAAAATATTATTCTTCTTTTTATTTCTTTTCAGTGGTTTATAAACATAAAATACATTATTTGCTCGCAGGCTGTATGATTTTATGACTCCCACTCTGGTCTTCTGTCTACACTGCATGCCACTGATATATGCTCAGGGTAAAAGCAGGACTGGTTTGCGGGGTTGGGGGGGAGCATACTCAGCCTAGACCTCTCTGGCTTCTAATTCTTAGACAATCTTCATCCTTTTTTTTTGAAAACTCAGGAGTTCAGGATACTCCTGATCTCTACTATTCCTGGCCCTATTTGCCCAAAGGTGAGAGGAAAAATTGTAGTTCTTTTGTTTCTTTGACAGCAGTAAGAACAAAATATGAATTGATCATCTGACATTATCCTGCTTCTGTGGGTGTTTTTAGAAGCAAAATATATTATCCTTCACAAAGAGAAACTCATTTATTCATTCTTGTGACCACTGAGTAAAGAATTAGATACAGGATTTCAGAATGATGCAGCTCTAGTCCAGTTGTTCCTTTTTTCAGATAAAGCCTAGCCCAGAAAGATTTAACAACTCATAAAAAAACACTCAGCAGTAGCACAACCCAATCCCAGACACTCCGTGATCTCTTCCACACCGTCTCCTCCGTGATGCGTCTTCCTTGCCTTACTCAACTAACTAGATTTATAAGTCAGAGTGTGAGAGTACCCGGGAGGCATCCCCATAGGTGCTCATCACAGGATACCCAGGGAAGATGTAACCAGGTACCTATAGACACAAGAGATCAATCAAGCATCAAGCAGGGCCCTCTGCCACCATGATTCTGTTCATTCAGTAAGAGACATCCATGGTTTTGAGTCCATGATACACACGTTATGCATGGTCCCTTCTCAGACCTGCCCAGAGAAGTTGCAGGAGTTTCCCACAAGGTCAATTCTTCCTTGAGGCAGTTGTTGAAATGTCCCTGAAGACTTAGGCAAGAAGGAATCAAGAAAATGGTTAGCAAATCCAAGCAAAACCCAAGGTGACGTTGTGGCCAGATGATTCCATTTTGGCTTGGTAAATAGAAAAACCACTTATGTGACCGTGGTGTTGCAGAGGAAGATAGGAGGACTGAAGTGTGCTTTTTAGCTAGAGGGGAGAGGAAGAAGAAGAGAATAAAATCTGATCCTGTCTTTATTTAAAATTGAAAGGGTACTTTCTGAAATGATTTTCTGTTAGATGGGTACTTTCTGAAATTTTTTAAGAAAATAAATTTCTGCTTGAGCTCTCTGCACCGTGTACTTCTTAGGGCCTTGTCCCTCCTTGGAGAAGAGTGATAAAAGCTAAGTTCCAAACACTAAGCAGTGTGTACAGGAAGTTCTGTAGAGGTTCAGAATAAACTTCTCCACAAAGCTGGTATGGCCAGAATTGACCAGGCACTACCTGCCAGTGGCCATCATCACGTTCTTAGCCTCAGGATTGGTGCTTCAAGCTCCCCAGTGGCTCGAACCACAAAAAAATCTGTTCCTTCCTGGGTTGTCCTTTCCAGCTACTTCTAAGAAAGACCAGGTACAAATTGGACAGGGTCGGCCCTTCGCCATTATCTTGGGCTCCAGTCTCAAATTAGACCTCTGCTTCTGGAGCCTGGATTCTGAGTTGAGAGTCTAAATAACACAGCAGATTCTCAGAAAGGAGAAAGGACTCTCATTGAAGATATAAATGGGCACACCTTACTAGATTCACGGAGGGGCAGTTACCTTGGATTCTCAGATGCATGGGGCATGCCTTGCTCTATTGAGGCAGAATTGTAGTGCTAGGAATCTGTCAAGCACAGAAATGGTATCGACAAAGAAAGTTAGGAGGTAGTCCCTTACACAGAAGCACAGGAGAAATAAGTACCAAGGATTGGTGAGATTGGGTTTCAGAATGCTGATTTATGGAGGCACCTGGGTGGCTCAGTGGATTAAAGACTCTGTCTTCAGCTTAGGTCATGATCTCAGGGTCCTGGGATCGAGCCCTGCATTGGGCTCTCTGCTTAGCAGGGAGCCTGCTTCCCCCTCTCTCTCTCTCTGCCTGCCTCTCTGCCTACTTGTGATCTCTGTCTGTCAAATAAATAAAATAAAATCTTAAAAAAAAAAAAAGAATGCTGATTTATGTTTTCCCACCTTTTTTTTTTTTTTTCTTTAAATTACCCCTCCTCTTTCTATATTTGGGAGAGTCAAATTCTTGGCTCTTGAGTTTCAAAAGCCCAATTCCTAGGCTGTCTGGCTGGCCTAGTCAGAGGAGCATGCAACTCTTGATCTTGGGGTCGTGAGTTTGAGCCCCTGGTGGGTGTAGGGATTACTTAAACAAATAAGATTAAAAAAAAAAAAAAAAAGTCTAATTCCTAGCATAAGACCAAAGATTTGGAAGCAGTGTGAATCATGACAGCACAGTGCCTTCAGGGTATGAGGAGGGTTTAGGGGAACAAAGGTGGTCCCTGAAGAGAAGTCCTATCCCCCCACCCTTCAGGGCTGAGTCTCTAGAGGGGGTGTGCTCGAAACCTCGAAGTGCACGGAGCCAGCAAGGGTCTGGTGCCACAACCAGCATCAGGAACAGCTGGGTATCTAGGCAGACAGGACCCAAACAGCATCCAGGGTTCCTTACACCAGCCTTGGGGAGTCAAGGGGCTCCTGGTGCCTGGCAGGAGTACAGAAACAAAACTCACTGTGACACCATGGTATGGGAGTGATCGTGTGAGTCCCAGGCACCAAGAGCGGGACAGCCCAGGACAGAGAGCTGACCCAGCTGAAGGGCTTTGCCATTATATACAAAGTATATGTAACAGCACCCCATCTGGACCAGCAGTTGAAAGCCGGGAGTCTCAATAGACCCCAACATTGACAGGGAACTCAGGACCAGTGCTCTGTAAGCCTATCTGGAGTTTAAACAAAACCCAAGAGAAAGGATGGATAAGAACCTTGAATTGCCTGATAATAAATATTTTTTAAGATTTTATTTATTTGAGAAAGAGAGAGCGAGAGCACAAGAGGGGATAGGGGCAGAGACAGAAGGAGAAACAGACTCCTCACCAAGCAGGGAGCCTGACTTGGGTCTCTATCCCAGAACTCTGGGATCATGACCTGAGCTGAAGGCAGACACTTAACCGACTAAGCCACCCAGACACCCCTGACCTGATAATGAGTTTCTATCCTCCAGCAGAAGAGGAGATAGAAATTAAGTTCCATTATAGAAAAACACAGGAAGTTGTGTTTCTTGCATAGCTGAATTTGTGACCTGAGATCCTTAATAACCACACACATAATTAGGGATTGGTTTATGTCCTACATAAACTAGAATGTAGCTTAGGTCTGCTGATAGAGTCATAATAGAAGGAGCATTTGCCTCATTCTCCCTGTTCTGAAAGAGCAAAGGCCATAAACAGTGGTTTACAACTTTTTAACCTCTAACTGAAGTATCCTAGGATTCACGTTGGTGGTCTGTGCTACATTCTCCCTGGGGGCCGTATCCATTCATGCCGGCTTCTGTCCCCTTCCCAGAGGGCTCCGTACAGAACCAGTTACTACATTTTTTTGAGGGGAGCCATTTAGGAAAAAATGTCTAAAAATGCTCCTTGGAGGAGAATAATGAAAACACAACAGCTGAAAAATACTGGTCTGTTGTAATCTGGAAGGCTTGGGAACCAGACTGAACAGTCTTAGCCTACGTATATCCCAAAACCACTCATTAATGGCACGATGGGAATCACTTTGAATTAATATAGTTAATTCACTCGCTCAGTAAAAACCTAAATTCACACACAAACACACATCTTTTTTTTTTTTTTTCCTGGAAGTAGCAGTGGTGGTGATCAAATCTAAATAAAGTTTGTGGACATGATGTCAGAATAGAATGAAAGCTTCAGAAATGTAAGGAAGTGTACCACAACCACCTCTCCTGAGAAAAGAAAAGGAAGTTGTCAGGTTTGTAACCAAATAAGTGAATGGATTAACTATTTTGATACAGTATCATTGCTGTAGATGAACCATCCCTATAGAAGCAGAACTGCAGGTGTTACAGTAAAAGATGCGAAAGAAGCAAGAAGACAGGGGAGCCTGGTTAACCCTCTGCCTTCAGCTCAGGTCATGATCTCAGTCAGGGTCCTGGGATCAAGCCCCCGCGCATCTGCATCTGGGCTCTCTGCTCGGCGGGGAGCCTGCTTCCCCCTCTCTCTCTGCCTGCCTTTCTGCCTACTTGTGATCTCTGTCTGTCAAATAAATAAATAAAATCTTAAAAAAAAGAAGAAGAAGAAGAAGAAGGAGAAGGAGAAGGAGAAGGAGAAGGAGAAGGAGAAGAAGAAGAAGAAGAAGCAAGAAGACAGGTACTACACGAAAAGGGCAGAACCTGATCCTGGGTCTCCTACCTTTTTGAATCCTCAGTATTGTGGTTAGGGCAGTTATCTGGCGAGAAATGCCAAAGAACAGAAGCAAATATCCTAACTTGTAAACAGGACAAAGGAAGCTGCTGAGACTGGGAGAGTCAAGGGCTTTGTCTCTGGGTGTTTCTGATCTGGAAGATTGGCCCATTGTTTCTGCTGGGGGAGGTCCCTGGGGGTGAAGTCAGGTGACAGGTGGAATGGCAAGTATCCAGAGGAAACTTACCCCCTACCCAAGGGACCTACAAGCAGTAAGCAGTACATCTACTACATCTAGCATGTATCTAGCTTAGAAAGACCAGGCAACAAGCATATAATAAACAGACGGTTGGAAGCTATGCAGAAAGACAGGTACAAAGGCAGTTAGGCAATAACAGAAAGAGAAAACAGATTTGGGCTCACATCCTTGCTCCCCCACTTTGTAAATGTGCACACCTTTTGCCAGAGGATTTCAATTCTGAGCTTCAGGCCTCTGTTTGTAAACCAAGCTTAATCCCTACTTGCCAGATTGTTTTGAGGATTAAATGAGAATACATTGCAAAGAAGCAGGTTCCAGTAAATGGGAGTTTAAATAAAGGGGTGGGTGAAAGTTGAGAACAATGAGGTGGAAAGATTTAAAGTGTCACTAAGCTGAGTGTGTGTGTGTCTGGGCACGTGTGTGTGTGTGTGTGTGTGTGTGTGTGTGTGTGTGTGTTTACTTTGTAATATTCACCATAGTGTACCTCCTAACGGGCGTCGAGAGTATGGGTGTACTTAACGAAGGGGATGGGGAGGGAAAGTCTTGGAAAGGAAGGTATAAACAAGTGAAGTCCAGCTCCACCATCACTAAAGAAGAGGACTTGGTGACTGGTGACTCTGGGGATTTTTTAGCATTGATAAAATGGGTGTCCCTGCAGTGTTCTAAACCAGGAATTTGTTTTAGGAGTTGGCCTTTGGTCTGTTCTATGAAAAAGAAATGCACAGCAGCAGACAGACTCATTGGAGAGGGGTTTCGCAGCACTGGAATGAACTTGCAAAAATGGCACTAACTAGGAAAGGGGGAGTAGGAACCATGAGGAAAGATAAATGAACTCTAAGACGTATTGGTTGGTAAAGTTAAAATGAATGAAATCCCCTGTCATTTTATCCCTTTGTTAGAAATGGTTCCCCATCAACAGGCCAGAGGAGAGAACAGAAGCAAGTCACTCAGGGTAGGATTTCTTTCTTCCACGTCAAGGAGACCTTCAATGACAAGGAGATAGTTGTCAGAAAGACACCATCTCCAAAAATAAAGGCAAGCATTACCATTTAATAAGAGAGAAGCTCTGAGCAAAAGACTTAGCAAACAGCCCAAGTGCTTTAGACAATCTGTATGACAACTTAAAATTTATTTCAATGGCAGATCTAGAAGGAGGCTCGAGTAATTCATATGTTGTGGGAATCCATAAGCAAGGATTGAGCAAATTTACTGCCTGAGAGTATTAACAGCACATAATTTAAAAATAAAATAAAATGTAAAGCTATGTTTCCTGCCAAAAGGAGATTTATAGCCTTCTTGGAAGCACCAATAAAACAGAAATCATACTTGCTATATATTAGATCAAAGAATATAAGTGTAACAATTCATTTGCCTTGGGGCACCTGGGTGGCTCAGTCGGTTAACTGTCTGCCTTTGTCCTGGGTCATGATCCTGGGGTCCTTTGATGGAGCCCCATGTTGGGCTCTGTGCTCGTCCGGGGGGAGTCTGCTTGTCCCTCTCCCTCTGCCTCTGTCCCCAAACTCCACCCCACCCCTGCGCTGCTCATGCTCTCTCTCTCTCTCTCTCTCTCTCTCTCTCTCAAATAAATAAATAAATAAATAAAGTCTTTTTAAAAATAATTCATTTGCCTTTTCAAAAATAGTAAGCAGTGTACTTTGGAGATTGGGGCAGTTTCTCCGTGTTGGACTTCAGAAGGATAACAAAACTATAGAGCAAAGCTTTTTTGAGCATTTCATCTAGTCTTCATAATTGAGTTTTACTCGGTGTGGATGCAATATTTATGCTGTTAAAGATGAAGGTAAATATGCCAGTTTGTCAGTTCTTTAACTGAGCCCATAGGACATCGGCAACAGGGAGAAAACCCAGTTAATGAATTTGTGTCCGAGGGATCTGCTGGGAAGGCAGCAGGTGTGACAGCGTATTGTCTTCTGAAATTCCGTTTTGCCTTTTATAACTTCCATTTAAATTCTCATCTTTACGGTTGTATGAGAGGTTTCTTATTCCCTGCACAATGGTTTTTGTGTTCTTGAGAAGGAAAAACAAACTATCCTAAATAAGGCCTAAATCTTCATCCAATATCACCGGGCCTTTTTGTATAACTCAAAATGCCAAACCAGGGACGCCTGGGTGGCTCAGTGGGTTAAAGCCTCTGCCTTTGGCTCAGGTCATGATCCTGGGATCAAGCCTGCATCGCGCTCTCTGCTCAGCGGGGAGCCTGATTCGCTTCCTTTCTCTCTGCCTGCCTCTCTGCCTACTTGTGATCTGTCAAATAAATAAATAAATCTTAAAAAAAAAAAAAATGCCAAACCATTGTGCTTGCCCACCAGGCCCCATTCTAGGCAAGTTCTTGATGTGGAACAGTGTTCCAGGAAAGTTTTCTTGGGGCTTTTGTTACATTTTGCTTCTGAATCTTCTGTCATCCTTTTGAATAAGGGCCAGAAATGTATGCACTGAAATTCAGATGTGTAAAAACGATAAAGAGTAACTTTCATTTTCTGTAACTGAAGGAATCTGGCCTGAGAACTTCTATTCCTACTTAGTGGCCAAAAATAAAAAAATAAAAACAAAAAAAATCATAAACTTATCAATTAAAGTTAATCATGTCTCTTGCAGTTTATTAAGCTTTGCAGGAGTTGACTTAGACTCTTTTGGGTCTCAGTCAATTCAAAATTTAAAACCCTCAAAGAAAAAGCATAAGCAACAAAAGAAAAAACTGGCAAGTTGAACTTTATGATAATTAAAACCATTGTGCATTAAAGGACACTATCAACAGGGAATCCATGATATGGGAGAAAATATTTGCAAATCAGGTATCTGATAAGAAATCGAGAACCAGAATATATAATGTACTCCTACAACTCAACAACAAGAAAAAAACAAACAACCCAATTTAAAGATGGGCAAAGGCTTTGAATGAAAATTTCTCCAAGGAAATATTTAAGTGGCCATTAAGCACATAAAAATATGCTCAACCTCACCAGTCACTAGAGAAATGCAAATGAAAACCGTAATATACCTCATACCCATTAGGATGGTTACTATCAAATAAAACCAGGAGCTATCTAGTATTGGTGAGGGCCTGGGAGAATTGGAACTCTTATACATGGCTGGTAGGGTTATGGGACTTTTGTTCCCTTAGTGCCCACAGTTCTTAGTCACACCTCTTTGAAGCTTGAAGACGTAGACCAGACGAGTGGTGGGCAGCAAGCAAAGTTTATTGAGCGATAGTACAAAGCCCCCAGAGAGGGAGGGGACCTGAAAGATTTGCTGTTTTGGCGTTCAAATCTAGGGGGGTTTGGGGGTGCCTAGGTGGCTCAGTGGGTTAAATTCTCTGCCTTCGGCTCAGGTAATGATCCTAGGGTCATGGGATCGAGCCCCACATCGGGCTCTCTGCTCGGCGGGAGCCTGCTTCCCTTCCTCTCTCTGCCTGCCTCTCTGCCTACTTGTGATCTGTCAAATAAATAAATAAAATCTCTTTAAAAAAAATAAATAAATCTAGGGGGTTTTGTAAGCTCTTTCGAGGAACTATCTTAAGCATTCTGGGCCCACTGTGGATTGGTTGCTAAGGTGTGCCAATCAGGGCTTTGATCACCCACCTGTCTACCTATCGGGTTATTGTTCACATAGCGATGGTCTTTGGGGCTGACATCTGGGGACTAACTGCCTCATCTTGTGGTAGTGACCCATGTTTTATGGTTAATTGCGTTGTTTCAGGATGTTTTGCATAAGTCACTCCTGCAGAGGCTGCTGGACAGGAGGCTGTCATGCTGTTGTCTAAGCTGTAAATCAGGATGTTAGTGCACTTTCATCTTAGCTGTTCTGGCTTCCTGTTTTCTTGTTAGGGACCCTGGCCCTGACCTCCTAAGTGCCAATTAACCTCTAACAGCAGGAATGTAAATGGTATCATTTTTCCACAAAAAAAATGAAATATAGGATTACCGTATGATCCGGCAGTTCTACCACTCTGTAGACAAAAAATAGGCATACAAAGGAAAAAATGAAAGCAGACTTGAATAGATATTTGCACACCCATGTTCATAGCAGCCTTATTCATAATAGCTGAAAGGTGAAAGCAACCCAGCTGTCATTGACAGACGAATGGCTGAAGAAAATGTGGTATACATGCAATGAAATATTATTCAGCTTGAAAAAGGAAGGAAATTTTCCCTCCAGACCTTCTTTGTGGAGGGTTTTTATCATGAATGGATGTTGTACTTTGAACACACCTCAACATACTAAAGGTCTTATATGAAAAACCCACAGTCGGGGCGCCTTTGTGGCACAGTCACTTAAGCATCTGATTCTTGGTTTCAGCTCAGGTTTTGATCTTAGGGTCATAGGATTGAGCCCCACGTTGAGTTCCATGTCGGGTTCCCTCTCTCTTGCCATCTGCCCCTCCCACTCATGCTCTCTCTAAAATAAATAAATAAATCTTAAAAAAAAAAAAAAACAGAAATAAAGAAAAGAAAAGGAAGACCTACAGTCAACATCATACTCAACAGTGAAAAACTGAGATTTTTTTTCCCTATGGTCAGGAACAAGACAATACAAGGATGTCCACTCTCACCACTTTTATTCAACATGGTACTGAAAGTCCTCACCTCAGCAATCAGACAACCAAAAGAAATAAAGGCATCTGAATTGGTAAGGAAGAATAAAACTTTCACCATTTGCAGATGGCACTGTATAGAGAAAACCCGGAAGACTCCACCAAAAACTACTAGAACTGATAAGTGAATTCAATTAGGTCACAGGATACAAAATCAATGTACAGAAATCTGTTGCATTCCTATCCACTAATAATGAAGCAGCAGAAAGAAAAATTAAGAAAACAATCCCATTTACAACTGCACCAAAACCAGCAAAATACCTAGGAATAACCCTAACCAAAGAGGGGGAAGACCTGTACTCTGAAAACTGTAAAACACGGACGAAAGAGATTGATGATGACAGAAAGACATGGAAAGACATTCTGTGCTCATGGATTGGAAAAACAAATATTGTTAAAATGTCTCTACTACCCAAAGCAAACTACAGATATAATGCAATCTCTATCAAAATACCAACGTCATTTTTCACAGAAATAGGACAAACAATCCTAAAATTTGGATGGAACCAAAAAAGGCCTCACATAAGCAAACCAACCTTGAAAGAGAAAAACAAAGGGTGCCTGGGTGGCTCAGTCAGTTAAGTGTCGACTCAGGTCATGATCTCAGGATTGTGAGATTGAGTCCTGGGTCAGGCTCTACACTTGGCATGGAGCCTGCTTAGGATTCTCTCCCACTCTTCCTCTGCCCCTCCACCCTCAAAAAAAAAAAAAAAAAAAGGAAAGGAAAACAAAACTGAAAGTATCAACAATTCCAGGTTTCAAGTTATATTATGAAATGGTAGTAATAAAAACAGTACAGTATTGGCATGAAAATAGACCCATAGATCGATAGAATAGAACAGAAGACCCAGAAATAAACTCACAATTATGTGGTCAATCAATCTTTGACAAACCAGGAAAGAATATCCAGTGGGGAAAAAGAATATCTCTTTAACAAATGATGTTGGGAAAACTGAACACCAACATGCAAAAGAATGAAACTGGACCACTTTCTTACACCATATACAAAAATAAACTCAAAATGGATTAAAGACCTAAATATGAGAACTGAAACCATAAAAATCTTAGAAGAAAATACAGGCAGTAACTTCTCTGACATCGACCTTAACAACTTCTTTCTAGATATGTCTCCTGAGGCAAGGGAAACAAAATCAGAAATAAAATATCAGACTACATCAGATCTCCCAAATCCCCTAGGATCAGCTAAACTCTGCATTCATTCCCCAATCTCCTTCAGTCCTTGGCTGTAAAGTCTTCTCATCCCTTGCTGCCATGCTCTCCTCTGCACCCCAGGAAAACCACCAGTCAGCGTCTTCACGCATATTCCCCATCCCCCACAAGTGAGGACCATGTAGGATCTACAGGCTGTGGAGAATCAGTAAGAGCTGCCTTGAGTCCTCTTGAACTCAATAGGCTACACCATCCCTTCATTTTCTCCCCTCCCTTCCCAATATTGTCTCAAAGATGATCAGCAAAGAAAATACTGGTCCAGGGGTACCTGGGTGGCCCAGTGGGTTAAGCCTCTGCCTTCAGCTCGGGTCATGATCCCAGGGTCCTGGGATTGAGCCCTGCATCGGGCTCTCTGCTCAGCAGGGAACCTTCTTCCTCCTCTCTCTCTGCCTGCCTCTCTGCCTACTTGTGATCTCTCTCATTCTGTGTGTCAAATAAATAAATTATATATATATATATATATATATATATATATACACATATACCGATCCCCTCTGGTTTTGGCTTTCCTTTTAGCCTATTGGAAGTTTCCATAATTTCTCTAACCGCCCAACCTCCTTGACCGAGGCCAGGATTGTTGGAGCCCCTGGGTTCATGAGGGTCTTAGTCAGGGTCTTCACCCTTTATGCATTGCCCATGAATCTCTCCTTCTGATTCCACCAACATGAAGGGCTTTCCACTCCTGCCCTGGGGTGAGGGGAGTGTACGTGACTCCTTACATGGTATATTTTGCAAGCACTATTAGGTCACCTGTACTTGGTCCATTGGTTGACTCTGAAAGTTGAAAATGTCTGAACTATCTTTATGTTAACATGACTTGCAAATGTGTTTTGGTCTTGGGTCACATGGTATATTTGGTTATATTTCCTTCTTCTATGGGTGACTCAAAGGAGAGTATCATTAGCATAGAAATAATTGGATTGACTTTTCTTATATTCCATCAGCAATTTAAGTTTATGCCATGTTTAATTTACAGAATTTGATCTCTAGTTTTTACCTTTTTGTCTTGCATTATTTGATTTTATGTCCTCCCTTTTTCCCCCCAGACTTCCATTATATTCTCTATCCTGTTAAATCCCTTTTTTCCTAGAGCATTCCATCCCCCTATCCAATTTGCACCTGTTTATCCCCAGGCCTGCAGCACATTCAGTAACATGAATCCCTCTCTATTGCTCTTTTGGTGTAGATCTCCTGTTTCAGGATCCCATGCCTTCCTCTTTCTTTCTTTACACTCTCGTTTTGCTGGAATATGTCCTCAAATAACTCCTAATAATAGATGTGTGGGTGGTAAACTTTGAATCTTTGTAAGGCTGTAAAGGTCTTTACTCTTCTCCCATTTGATGAATAATTTGTCTGAGTGTGGAATTCTGGGGTGAAAATCCTTTTTCCTTTTTAAGGAATTGCCATTTAATTTCAAGCCCTGTGTCAGTCTGATTCTTCTCTTTGTTGAACTTTTTTCTCTTCGGAAACTGTTAACATTTACTTCTTCATCTTTGGCATTCTACAGTTTTACACGGGTAGGTATTACCTAATTTCACTCATTCTTCTCAACATTTAGTGAGGTTTTTTTTAAATCCAAAAATTCACATTTTCTGTGATATATATAGAGAGAAACAGAGACAGGCAGAGGAATATTACTCAGCCATAAAAAAGAATGAGATCTTGTTTTTTCCAACAATATGAATAGACCTATTCAAAATAAGTCAAACTGAGAAAGACAAATACCAAATGATTTCACTCATATTTGGAATCTAAAAAACAAAACAAATGAGGAACTAAGAAAACAGTTGAATAAGACCTCTAAGTACAGAGAACAAACTGATGGTTGCCAGAGGGATGGGGGTGAGGGGATGGGAAAAATGGGTGAAGGGGAGTGGGAAGTACAAGCTTCCAGTTATGGAATGAATAAATCACAAAAATAAAGGGCACAGTATATGGAATATATCAATGATAGATTCTCTTTTTTTTTTTTTTTAAAGATTTTATTTATTTATGAGAGAGAGAGAGAGAGAGCACAGGCAGACAGAATGGCAGGCAGAGGCAGAGGGAGAAGCAGGCTCCCTGCAGAGCAAGGAGCCCGATGTGGGACTCGATCCCAGGACGCTGGGATCATGACCTGAGCTGAAGGCAGCTGCTTAACCAACTGAGCCACCCAGGCGTCCCATGATAGATTCTCAAATAAAAAAAATTTAAATATAAATAAAAGACAGAATTAGAAAAAAGAACAACTATTTTGATTTTAAGACACTTAATTTTGTAAAATTTACCTATGTGTCAGAAAATTATGAAACACACTACATTTAAGAAATATGGATTATGGGGCACCTGGGTGGCTCAGTCAGTTAAGCAACCAACTCTTGTTTTCCATTCATATCATGATCTCAGGGTTGTGGGATTGAACCCCACATTGAGCTCCAGATTCAGCACACAGTCTGCTTGAGATTCTCTTTCTCTGCTCCCTCTACCCCTCCCCTCATTCACACTCTTTCTCTAAATAAATAATTAGCTAATAAATAAAATATTTTTAAAAAGAATTATAGATTTGAACATATGAATAAAAGATTGTCTCCAGAAAAAAAAAATTTACATCTTTCAGCTTTGGGAAATTCTGTATTTCTGTATACAAACTTCTGTTTGTTCTGACTCCTTGGAGGGCATCCCTTTCTCACTCCTTAGAGTATATAAACTAGAAATTTTTGTGTGTGTATGGGGGAACAGGAGGATTGTGTTGTTTTCCTTTCTAATTTCTTTCCCCTACTTAATTTTTTATTCCTTTACATGTCATATTTTTCTGCTTATTTTTCGTATTCTCACTTATCTCACAGGCTCTCCTCCAATATCTGTTAATCCTTAATTTTCTATTTAAAATTCAGAATGAGGCAAAAACAAGCCCATTGGAAACCCTGCATATCTGAATGGGGCTTACTAATGGGTGAACTTCACTTAAAGATAAGCAAACAATAAATTGGCCTTCAAAAGAAGAAACAAAATTACAAAGCAGGCCATTCTTTTCTCTTAAAGCCAATTCCCATACTGTTGCCTCAGTTCTTCCCAGACAATTAGTTCAGTTTCTTTAGAGAAAATTCTCCAATTATTTTTCCTGGGACATAAATTCCTGATGGGCATTACTCACCTAGGTAGAGAATGGGCCAGCTGTTCCAGATAGACACCTTCAATGCCCTCCTGCTTTCTCCGTCATGTCTTATCCTTGTTCCTGCCTTTTCTAGTTTCCTGGTAGGATTCTTCCTCAGCCGTGGTCCTTTCATCTCATATTTGAGGATGTGGCTGCTTCCAACTTGTTGACTCATTCCCTCTCCTCCATCTGCTCCATGGTTCTGTATAATCCTGGAAGGTTTCAGCTGCCAATAACAACTCTCCCCTTCATCTACTGTCTTGTTTGTTTGGGGATTATCTTTTTTCCTATATTGTGAATTTAATGAGAGTCTCAGAACAATGAAATAAACATATGTCATCAGTCTGTTGTCTTGAAAAGAAAAACTTAGTCCTGTCGGTTTTGGATAAAGACTTCTTTCCATTTGTTCTAGATCTTTTTTTTTTTTTTTTTTAAGCTTCTAGTATCTATTTAATTACCAAGTTGTTTTTTGGGTCATCTCATCTTTTTATTGTTCATTTCTGGTCTTTTCAAATGAAGATGTAGCTTTTTAAAATCCCAACTTGGATGAATTTATTTAGGCTCTTTATCACCAAATTGATGTTTGTAAGTATTCTATGGATTCAGATGATCTATTCTGTTTGGAGGGTAAAAATTCTATAAATGTCAATTAACTTGACCTTGTTGATTATGTTATTCAAATCCTTTGGTTTATTTATTTTTAGACTATTTTATCTGTCAAATTCTGAAAGAAGTTTATTAAAATCTCCCACTGTAATTTTATCATTTTGTCTTCAAATTTTTAGCAAATTATGCCTTATCTGTTGCCGACTCTGTTTGTACATAACTTTGTTATGGCTTATTTTTCTCTTGGATTTCATCTTTGGTAGTGTATAAATTACTTCTTGTCCCCTTAAACACTGTTAACTTTGAATTCTCATACTCCTGCTTACTGGGTTTGCATGAACTAAGTTTATCTTTGCCCATGCCCTTATTTTTTATCTTTCTTTGTCACTTTATTTTAACTGTGATTCTTGTTGACATATAGATCTTTGTCTAACTGAATATGATAATGTATTTTGATAGGGAAATACAGACTTTTCACCTTTACTGTGATAACTGATAGTCTTTGTGTTATTCCTTCCATTTAGTTTAGACTTGATATTCAACATCCTTTATTTTTGTTCCCCTTCACTGACTTTTCTTTACAGGTGCTTCTCAGTTTTTTCCCCCTTAGGTGGGAGAGCGTGGCTAGAGGGGGCTGAGTTCAGGCATTTCCCTTCTCCCCGGCTGATCAGGTTCTGATAAAATCCTGGTAGCTTGGGCTCTGGTAAAACAGATTCCCTTGAGGGCAGGCCTTGTTAAGAAGTACAGAATGCTCCGGCGTATTTCAAAATGGTTCCTGTTTCCCTCCCCCTGCTGGAAGCATGAGGGGGTTTTTCTCCCATCTTTGCTGTGAGGATCTGGCAGAACTCCATGAAGTAAGAGTCTGGAGACCAAGCTATAACTGGGTCCCCTGGAGTTTTTAACTCCCAGACCTGTCCACACTGAGCCTCCAGCAACTCATCAAACACAGGTCAGCTGTCCAGCCCCAGCCCTGGTTCCCAAGGAGGTTTCTGCTCCAGTAAGTTGGACACTCTGGACCCCCCTATCTGTCTCTCCAATTGTGAGGGCAGCGATAGGATGAGGTCACTTCCAGGCTCCTTGTGTGAGTGACCAGAAACTAGCCGTTCCTGTCCTTATTTTTCTGGCTTGGCTAGTTCTCTCTTCACTGCATTTTTTTCTTTGTTTGTTTGCCCCATTGGTTTGGAAGTACTAAGGCATTGTTTTCAGTTCTGCCAAGCTTACCTTCTCCCCCAAACAGGTGTAGTCACATTTGTCTTTCTCTAGTCACATGTCAGAATTAAAAGTGTCCTCCCACCTCTTTTCTTGGCCTACTCTGCCCACATTCCCCAAAGTTGGAATGTTTAGGCTGTGACAACTTCTTTCTACCTCCAGTACCCTTCTAGACGGTAGGGTCCTGAAACGGGTTCCTACCAACTCTTCCCTTCCCAACTCTGTGTTCGGAGACACCACCTTGAGAGCTTGAAAGTGGCCATGAATGGAGTACTTGTGCCCTGAAAATTGGCAAGCACTACAAAGCCAGGCTTTGGATCTTCTTAATCATTTTTCCATAGGGTGAGTCATTAATCATTTACCAGCACACCACTGCGTTTCTGTTTCCGCTAAAGTGTGTGGGTTCTGCTGGCCCATGCTGCAAAATTTCAGTTCAGGGCTATTATCTACCCTTTAGAGAGATTTTTTTTTTTTTTTTTCAAAACTCCGTACCATGCAATAACTAATTGTTTTAACTAATCTGTTTTTGCTGTCATTGTTGTGGTCCCTTTCTGTGTGGGAACTTAAAAGATTTTCTTTTTAATCTGAGGAATTTATAAATTTCACCAAGATAAAGCGAGGTATGTAATTTTTTGTTCCTTAATCCCACCTGAGTCTTGGTAACTGTTTTTAATCTAAAAATTTACCTTCTCCAGAGAAAATTCTTTCTTTTTTAAAAAATGTATTTCTCTATATATTCCTTTTTTTTCTTTTCCTGTAGCTCTTAATACAGCGGTCCCCTTCCCCACAGTTTGGCTGCCGGCAGTCAACTGTGGTCTGTAAACAGACAATCTTCCTTCTAACACATCATCAGAGGGTCGACTGTAGCCAAACACTATGTCGCAATGCCTCCGCCATTCACCTCACCACATAGACATTTCATTATCTCACATCCTCACAAGAAGAAGGGTGAATTTGGGATAATAAATTATTTTGAGAGAGAGAGAGAGACCACATTCACATTACTTTTATTACAGCATACTGTTATAACCGTCCTATATTTGTTATTAGTTGTTGTCAATCTTTTACTGTGCCCAATTTAGACATTAAACTTTCTCATGGGTATGTGGGTATAGGAAAACACAGTATACAGAGGGCTCACGCATCCACTGGGGGGTTGGGAAACAGTATCCCCCATAGATAAAGGGAGAAAAAGCAGGGTCTTCTGTATTTCCATTTTAAGTCTCTAGCCTCCAGATCTCTTGTCTTTTCCCTCATGTCCTTGGGATTTTGTTCTTTTCTGCCAATTGTTCTAAAGGGTCTTTCAAACCCTCTTTCAGTTCTCAGGAACAGCTATCTTTAGGGGTTTCTTTTCTTCTTCTTTATAAATTGAGGACATCTTGGATATTCTAGCTACCTCTCCTCAAGGAGCAACAACACTCCGTAGCATGCTGTCCCATTTTTTTGTTCAGCTCTGTGGCAGTAGGGGTCTCCAGATCCAGTTCAACTTTGCCTTCTTGCCTTATATCTCTGATTCCCCCTTACAGACACTGTCTTTTCTTTTGCCTCTGCATGGTTTATTGACCTTCGGTCCTCAGGACTTTGAGGTTCCCTAGGCCATGATGTTGAACATGAAATCTTCTTTGGCTTTTGTCAGCTGCTGAGCAGTCAAGCCAGCAGGTCCTACACGGAGGCAGGAAGGAGACCCATGTGGGAACAAGCAGCGGTCCTCTCTATCTGCAGGCTCTGGGAGCAGCTCGTCCCTCCTCCAGGTCATGAGGTCTGGCAGTTCCTCTCTGGAGCACATTCAGCACACGCGCACAGGGCTCTGCCTGTCCAGCCCTCTCAAGGAGGAGGAAATTTGGAGGCTTCACATTACCGTTCTCTCCGCTCCTCCTCAACACCCTGGAGAGCAAAGACCTTAACCCTCCAGGTTAAGGCGCCTCCAGGCTCTCCTGCCACCTCATTTTTCCCATTGTGTTTTCAGAGGAGGAATGAGTGGGGGAAGTGTTCTCAGGCCTCTGTCTCTGCGTGCATTTTTTTGGTGTCAAGGCAGTTGACAATGTCATAGGCCTACAATCTGACCTGTTTCAAGGTTACACTAGTCATTATCTGTGATCAGACCGAAGCAATGGCAGGCATGGTACTTGTCAGTATGTAGAACGTTCTAGGATATCGGTTGTTGCCAGCTAGGGATAGCGCACGAAGCAGGCAGGGTCATCACTCATAGGGAGGCCTTGTCAAGGACACTGCTGCGTTGGATCTGGCTCTAGCCTGTGACTCAGCATCCCAAGGGACCACTGGGTAAGAGAATCACCACCAGCACCTGTGTCCATTGGCAGAGCTGGACAAGTCAGGCCAGGAGGCAATATTCTCCATTTCCTGACCGTCGAGGTCTCACATCCAAGATCATGCATCCATGATGTAGTTCATTCTCCAGGTGGAAGCAGAGCTCAAATTTAAGTTGAGTAAATATCGCATCCTAGTACCACATCATTTGACGATGTAAGAGTGGATGCTGTTAGGGTGGTAAAATGTAGGTATTAACTATTCCCTGGAAGCCGGTGTTCAGGTTGGTGTGGCATAACTTATGAAATGCCCTCTGGTAGCCTCCTTTCCTCAATTAGGAGAAAGGTCATCATTGGTCAGTTGTATAGGTGATGTATGTCTTGGTAACAACATTTCAATGATCAGCGTTGATGTTACTATCATTCCAGACTAAGTGACCCAGCCATGATTCTTGTTCTTGGCAACATCTTAAAAAAAAAAAAAAAATTTAAAACTGGTAGACATGAGTAGTGGCCGTTGTCCCGGGCATAGGGGGTGAGCGATGACAGCTACGAGGTTCAATGCACAACTACACTGATACACGATGCAGACCAGTATCCTGGTTCTTGGTGCAGGATGAGGAGAAAGCAAAAAAGAAGCTTTAGCTCTTCATTCTCCATTTGACACCAAGCATTCAACCTCCTGGGGTGGGGGGATCCCGGAGGAACAGGGACGTCATCCCTCACGCACGTCCAAAGCACTATCTCCAGTCAAACCCAGGATCTGGAAGTGACCACAGATGGATGGAGACCTACGTTCATGCTCCATTAGGCTTAACTCATTCTAGACCACACCACTTGCCAGGGTGTGTAGGGTTCAGTCAGGGAAGAGCCAGTAGCGTAGGTTTTCTAACCAGCTCTTCCACGAAAAATATATTCTGTCCAATTTAGAGCTGTATCAGCCAGAGATGAGTAAAATAAATACTACCTCCCTGCCAGGTGTGGAAACTTCCTGGTCACATTGGACGTGCACAATTGGGATCCAGTCAGAACCAAGAGGATGAACGAGCCTCCCATCCAGAAGAGAGGAGTCTGTAATAGGGCAGCAAGTGATGCCCCAGGAAGACCAGCCTATCACAGCCACATGCCATCTGGAACCTCCAGGAACCTCAGTGGCCTTAAGGAATTTAACCATCGGTGATACAGGTCCTTCTAGGACCACCAAGATAATGTTCCTTCCCTCCCTCTGACACATCAAGAGTGTTAGGTACAGAGCTATGCCTTTTTCATTTTCTCTGAGACCGATTTTTTGTTTATTTAGATTTTTCAGTATGCTGGCTCCATCCTGGCTTAGAAAAGACATTGTGACTTCTCTGATTTCATCTGCATGACTGAAAAAATGTCCCACAGAGTGTAAGGAGCCAGTGTGATCCCTTACCCAAGGCAGGAAAGGGGATGCATAAAAGGAGAAGAGGTGAGGTTTTGGGGGGACACAGTTGGCCATGACTACCAGCGCAGCCAATCCAAACCAACCAAGAGTGATCTACAACCACGAAATGCTGCTGACTTCCAGAAAATACGAAGAAAGAAATCCAGATGGTTATCAGAGAGACCAAAAGACCTAGGATGTGTCCAAAATAAAAGGGAAGAGGGGAGCAGAAGTGTGAGTGCCTAGAACTCTTTTCCCCTCGCTTTTACAGGCCAGCCTGGAGGGCTAGCAGAAATAACCAAACACCTATCACCATACCAGAAGGCCCAAGAGTGAGGTTCTGGTCAGCTTTCATAGCCCACAGATCACTTCACATTTCTGGGTAGGATTCTAGGATCTGGCACTAAAGAAGGTATGAGGTGTCCTCTTCCAAATTATAGGAACGGTAAGTCATTTTCCCTGTTATGTGGGCTCTTTCAAGGAAACATATCTCTCACTCTGGAAACATCTAGGGTTGGTATCGGTTGTTGTCTATACTACAGTAGAAGAGGTGAGTGACACACCATGCTACTGATGATACAGGGACCTTGAGTTTGAATCTTACTGTAATAGGACAGAGGCATCCCCAGACCTCCTTCTGCTGGAAACTAAATCAAGTTCACATTTCTTTTGCTGAAATTATTACCTTTTTAAAAATCTCTTTTGTCTCCCTGGTAATTATAAGTTCTGCATATTTCTATTTTGATACTAGTTACCTTCCTATTCTTACATTATATTTAAACCTATATTTGAATATTTATATGCTGTAATTAAATAGACATGTCAGACACTGTTTTACTTTCCTCCTCCAAATCTTAGCCTTCTGTCTCCCATCCTCTTCCACATCTTAGATCTGGTTGAAAGAACAGTGGTCAGAAAAAAGGAAACAAACAATCTTAAGTTTGAGATTCGAAAGCATAGCTTGGAAGTTCAAAATTATATGTTCATTTACACTGAGCACCCTATGTCTCCCTTTGTCCTCACTTGGTTATTCATTACAGCAGTTAAACTGGGTAACTTTTTGATTCCAAATCCCTTGGCAAAGGGAATGAGATTTGTTTTAATCACCGGTATCCCCAGACCTGCGACATAAATAATACTTACCTGACTGGAGAGCCTGTTTGCCAAGGATACGTAAAATTGCTTTATGTCTGGCCATTCAAAAAACAGCCTTCGTAAGACTCTCCTCAGCCACCGACAAGAACTCCCTTAGCTGGGAATATATTGCTCTAAAGTTCAACAACAACAAAAATCGATGAAGTTCCTACATTTCGTTGACTGAGATTTTGCTGCCAGTTATTTCTGGGGATGTCATTTTGACAATTCAGAATGCCAATACCTTGAGATAAATTGGTCCGTCTCTTAATGTTCATGGGAACTCTAGTATTGCCCCACCACAGGACAATTTCTCAGCAATAGCCTTCTAGTGACGCACTGCAATACAGATATTGGTGAGACCGATTTTTGCATTCCTTCCAACCTACTTGGTCCTTACCTGTAGACTGTACTTAATGAAGTCACAGTCCTGTCTTTGCCAGATTAGGTACATCAGTCTCACCGGTTCTTAGGTGAATCTGCTTCTCCTTTAGCATTCTAATTTTACTGTTGGAGAAAACCCATTTGTCTTCCTGGAATAGGAAAAATTAAACATTATAGCTGTAAAGGTGTAAGAGAGGGAACAGCAGGCAGAACACCCAAGGTGTCAATCCTGGCACTTTACTCAATACCTGTGACATTTTTCAAGTTACTTAAGATCTCCCTGCTTGGTTCATCTTTTATAAAATGGGGATATTAACAGTACCTACTTCCTAGGGATGTAAATGCAGTTTCAATGAGTTGATTCATATAAGAGAGTATTTGGCACAAGTATTCGATAATGTTCTCTCTCATTTGTACATTATCAGAATACTGTAGGAAAATGAAGGCACTACCAGCTTTTGCTCCAATTCCTCTGGAAGATCTTTTTCTTCAAAATGGTTCACACTACTAATTTCACTGGGGATTCTAGACTCTCAGAAGCCTAAATGATGACTGTGGCTTTATAGGAAAATAATACTATCATTACGTCCAGAGATCAGCACTCATCACATGGGAGTCATGGGTAAGAATTGAGACATTGAGCTTATCCTCCATACTAGACCCATAACGAACTCCATGCAACTAATTCTGGACTTCTCAGTGTGTTGCTTGTCTTCGTGAAGGTACGTTCAGAGGTGTGAAGGTTGGGCCACAGGTTGACTATATCAGTACCTGGAGATAAGGGAACAGAACACATATGTACTCTTACTCAAACTTCCAAATGTGTCACATGCCAGAAGTTTCAGGAAGATTTTATTTACCTCTGTCCCTCTGCAGATAATGTAGGTGTTGATCACCCACATTTTAAGAAAGAATGGAGACAATATACATATAGTCCCTGCTGATGGTCTCTGCAGGGCTGGAGCTGTTGAGATGGCTTTGTTTGTGCAGTTTAGATGAGCTTAGCCAGATAGCATGCCCTAATTACAGCAGGAAGCCAGTGCTGAAAGGGCAAAAATTGGGATAAGCAAGACTGATCTTACCTTGAGCCACTACTGGGACTAGCCAGTGACTTAAAGGATTACAAAGTTAGGCTTGATTCAAGCTGGAGGTAATGTCCAAGGCAGAGAGTGGGCAAGCAGTGGTCCTGCAGCTAGAAGGCCCATAGGTCAAGGCCTCTCTGGATATCACTTGCTTTGGTCAAGGCAATCCACCTTCTTGGAATATAACTCAAGCTTGCCTTTAACGACATAAGAAAGAGAATTCACGTACAGAGTCAAACAAAATATCAGGACTCTAGACAAGCAGACTGAAAACATGATCTCATGTTGGCCCCAACAAAAAATCGTAAAGCTAATCAAGAATCAAGATAGAACCATGTCACAAGCTGAGGAGACCCAGCAGTGAGCCATGGAAGGCCAGCTGGGAGAGGCACGGGTGCTCAGGATTCATCCCATAGAACAGATCTCCAGCTGACTCTGTGTACCTCTGTGTGGACCCAGGTGACTACAAATCCAAAGACCAGAACAAGAGTACAGCAACACACTGTTTTGTGTCATATTACATGGTAGGTAGAATAATGCCTCCCAAAGATGTCTGCACACCAGCCCTTGGAAGCTATGAATATGTTCAGTTACATGGAAAAAGGGAATGCAGTTTGTGGACACAATTAAGTTTGCTGATCATCTGACCTTATCATGGGGAGATTATCCAGGTTTGCCTAATCTAATCACGTGAATTCTTGAAACTAGAAGGAGAAGAAGTAAACCAGAGCATCAGAGAGGTGGTACACCAAAAAAGACTCAACACGCCATTGCTGGCCTTGGAGACGGACAGGTGCCGGGAACCAAGGAATGCTGGCAGTCTTTTGAAGATGGAAAAGAGAAGAAAGTGAATGGTCTCTTAGAGCCTCCAGAAGGAATGCAGCCCTACAATACCTTGATTGTAGCCCAGTCAGACCCTTAGCAGAATTCTCATCTACTATAATACATTCATGTTGTTTTAAGCCACTAGGTTGGCAGTGATGATTTGTTGCAGTAACAGTGGAAAACAAATGCACATTATGGCAAAGGGAATGTTTAGATCGCCATTGACCCTAGAATCAGCCAAACCATAACTTGTCTCAAACTATATTCCTTCTATTAAAAAAAGTGACTTCTCCTTGGAGAACACAAGTAATACCTTGAAGAGGGGGGAGCAGGCTTGTTGGAGGGGGAAGAATGTGTGTTCATCTTGACTCCCTGGAGCTGGGCACAAATCAAGACAGGGACCAGACCCAAGCCTGGATCACAGCTATTTTAGACTGTTCTCAGTTTCCATTCAGGAATGTGAAGTTCTGCCCGTAGTCATATATTTGTCTCCAGCAAGAACTAGTATCTCCTACTCTGTCTGGGCAAACAGGTAACTGCTACTCTAGATACAGATTGTGGTCAAAGAAAAAATTAAAAAAAAGAAGAACAAGGAAATTCTTCAGTGAAACATATTAGAACAAGAGTACCATCCTGTCACTTTATTAAGTGTTTCTAACTAGCAGAGTCTATCAGTAATTCACAGGGCCATCATCCCAGAACTTAAAATGCTTAGATCATCACAGTACTATCATTCCATTGGCAAACCCCAGCCTCAGTTGGCAAAAGTAGCAGATGAATCACAACTGATTTTTTGCATTCCCAGAAGGATCCTGGAGCCTGTGGATAAAGGGTATAAATACAGAGCCCCGAGGGGAGGAGAGAGCCCCAAGGGCAGAGAACAAAAGCCCAAGCTCTGGCTCAGGTTCTAGAACTTACCCTCAGCCCTGCCTGAGGCCACTCTGTGGCACCCAAGTTCAAAGCAAAACCACCTCTAGGGCATTTCTCTGGCAGCTTAAGACTGGGTTAAATTTCATTTTAGTCAAGGGAAGTCATTGTTCTGATTCAAGCATTGTTCTAATGTCACATTGGTCAAGGTTTTATCTATAAACTTTTGGCTACTGCTTTCAGAACTTGAAGTTGAAAGATGTGCGAAAATTTTTTGACAGAACATTTAACACGCTGACTTCTTTTACCCTCTCTTGACCTGGTTTTTGTCCTACACTTCTTTTGATACTTACTGCCAATTCCAATTCAGTTTCTCTGGTGAGTTTCTTGTTCCCAGGAAGCAGCATTCTCTATAAATACATAGATTACCGGACAGTCTTGCCATAGGTCGGTTGAAGCCTAACATATCTCAAATTATTTATTTTCCAAAGTCTGGATAATTTGTTTTGAAGGAGCAGCAAAGAAAATGGAAGGCTAAAAACACACTTTAAGGAAAATCTGCTGGGAAAAGGGAAAAAGAAATAAAGAGAGGGAAAGGGGGAATTTAAACAATTTGCCACAGTTGTCTTTTTCTTTAGATTTTTGTTGGTGTAAGTGTCATAAATCAGTTGCTCTGAGTCCACAGAACCTTGATCTCTTAAGCAGACAAGGGGTGAGGGGCTGGGAGGGCAGAAGTGACACTGAAGAGAAGCAGAATAAATGCAAGGAACAGTCAACTCGCAGATTTTGTTACCCAGAGCCCCAGCATGCTGCTCTGCCCCTTTTTTTTTTTTTTTAAGATTTTATTTATTCATTTGACAGACAGAGATCTCAAGTAGGCAGAGAAGCAGGCAGAGAGAGAGAGAGAGAAAGGAAAGCAGGCTCCCTGCTGAGCAGAGAGCCTGATGCGGAGCTCGATCCCAAACCCTGAGATCATGACCTGAGCCAAAGGCAGGGGCTTAACCCACTGACCCACCCAGGTGCCCCTGCTCGGCCCTTTTCAATGTGGCAGAAAAGTAATTCAGTGCCTGGTCTAGATCATGTCTGTCCTGAATGATACTGTGAGTCCTTTCTACGAAGAAATGACTGCAGTCTATAGCGTATACAACCCTTGTTCCACTGTGTAAAGAAGAGGACTGGTGCAGAGAGATATATAGATAAAGAAAGACAGGGAGGTAAGTAAGTAGGTAGGTAGGTAGGCAGATAGATAAATTGATTTACAGATAGATAGCTAGATAGATAATCACTAAACTGTGAAGAAGCACAGCCTGGGAGTCTATTAGAAGTATGTGAATGTGTGCATTGATCACCCCTGGGAAGTCGGTTCCACCCTTCCAAAGGTGGGCATCTTTCTTGAACTTGGTTCTCCTTCGGACATTTTTGGCATGCAATATTTAGTTTTCCCATGTGTTTCCTTTGAACAATTCATTTTTGCCATTTGACATTTCTAAAACATTAAAATGTTATTTAAGGAGAAAAAAAGCAAAAGTGAGCAAACAGACTCATAAATACAGATAACAAATAGGTGGTTATGGTGGGGGGGTGGGCAAAATAGGGAAAGGGGATTAAGAGGGACAAACTTCCAGTTATAAAATAACTGTTATAAAACTGTTATATAACTATATAACTGTTATAACCAGTTATAAAATAAGTCATGGTGACATAAAGTACAATATGAGGTGGGGCGCCTGGGTGGCACAGTGGGTTAAGCCTCTGCCTTCAGCTCGGGTCATGATCCCGGGGTCCTGGGATCGAGCCCTGCATCAGGCTCTCTGCTCGGCAGGGAGCCTGCTTCCTCCTCTCTCTGCCTGCCTCTCTGCCTACTTGTGATCTCTATCTGTCAAATAAATAAATAAAATATTTTTTTAAAAAGTACAATATGAGGAATATAGTCAGTAATATTGTAATATCTGTGTATGGTGACAGATGGTAACTACACTTATCATCATGAGCATTTTCTAATATATATAAATGTCAAATCACTATGTACACATGAAACTCATATAATATTGTATGTTGACTGCACTTAAATTAAAAAAAAAAACAGAAACATAAAAAAGTGAGTGAGCTGTATAAAAGAAAATCTTGCCACTGCTGCCAAAGTTTGTCTCAGGAAAGTGTGTAGAAACTGGCATTCTGTTTCCAGGGGGTCCCGCAAGCTTGGGAGAGCTCATCCTCAGTGAGAAGGAATTTCGTTGCTCCTCAAGTTACCCCTTGTGCTGAGGAATGAAAGCCTGGTAGCCAGATTGGCAGGAGATCCCTGACCTTGTCCAATGGCAGCCAACAGTGACCTTGCCTGAGTCCCGTGGTGAGTCAGGGGGAGAGCAAGCATTCCACCCTCTGTGCACCTGGTAGGCGGGAAGATAGGAGTCAGCTTGTGAAGCATTTCTCCAAACTCGTTACTTCCCATAATCTGTGTAGGCATGGAGCATCAATGAGTACAAACTGATTCCTAACTACAAATAATGCAAGGTAAAGAGTAGGTAGCATTCAGTGATCTCCACTGGCCTCCTTGTTTCACGGATAAAACAGCCACCGCACAACGAGCCACATAGGAAATGACTGCCCGGGTCATTTTCGGTCTGTGGCTCCAGCAGATATGCTGAGAAAATGGTGATACATAGGTACAGCAAAGGGTTCTGTTCATATGGCCACGTGGAGAAAGAGAATCTTTTCTTTAGACCCTATGTCTGAAATGCAGTGTAGATTTGAGCCCATGAAAAATGTTGCCTGAGCCAAGGGCTTTCCTGCAAACAAAGAAACAAAAACAATTTCAGACATGTTCGTGACCTGCCGGCCCTTTAATGAACGTGTTCATTAAAACGATGTGTCTATTAAAAGCCAGAGATGTTACTCAGAAACCTCTAAAGAACCTAATAGATTAGTATCTTTATTTTTACCCAAAGGAGATAATTATGTTACAGGCAAGTAACCATGTGTAAATTAAGAAGGTACATATGTATTCCTAGACACATATATGTAGGGATACACATAATCTCAAAAGGAATATAAGAACATATAAGAATATTCTTAAAGAACATATAGGAATGTCTGGCCGACACATAGGCAATTTAAAATATCAAGCCAAAAAAATCAAGCCAAAAAATCAAGGCGGATTTTCTTGTGAAATGTGTATAAATCCAAGTATACGTGTATTTATGTAGTAAAACCTCATTAATTCCCATTCTACACATGTAGACTTTATAATGACTCTAATGCTCTTGGCACTGGATATAAGATGAAATACTGATTAGGTGAAATAGTAGTGTAAACAAAAGAAATATTTATACATACAAAAGCTCACAGTTTCTAAGTATCATTTTAGTAGTAGCTCTTGTACTCCAAGAGTAAGTGTCTAATTATAAACACCATGTTAAGCACTGCCAAGATTCTGTAAGTGTTCTCAGTACTAAAGCCAATGCTCTATAGTGATTTCACATGCATTATTACTGTTAATAAGGAAAGGGTAATAGCAAACTTGGTGGTCAAAGCCTGGATTCCAAAACTAGCCTGATTCAAATCTGGCTGTCCGTTTTGTGAGCTTTGTGTGACCTTCAGCAAGCTATTTGGAAGTTCTGCGTCTCAGCTTCCTCATATATAAAATAGAAGAGAATGTTGGCGTTGACAGAGAAGCAATGAATGACAGCCCTCTGTCCCCCTCCCCTGCAATGGACTGGATTTTTATGTCTCCCCAAGATTCATAAATTGAAACCCTAATCCCAGTGAGATGGTGTGATGCTGTGAGGAGGTGGGACCTTTAAGAGGTAATTAGGTCATGGGCGTGGAGCCGGCGTGGATGATAAGAAGGCGCAGAGTGTGCTAGCTCTCTCTCCACCCAGTGAGGATACGAGCCAGTTATCCCCAAACCAGAAGAGGGTTGCTCCCCACAAGCCAGCCATGCTGGCTCTCTAATCAAAGACTTCCAGTCTCCCAAACTGAGGGACCCTCCTCAGCTCTGAACCCACTGAGAAAGAGTGGCCGCAGGAAACCAAAATATCCCCTTTATTATGAGAAAGATTAGGCTGATGAAATGACTGTGGGTTGCTTGGCCAAAAGGACTTTGTCCTAAGCTGCACCCTCAGAATTACGCCTCTTACCTTCCTACTACAAGACAGCCCTGGAAAAGCAAGCCCGCCCTGTGTTAATCCCCAGCGCAGAGGAGTGGAATACGGGCCTCGTGCAATCAAGCAGCTCCTCAGGTAAGGTCAGGAAACCATTACACATGGTTACTTGCCTGTGCCCAGATTTTCCTCCAGGAAATCACTTCATCTCCATGGAGAGGAATAGGTGTGGGATAAATGGCCAGGAGTGTTTTAGGGAGAATCCCTCTTTGTGGAAACCGAAAAAGCCAGGACCATGTGCTCTCATGTTTCTCTTGGCTTTGAGAATTAAATGAGATGATGGGCCCTCGACCCGCCTCATGGGGAGTATAAATAATTAGCTATTATGATGTGCGTTATTCTTAACTAGGTCACTATCAGGAGTTTAAGAAATTTGGTTGGATCCAAGATACATGTCAAAAGCCGTCTAGTGGACATTCTAGAATCCGAACTGCCTTGGGTTTTTAAGTTCTCCATTCTGATTTGTGTTACACTTGGTTATTAAGGTTCAAAATTTGGGTAAATTAGTAGGTGATGTGGTACCATTAATGGTGTTTCCTCCTGTCTGGCACCCTATTCTAGAAAAGCTTTTTCTCTACTCTGTAGCTCCTAAGTGCAGGTGTGGGCAGACTCCTGATTAGCCCCTTTCAGCATCGCCGGGGGCGCACGGCTGATTCAGCTCAAGGTACAGATAGATGTATGGCTCTTCGCCCCGGCAATTAGGGGTGAGCATCTAGGCAGCATAAAGGAGCTTTTACCCTCATCACACACCCCTGACTCTTGTCTTCTGAGAGCCCAGTGTTTATTCGCACTTTCTCTTCCCCTGCTTTCTAAGGGATTCGGTACTTTTTGTGCTATGACCTCAAGGTAAATGCTCCTAAAATTATACTGGGTTTAAAACTGAAATTTATCAGGATCCCTTTTGTTTTCTCCACCGGACTCTAACCCACAGTATTGCATGTCCTGGGTTACCTAGCAACTCGGCTGTCCAGAGGTAGACTGAAGCCTAAACATAGTACCTTCTCCAGCTGTAGAAATACTGCAGCTCTGGTTTGTTGGCTAATGAAGAAGCTGTGGGACGGGGCTCTGCTTTCCCAGGTGTTCAGAGTGACAATCACGTGAAAGTTCCCTAGTGCAGCGCGGTGGCTCGACCCGCATCAGGTCCTTCCGTGAGCTCATGCCTGAGTAATTGATGGAGTTAAGTGAGGGAGGTTCGTTTTTTCACCATGTTCTCCGTGACTGCTTCAGCAACACCAGGCAATTTATCATGTTCTTTGTGCAGCAGTGCGTGGACTTTTTAAAGGATGAATTTAGACGTCCTCTTCCTGTCCAAAAATATACAAAAATAAAATAAGCCATTCTCAGGTTCAAAGTCCTGATTAGGAGACTTGGACCAGCCGTGAGGGCATGCCCACGTGACCCACAGCCTAGACCCCCTTGCCACCCCACCCCACCCTCGTTGCTTTTCTTCTCTTGCTTAATTTTACTTTGGAGAAAGACCCAATTAAAAAACATTAGTGGGTTTTTCTAAGACGTTTCCTTCGCAGAGCTTATGTTCCACTCTTTGGCCAGAAAACTGGCAGAGCAATTAGCAGCTCTAGGAAGTTTCTAGTTGTTTGTGTACTGTTTCAGAAGAACCCACTGTGGGCATCAGCAGCCTTCACACAGAGGGCTCTTGGAGAATGTGAATCCTTCCTAACCGTTTGGAATATGTTTATAATTGAAATCAACAGTCCTGTCCTCACAAGGATGTCTTTTTGTTCTAAGTTAGAAGATGTCATGACAGCGTACCATAAGGGCACAAATTTCTCTCCGTCATCCTTCTCCACTTACCTCCACCTTGTGAGCTCTTTAACATTCAAAAATGTTCTCTGATACACTTGCGCAAAACCTGCTGCTGAAATAAAGGTATCTATCGCTCCAAGTAACTTAGTCATTTCCTAGGTGACATTCTAATAAGAAACCCATTTGGGAATAATAGTCCAATTGGAATTAATTCTCCATGTATTCCTCGTGGTCAGGAAATAGCATGTGCAAATTAATCAAATGTTCCGGTGCCTTGTGTATTCTAATATTTAGTATAGTGATACCGCTACATCTTCTAGGATGATCAATTTGTAAAGCATTAGAAATAATTATAAAACCAAGAGGAGTATTGTTTAATTTTTCATTGACTGAGATATTAGCTTAGGATCTTTCAGGTACTGCTTGGGATTAGGAGCAGCTGTTGGTTTCCACTGGCTATACGCATTGTGCAGGTTAATAAGGTTCTGGTTAATCGGATGCCAGAAAACAGAATTTATTATAGCACTCAAGCATTCATGCAGAACATAATAATACCTTTCCAAAGAAACTAACGGGGCCTAAACTATTTTAATGGCTTCAATTAATCTTAAATACACTATAACTCTTGGGGGATTGTGCATTTCAAAAATAGCCAAGTAGGGAAAGTATGGATTAGAGGAGAAGAAAATGTATATTTTGATAATACATTGTCAGAAACTAAAATTTTTGTTATATAATGGTCACGTAGAAGCACAGCTTTCAAAATTATAGAATTTACTTATTTGTTTTTATTTTTTTTTTATTTTATTTTTTCAGTGTTCCCAGATTCATTGTTTATGCACCACACCCAGTGCTCCATGCGATACGTCCCCTCCATAATATCCACCATCAGGCTCACCCAACTCCTCACCCCCCGCCCCTCCAAAACCCTCAGTTTGTTTCTCAGAGTCCATAGCCTCTCATGGTTCGTCTCCCCCTCCGATTTTCCCCAACTCACTTTTCCTTTCCTTCTCCTAATGTCCTCCATGTTATTCCTTATGCTTCACAAGTGAGTGAAACCATATGATAATTGATTCTCTCTGCTTGACTTATTTCTCTCAGCATAATCTCCTCTAGTCCCGTCCATGTTGATACAAAAGTTGGGTATTCATCCTGTCTGATGGAGGCATAATACTCCATTGTATATATGGACCATGTCTTCTTTATCCATTCTTCCATTTAAGAGCATCTTGGCTCTTTCCACAGTTTGGTGACTCAAAAAATGGGCAGAAGACCTCAGCAGACACTAATCCAAAGAAGACCTACAAATGGCTAACAGATACATGAAAAAATGTTCATCATCATTAGCCCTCAGGGATAGTCAAATTAAAACCACATTGAGATACCACCTTACACCAGCTAGAATGTCCAAAATTAACAAGACCATTAACAGCAAGTGTTGGAGAGATTGTGGAGAAAGGGGAACCCTCTTACACTTTTGTTGGTGGGAATGCAAGTTGGTGCAGCCACTATGGAAAACAGTGTGGAGATTCCTTAAGAAATGAAAACTAGAGCTACCCTATAACCTGCAATTGCACTACTGGGTATTTACCCCAAAGATACAGATATAGTGAAAAGAAGGTCCATCTGTACCCCAGTGTTCATAGTAGCAATGGCTACAGTTGCCAGACTGTGGAAAGAGCCAAGATGCCCTTATTTATTTATTTTTAAAAGACTTTTAAAAGAAAAAAAAATTTTTAAGATTTTATTTGACAGAGACAAGTGAGAGAAGGAACACAAGCAGGGGCAATGGGAGAAGGAGAAGCAGACTCCCTGCTGAACAGGGAGTCTGATGTGGGGCTCAATCCAGGACCCTGGGATCATGACCTGAGCCAAAGGTGGACGCTTAACCAACTGAGCCACCCAGGCGCCCCAGCATAGGATTTATTTATTTAAAAATTGGATTTGAGGGCACCTGGGGGGCTCAGTCGGTTAAGCATCTGACTTTTGGTTTCAGCTCAGGTCACAATCTCCGGTCCTGAGATCAAGCCCTGCATCAGGCTCTGCACTCAGTGCAGTGTCTACCTGTCCCTCTCCCTCTACTCTTCCCCCCTGCCACTCGTGCTTGCTTGGGTGTGCACACGAGTGTACTCTTCTTTCTCTGCCTTAAATGCATAAATAAAATCTTTTTTTAAAAATTGGATTTTAATCACAGATTTCACTTAGCAAATTTTAAAAGCTTTCAAATGCAATTGAGCTTCATCTTTATTACTCTATTATACGACCATCCAGATTTTCAGAACAGATACATTAAAAAAGACCGAATGTTTTACTTTAAGAGAAGGCCAACAAGAAGTCAGTGGAGCATCCAAGACCTAGTCCAATGTCCTGTGGCCTACAGGATACCTGTTATGGAGTGCCCTTCCTGGGGGGAGACCTAAACATTTTCCCCAGGAGTCCAGAGCCTGACCCTGTCAGCCCAGGTTTTATCCTCACATTTCTCTGAACAGCTACTCCCTTAGCCTATTGCAAATAAGAATTGCATTTCAAAAGTTCTGTTTTTGGAACTTTGAGCCAAATACCCATTGCATAAAATGAAGCACAATGGCATATCTTCTATCTTATTAGATTCATCTCTTAAAATTTGATTAAGGAAATCCTATCCTTTGAAGATAGGGAGCAATGAGAGAACCCCTCCTGTTCTCCTGTGGTTTTAGTTTTAGATTATTAATTCTACCCCTATTTTTATCCTAATTTGTAACTGAGAGTTTCTAGAAAATTTTTTAAAGATTTTATTTATTTGACAGAGAGATCACAAGTAGGCAGAGAGGCAGGCAGAGAGAAAGGAGGAAGCAGGCTCCCTGATGAGTAGAGAGCCCAATGTGGGGCTCGATCCCAGGACCCTGGGATCATGACCTGAGCCGAAGGTAGAGGCTTTAACCCACTGAGCCACCCAGGCACCCCTAGAAATGGAAATTTTAAGATTGTCTACCCTCAGTGTAGAAAGACCTTGAGAAAAGATGTCTTTATCAATGTCACCATTCCACAAACAACCTGTTCCAGGGAATTGGCCTGCAGTGTCCAGTAACCTGCCCAAACCTGTGTCACTTGTTGATTTCTGTTAAGTTTCACTAAAGCTATAAGTAATATAGTGTCATTCTCCAAGTGATTCCCATTCATAAAGGAAAAATACTTGCGTTCTATTTTTCTGTGTCAGAAAGTACTTTTCTCATACATAAACATTATTTAATGTGTAAAACATTTAGAATATTTTTAAACTCTTCCAAGTAACATAGCATTTTTAGAGGAGATTTTTCTCAACTGTAGTTTGGATTCAAGCATCTTGTGTGCCTTTCCAAATAAAGTTAATTTTTTCTCATGGAAACCATATATTTTTTTTTAAATACACAGCTCATCCTTGCTAGAAAGACCTTGGAGAACAAGTTGGTATTGTGAGTGCTAGGAGATACAGAAGGAGTGGGAATTTCAAATATTTTGAAAGCATCAACTTTTTTCTAATTGTTCTGAGTACTTGTAATCTGTTGTCTGATCATAACAAAATTTTCTCCATTGAATGTCCCATTTTAAAGATGAATCTGTAACTAGATTTGTAATCTTGGGCAGTTGTGATATTGACTTCTATAAACTATATTTTTGAGTATACTGTTGAGGTATTATAATTCATTTATTCATTTTATTTCCCCATTCAAAATATTTTAGTGCTAGCTATCTACAAGGCACTGTTTTAGGTGCTAAGAGTATGGTGGTTTACCAAAGTTTCCTTCCTCAGAAAGCTTACAGTCTGTTAATTGAAATTCTTGTAAATAAGTAACAAATGTAAAAATCTACAAAGATTCTAAGTAGGTACACTCAGAAGCTACAGGGAATTTGAGCAGGCAATATTTTAGGTCAAGAAGAATTTGAAATGGCTTGCTTTGTGGATGGTGTTGGATTTGACTTCATCATTGAGAGGGATTTAAGAGTGGACCATTTAGGGACAATGGTGGCAAATACTCAAGGCAGAGGAAAAAAGATAATGATCCCAAAACTTGGTGCATAGGCACCAAGTGTGGCTTAACCCAAGTGAAATGGAGAGTCTAAAGGGGACAAAGACTGGGAATGTAAGTGGGGGCTGGATTGTGGAGACTTTGGAGACCTAAGATGTCTTCAGTACTGGGGGGAGGGAGGGTGGAGCCACCAAAGGTTTGGATCATGATGGTCTCAGTGGTCATATGTGATCTGGATTAGAGTGAGGTGAACCAAAGGTAGAGGGAAGTTAGGGTTCCTTTTGAGATATAAGGAGGCATAAAGAAGGATAGTGTCCATGATACCTTCTTGTGCAGAGATACTGCATATATACTGTTCTGTAATATAACATGAGACCCTAAATCCAAGTTCTCCCAGGCAGTCTTCCTTCATGTCAGCCCTCTTGGTCTCTGTGTTATCCACATCTGCCTGTAGAGTCATGCTCTTATAAAAAATAGGAAATCAGATGTCACTGCTGGCTTGTTCAAGAGGTAGCAGCTTGCTAGCTTCAGGAATTGTTTGACCCTGACCATCCCACAACTCTATGTTGGTTGTGACATCAGAGTCTTCTTAAGGGACATGCCCTGGAAACCATCACCTGCCTAGATGCATAGCCCATGCCTCCCTTGCAACCCCAACATGGTAATGTTCTCCATCCCGTTACTGATCTCCTGGTTGCTCCTCAAACACCCCAGGCCTCTTTGCAACCCCAGGGCCTTTGTATATGCTGTTGCCTGGAACATCTTTCCCATCAATTTCACAGGTCAATGCCTTGTCTCTTTCTGGCCTTAAATGTCACCCCCTTAAGAACCTTTACCGTTACTCTTTATCTAAGCCCTTTGTTTCTTTCCTACCTAGGACTTCAACTTCCTACTGTTTTATTTGCATGTTATTTTTTTTTTTTTTTGCCTCTTTCCCTGCTAAAACGTAATATATACCATGTCTCTTTTCTGGATTAGTGTGTCTCTAGCGCCAAAAACTATGTCTGACACTCCATAGGAGATCACTAATATGTAACTGTTGAATTAATGAGTGAATGAATTAATGAATTAGTGAATTAATGAACATACCTGTTGAGAAAGGCCTTTATAACCTAAAACTATCCTCCTTTACTCCTGAATAATTATAAACAGAGTGGCAACAAATGGCCACTTTTCTTCCATAATCTGCCCAGTGACATAGTCTATAAAAAGTGTTCATCGGATTCTCATAGTGATATTTGGGAGACAGAATATAAGTATTCTGCTTAAATTCCTGAATTTTCCTTAAAAATTCTGGTACCACCATATTGCAGTGTTTTTCAGCCTTTTAAAAAATGAAATAGGGGGCGCCTGGGTGGCTCAGTGGGTTAAGCCGCTGCCTTCGGCTCAGGTCATGATCTCAGGGTCCTGGGATCGAGTCCCGCATTGGGCTCTCTGCTCAGCAGGGAGCCTGCTTCCCTCTCTCTCTCTCTCTGCCTGACTCTCTGTCTACTTGTAATCTCTCTCTGTCAAATAAATAAATAAAATCTTAAAAAAAAAAAATGAAATAGGGGCACCTGGGTGGCTCAGTGGGTTAAGCTTATGCCTTCGGCTCAGGTCATGATCTCAGGGTCCTGGGATCAAGCCCCACATCGGGCTCTCTGCTCAGCAGGGAGCCTGCTTTCCCCTCTCTCTCTGCCTGCCTCTCTGCCTACTTGTGATCTCCGTCTGTCAAATAAATAAATAAAATTTTTTTAAAAATTGAAATAGAGATTAGAAAACATCAGGGTACATTGCATCTGCTAAGTATAGTTTCGAGAATCCTTTCAGTGTGTGTCTGTAAGGAGGTTCCAGTGTGAAATTATTTTTTACCATGACTCAAAGTCAATATACACTGGGTATTTTCCATGTTATCCTAATCCCTTTATCTGTCTGCTGTCGAGCTCCTCAAAGCCAGTGTTGAATTGTCATTCTGCTGTGTTATGATTCCTTATGGCTTGTTTGCAGTGGAAACCTTCCCACAAACGCACACCAAAATTCAATTTTTTAAGTATTTTCTTAGAGATCAACATACCTTAACCTCTCTCAGAATGCTAGGTTTGCAGTAAAGAATGTTCCCAGAGCTGCAGGGCTAGGCTGCTTTTAAGGAAACCAGGAGAAAAACAAACAAACAAAAAACAAATATTCAGTGCTATGGTGAGTGCTGTGAAGTGTGTAAACCTGGAGATTCACAGACTTGTACCCCTGGGGGGGAAAAAAAATATATGTTTATAAAAAATAAAATTAAAAAAAAAATTTTCAGGGTAGGACAGTGGTAAGATTTGCTATTCTTTTCAATCAAGAATTTGAGGGGCGCCTGGGTGGCTCAGTGGGTTACACATCTGCCGTCAGCTCAAGTCATGATCTCAGGGTCCTGAGATGGAGTAAGTTCCAGCTCCCTGCTCAGCGGGGAGTCTGCTTTTTCCTATCCCTCTGCCGCTCCCTCCCTGCCGCTCCCCCCTGCACTTGCTCTCTCATGCTCACTCTCAAGTAAATAAGTATTTTTTTTAAAAGTCCAGAATTTGAAGCAATGATTTGACACACAATAGCAGTATTTGTTAAAATAACATTTATGTTAACTATTTTTTTTTTTCTTTTCTCTCTCTCTCAGCTGCCTGCCTTGTGCTCGGCTGCATGATTTTCCCCGATGGCTGGGATTCAGATGAAGTAAAACGGATGTGTGGAGAAAAGACAGACAAGTACACTCTGGGGGCTTGTTCAGTCCGCTGGGCATACATCCTGGCTATTATTGGGATTTTGGATGCCCTGATCCTTTCGTTTCTGGCGTTTGTGCTTGGTAACCGACAAGACAGCTTGATGGCCGAGGAACTGAAGGCAGAAAACAAAGGTAAGATTGCTTTGGGGAACTCTTATCTCGATGCCTTGAGCACGTCAAGTCCCAGTGCTTCCCTCGTGGGTCTAATTTGCTGCATCTTCCAATGCTGTCTGGTTCATAGATGTTCTCTTAGACTCAACTCAAGAAATTTTATACAGTTGAAATACAGTTTGTATTGAAATACAGTTTATACACTTTACCTTTCTAAGGCTCTCAGAGTCCATTATTATTTAAATGTATTTTTCCATTTCCAGTTTCTTTTTCCCTCCCTAAGTTAATGGCTATGATGTAGCTTTTTATTTTTATTTTTTTTTGTCTGCTTGATTAAATAGTGAGAACATCCTCTCCATGTATTTCTGCCATTTTCCAGATTGAAATAAAATCCTGGGGAATCTCACAAAACCATCTAGAAATATCTTTATTAAGCTCTTCACAATCATTTTATTTGAATTCAGACTCCTCTCAGAGAGAAGGCAAGTTTTGGCCCTAAATACTTAGGGGTTTCAACAGTTGCCTAATTAACTGAATTAGAATGTGTTATCTGGACGGTGAAAAGTTCTGTTTCTTTTCAAAAAGAAAATGGCTTCTGAAACACAAAGTAGAATATAAAACAGGACAATGACCAGTAAATGATATGTAAATATTACAGTGTGCGTTAAAGTCCTTACTAAGGACTAAAAGTCCTTAGTAAAGGTGCCTCTCCATTTTCTTTCCAGACTTTTAAACCAAGTGTTTGGGGATAGTTTGGGGATAGAATTTTACTGTCTCTGTCTGTTGCAAACTTAGATTTATTTCACTGTTTTGTCTTGGTTATTTTTAACTTTAATACTTTGGACTTACATCAGTGCCTTCAATTGAGTGACTGCTGCCTCTAGTTTTTATTTCTGATTGCAAACTAAAACTATCTTCGAATTCCAAAATTTAGCTTACTATTTCAAGTAGTTGCTAACTCCAAAAACTCTTCACTGCTTCAACAAGCCTCAAATAGAAGTATGTATTAGTGTCTACAGGAATGTCACATGTAATGATAGTGTAACAAGCTTTATATTTAGACCATCGCTGTTGATGCTTGTAAACTATGAACTATAAAGAGAGAAAATCAAGAGGTCTGGGAAAGCACAGTCATCCTTGAGCTCTTTATCTCCCTAATTTATGGACAGAAGACATACTAGTTTACTTGGTTTCATCAAAAATATTCTAAACATGGGGCAGCTGGGTGATTCGGTTGGTTGAATGTCAGACTCTCGGTTTCGGCTCAGTTCATGGTCTCAGGGTCGTCGGATCGAGCCCCGTGTCAGGCTCCTTGCTCAGCGTGGTGTCTGTACCTCCCCCTCTGTTCCTACCCACGTGCATACACACGCTCTCTCCTTCCCTCTAAATAAATTTTAAAAATTAAAAAAATATTCTAAACATAAAAATCTTTCACAAGGGTGTATTGCTTTCTAAAAACAGAATTACTTCCCTCTCATGGTTGTACTTTCTAGATTAAAAAAAAAAAAGACGATACAAAGATAATCATTATGCTTTTAAAATCCTGTTCCAGATTTAAAGTACTTTCACCTGCGCTCATTCATTTGGAACCCTAGTCCGGTCTTTGTAATCTGGTGGGTGTACACAGGTCTCTGTCTAGTTAGCTTCACTTCAAAGTTAATAAGAATAGCTCAATATTAGAATAAATTGCTTTTCCCTACAGAATGAATTCAAGAACACACCACTCAGTTCTGCAGATGTTGATTTCTACCAACACCTAGTAATAAACCGAAGTGCTATTTATTCACTGTACAATTTAAAATTATCCTGAGAACATTTAACTTTCCAGACCTCTTTTGACCCCCAAAAAAAGGAAGTTCAGAAAATGTTTTAAACATAACAAAACCAGGAAGATCTTTTAATTGGCAATTGAGAATTCTAACTTCTGTCCACGTATATGAGTGACAATTCTGAATGCATGCTTCAGAAAGAAATGGCTAGGATTAGAGGACAGCCCTCAACAGTTCTCAAAGTGGGTCTTTTCTTTCGCTGGATTCAGTTACATGTGGGTGTCTGATCTCTTCAGTTGAGGTTTTCATTTTTTAAAAAGCATTTTCACTCCAACACCTTGGTAAAAGTGTGGATGGAAAAGGAAGTGAAAAGAAACCAGTACAGGGGCGCCTGGGTGGTTCAGTCTGTTAAGCGTTCAACTCTTGCTTTTGGCTCAGGTCATGATCTTAGGGTCATGGGATTAAGCCCCACATCAGACCCTGTGCTCAGCAAGGAGTCTGCTTGTCCCTCTCCCTCTGCTTCTCTCTCTCCCTCTCTCTCTCTCTCTCTCAAATAAAAATTTTTTTGAGAGAGGCCAGTAGAAGGTCTGGGGACTATCTCTGCATGACTTTTCCGTATTTATCATCTTCGTCTGTTTGTATCACACTTGCGTGAGTCCCTAGTTTCTTCCATCTGGTTCTGAAGGACCCGAATCAGTAGTGGTTCATCTTTATCAAATGGGACCCAGTAAAGTAACAGAGAGCATCAGGCCATGCCGAGGAACATCTCAGTTGTACCGCATTCTTATTCCACAATCAAATTCTTTCCTCTGAATTCTGAGAATGTATCGGCAGCTCTATTGTGTAGAAATTTCAGATCCTCCTCCGATAGGGTCTGTATAAGATCAGACTCAAAAGTGTAATCAAACCTACATGTTCCTGAGGAATGTACAAGACTCGTCATAGCTCTACCAAATAGCCTTTAGGGTTTGGTATTATTTAAACACTTGGTTCAGTGTTGAAACCTCCACAGTTGGATTGTTCAGGAGAGCACCAGTCAATGATTGTGTATGTTTATATATGAACAATTTTTTTCAAAAAATTTTTTTAAGATTTTATTTATTTATTTGACAGAGATCACAAATAGGCAGAGAGGCAGGCAGAGAGAGAGAGGAAGAAGCAGGCTTCCCGCCGAGCAGAGAGCCCGATGCAGGGCTCGATCCCAGGACCCTGGGATCATGACCTGAGCCAAAGGCAGAGGCTTTAAGCCACTGAGCCACCCAAGCACCCCTGTGTGTGAACAATTTTACTAAACAGTAGTTCAGTTGCTTTCAAGTGCGTGCACTAACCAAAACTACCTTCGCTGTTACTCTCTATAAATCCTAAGGGGGGAGATCTGATAAGTGGAGAAAACTTGTAAATATGAAGTCGATTGTATTTAAATTGGTACTTTTACAATTTGTATGGATACATCCATACCCCTTTTCACTAATTAAAACTTTTTTTTTTCACTATTCTTTTTCTATCCCTTGGTAGCGAAGGCCTCCTTTGGATTTTAGAGCAATGCAATGAGACAGAGGCCACTCTAGCTCACAGAATTTTAGCAAAATTTACTGATGCCATGATGCTTGTGGTATCCTAGAAGCAGACAATACCGTATCTCCAATCTTGGCTCAAAAGAGTAAAACATTTCTGTGTTCTGATATACATTGTATTACTCTACACACTGTAATACCTTTTACAATCTTCTTCTAGTTTAATGGTCTGCCAATCATCCTAACAACCTACATCCTATAATAAATAGCAGGGGCATTATGGAGAGACTAAACCTACGAGTGGAGCATATGCCTCCCATTCCAAGAAGTTTGTCCCGAGGAATCTCATGATAGGATTGTATCATCTTTTTGCGACATTTATAATTAATCTAACAATACACTTCTCTGTATCTGGAAAAGCCACCAAATGCATTCAGGTGTGCCATGTGTCACTACAGTAAGGATACTGCTTAGGTCCATGAGTCCTGCCTAACACCCTCCCCAATGGATAAAACAAGAATCACTGTTACATAAATCCTAGACTATACTGAAACAGGAAAGGGAACTCCATTTTAATTGTCGAACTGTAGTCCACTCACAGGTTCCTTAAGGGAATATGGGATTCTACTGAGCCATTAATTAATGATCACAAAGGTATGATTCAAAGGGAACACAAGGGGTAGGTACACAGGTGAGCTCTCTACCTGGACAGACCACCACCTGTTGTGATAAATTTCCCGGAAGCTCTCTCCAATCCCATGAGAACTTCTCCCTTCAATACCACCTGCAACATTTCTTAAGCATTTCCCAGGAGTGCAACAATAATTGAAAGTGGTCTCTGCTGAAATTTGTCACAAATTATAAAATGGCAAAATTGGAATAAGGGAGTTTGGACAGAATTTCAACCAATGGAAGGCACCAACTTTGAAGATGCAAGGGTTGTCTTAGAACTTCTGTGAGATATTAAGTTAATCATCTATGTTGCATTATCAAAGTCCCACAATATTCTGTCATGGGGGAAAAAAAGGCAACAAAAACTCCACTGTAAAACAAAGAGAAGTGAAAACTATTTAAATATCCAACTAACTTACACAGGAGTTATCAGGTGTGAGAAAATTCGACTGTGCATGTGGGAAGCCAGCCCTGCAGGCTGTGTGCCATCCCTGGCTCTGGGGATAAGAGCAGGTAGGCAGGTGTTCATTCTTGTTTGGGAGCTCAGCAGCATGGTTTCTCAATGAGCCAACAACAGGAGGCATTTCACCTTGATATGCTGCTTAATTGCATATTTTAACACACTGAACTGTGAAGTCAATTTAATTATGTAAAATTAAAGTTTCATCCAGATAAAAAGGATTTGAAATGAAAGCTTCATTTTCCATTTCTTTCATTAATTGTGAGAGGATAAATAATTACATTTTCCAGAACTCCTGTGCCACAAATATCTCTTTTCCTTGTCAGACACTGTTCATAAAGAGGTATGTTTCTGCATTTGTGTATATGGTCTTTGGAATTGCTTATCAGATAATTGGGTCCTCTCATGAGCAGTTTTAAAGTCACTCTGTCTTCTAGCACTTAAACTGCAAATGAGAAAACATGATTATCCATTAAGAGGTGACTCTAGCTACCATTTATTAAGTGGCTTAAGCTCTTTTTAATGCTATAATAGGCGGAGTTAAATTCATTTTACTCAAATAGCTAATTGAGAAACCATTCAGAATCTTGATTTAAAGGTCCCACGGATGTCATGCCACAACCACAATGTGAGTGGCAGTGTGGTGTAGTGGAAAAAACGTGTGCTGCCTGAAGCCCACGTGGTCTCCGACATTCCCTGAGAGCCCTGCCCCCAGATCTCAATAGTTCCAGAATGAAGCTTCCTCCTGCATGAGATTCAAGGTTGTCAATGGCACCTGCGGTTTCTTCCAGCTCTAAAATATTCTGATTCTGGGGACACCTCCAGAGTGTCTTTAAAGATAGTCCAAGGGCAGTAAGAGCTCCTGCCTCAGAGCAGTGAATATGCCAATGGCTCTTAGGAACTTGTTGGCAACATAACGGTAACTAAGAGAAGGAAACAATGAAGGTCCAGGGGAAGGAGCTCTAGGACGCCCAGGGTGTGTCTCCCCGAACAGCGCTGTCACACCCCCATCACTCACACCACCAAGTGAAAGGAGTCAGATTTAGAAACACTGGCCAATGCGCCTCCTTGCCTCACTAATTCCCACGTTATGCGGTGCCTGTGTGGACACCTTGACAGTGGACAGAGCCCTAGATCAGAGAGAAAAACTTTGTCTCTGGTCTCAACTCCAACAAAAAGGGTCATTAGGACTTTGAGCAAGTCCCTAATAACCCAGAACCTCAGTTTTACGTTCTTTAATGTGCGAATAATAATAATACCCAGGTCTGCCCCCATGGGATTGGGAAAGCCCAGTGAAAGCATGTAGGTAGACACAATTGATAATCAAAATGATCATTACTGATCATTTATCCTGTATGACTTCTTATTTCATCTTTGCAAGAATCCTGTGAGATAGCTATCATTATCCTACCTTTATACATCAGAAACTGAAGCTCAGAAGAATTAAACATTTTATCTAAACATAGCTGGGAGGGAATGAATCCAGGGCTCAAACACAAGTCATTTTACTCAAACCTTCAAGTTTTTTCTACCATACAAGATGGTGAAATCATTTTTTTTAAGATTTTGTTTATTAGAAAGTGCACAAGCAGGGGGAAAGGAAGAAGCAGACTCTCCGCTGAGCAGGGAGCCTGATATGGGACTTGATCCCAGGACCCTGAGCCGAAGGCAAACACTGAACAGACAGAATGACCCAGGCACCCCAGAATCATTTCTTAAAATACTCTGATTCGATTGCTTTCTAACGTGACCAATGAGCCCTGTACAAGTAAAGAGTTTAGTCTTACTTTCATTTGTTAGCTTTTAGACAATGTTAATCAAAAATCTAATCTACTCGAGAATAGACTGCTCCCATGTTGGTACACGGTATGTCCATTGTCATTTGTCTCAAGGTATTTTTTCATTTCTCTTGATTTCTTCTGTGACCCACTGATAGTTCAGTAGCCTGCCGTCAGTTGTGAAAATGAGAAGCAGCCTTTGAAACTCATCCTACTTCTTGACTCCATAACTTTGTGGGAACCTAGTGAGGAAGATCAGGAAGCCCTGGCAAAGAGTATCAGCCTTTTGAATTAAATCTTTAATAAGGCCATAGTGAACCCGTGAGCCCCCTGTTTCTCCGTGGGGTTAGCGTTGAACGAAGTGTTCGTGATTGTCATTCTTATATTACCTTTTCGCAGTCGACTGCAATGAGCCACCTTGAGACTCCATCAGCTTTTAATGGCTGCCCCTGCCTAGATTCCTTTCTGCCTCGCTGGATTCTTTCTGTGGAATCTCCTACGGGAGGTTTCCTCCCTACTTCTGCACTCACTCTGTAAGTTATCTCATTGGGTGCCATGTCTTGAGGAAACCATACTAATGACTCCCAGGTTTAATACACCGACACTCTCCAGGGAACTCTGGTCTCCCCTACCCAACTCCTACTTGATATCCTTTCTGAATATCTACTGAGCATCTCACACTTGACATGTCTGAGCACCTGACGTTTCTTCCCCCCAAAGCCGCCACTTAGCACATTATTCCCCATCTCAGTTAATGACTACTTTATCCTTCCAGCTGCTCGGGCCAAAACTTCAATCACTCTGGACTCCTCTCTTTATCTCATGACTCACATTTAACCCACCCAAAAGTCGTGTTCGTTCTACCTTCAAAATACAGCCAGAATCCTCTGACTTCTCACTCACCACCCCCATTGTGGCTGCCATCTTGGTTCAGGCTGTCATTGTAAGACACTCCCATGTGGGTTCGCTGGTGCCACCCGTGCACCCTTTTAGTCGGATCTCAACAGAGCAGCCACGTGAAACTGTGAAAGGTTGAGGCAGACTGGGCCGTTGCTCAGCTCAGCACCCTCCAGTGACTGGATGACCTTACTCAGGGGAAAAGCCAGAGTCCTTCAGTACAGTTCCAAAGACCCATGCCCATTTGCCTTCATCTTTGCCACTCTGACCTCCTCTCTGTTTTTCTCCACATGTCCTCTGCTCTGGACATACCAGCTTCCTTGCTGTTTCTCAAACATACCAATGAAGTCCTATTTCAGGGTCTTTGTGTTTGCTGTCCTGTCTGCCTCCTATTTTATTCCTCAAAGCCATAGAGCTTGCTCCTTTGTTTCCTTCAGGTTTTACCCAAACATCACCTTCCCAGGGAGGTGTTCCTGGCCAACCTCTCTAAAATTTCACATGCATGTGTATTCCATCTAACCCACCAAATAGTTTGCCTCTTTGTCTTATGAATTGTCTGCCCCCAGAAAAGTTCCACAAGGCAGGGATTTTTGTCTGTTGTTCACTACTTGTATCCCTGGTGCCTGGAATCATGCCTGGCATCTGTGGGCCTTCAGTAACCATGTGCTGCATGAGGGAATTATGGAATGAAAATGCATCTATTCTGATTTCTCTCTTATGAGATCCTTCCATTGTTGCACAATTCTTAACCTTAGGAAGTTTTGGGTTTGGTTAAGTTAAAATACACCTCCTTATAATGTCTACCCATTGCTATTCCCTCTTATACTTAAAGCTATTGGCTTATGTAGAAACACTCCTCATGTCTGTAATGGCTAAAGTTGCACGTTGACCAAACAGGCCAGTTCCCCGTGTCTTGTTGGACATCTGGAGACATTTATGTGGTCACTGCTGCTTACTATCCACCCAAGGCACCCTGGTAGAGTACCACCCTTGGGAAGAAGAGGAGAGCCAGGACATCCAAAAGTGTGGTAGAAGGAAGAGAATTCCATGGGAGTCACTCATGAATGTGTTCTGGAGATTGTCTCCTTCAGCTTATCCTCCATGCCTAATGGTAATCTGGAGAACATCTGAGTTTGCGAGATTGACTCCAGTCCATTCAACAAACACACGCTGAGGTCATAAATGTACCATGGTGTGCTCAAGGAGGGTGATCTCTCTCTGACCAGTACCCAACCTCAGATGATACCCTCAAAATCAGTATATTCCTCTCAGCCTTCCCCAGTTAGTGGACTTGCAAGCAGAAGTGTTTTATGACTCGGAGGGCAAGCACAGTGCTGACTTCGAATGCCCCATCATTATCTACTCTACTCCAACAGACAAAATGATTTTGATGTCTCAGTGATCTTTTCCATGCCTGAGAAAGGATCTCTGGGTATTTTAAATATTAAATCTGCTTGAAGAAAGGAAAGAGAGGAGGGAGTAAAAAGTGGAGAATTCTTATATAACCAAGTCATGATGTCTAAGATTTAGCCATACCAATAAATTTTTAGTCCATATTCCATCATGACTTTAAATGAAGTCTTATAATTAGGTTAAAGCCAGCTTTGCCCTCCCACCCCCACCTTCTCCCTTTTAACAGTAACATCATGAGACTTGAAAGTGGGGAGAATCATGACCTTCAGAGACACAGCCCAAGCTTATGGATTTTTTTTTTCCAAATTATAGATCTGTGGCCAATTCCTTTTTCTTTTATAAGGCTGGATCTTATTTCAGATCTCTACAGTCTGGATAGCTTTGATAGGCAATTCAATATTTGAAGTTTATTAGTGATCGATTGTCTCTTTCTAAATTTGCTTTTTTTTTTTTTAAACCTGTAATAAGACTTGCTCATTAAAGTAAACTGCTTTTAGCTCAGGGCAAATCTGTTGTCTAAAGCCCATTAATCTACACTTGTAAACCACAGATATACCTCTGAAAATTTTGTCTCCAGTGTAAATATACCAAAAGTAGTTTATTTTCTTCCTGTTTAGATAGTTTTCCAGCCATAAACCCCCATAATTCTATCCATCCTGAAGCCTCTGGTTCTTTTCCATATGCCCTATCAGAGAAGAAGAGGTACCAAGTGAAACATTAGTGTTCTTGACTTAATTCTAGTTGAAGCTCCTTGGGCCCTGGCTTTCTTACACTGACTTGTTTTTTAAGGTGCATAAATTTATTTATTTATTTATTTATTTGTTTTTTGGCAGAGCAGACGTTTACACTCTTGTTACATGTCCATTGGTTCCATGGGAAGATCAAAGAACACCGTGAAAATGTAACCTGTCATTTGTCCCTCAGAAAGGAGAAGCACAGTTGTTGTTAACATCTGGCAGGGCAGATAAGAACACAGAACCAAGAAAAATTCTGCTGAGATAAATAAGTGTGGAGATTACTTGCTGAAATAGGTGTTGCCTCTGTAATGCTTCATAGAACATAGAACTCCCCAAAAACCACAAATTTCATTTTTTACTCTGAGTCTTAAGAACAAGGACTATGTCTTAATTTATCGGTTATCTCTGGTGTTGTAGATCCTGGGACATGGTGAGTGCTGAATAAATGCGAGCACTTATCGTGATTTTCATTGCCTCAATTTGATGAAAAAAAAACTGTAAATATTTAATGAATGCCCCCACTTCACATGAAGAAGTTTGTTCCTTCTTTGATTGCAAAGGAAATAAATTTGCCTACACGTTACACACAGATACATATTTTAAAAGAATCATGGAGTAGAATGTTAGAGATACTGTAACTCTGCCACTTTAGGCCAATCACTGCACCTCTCTCAGCCTTGTTTCAACCTCCACAAAAATGTCCTGTGCACTTACCTTGTGCCAAGCAGTGGCCAAAACTATGACTTTCAGTTCAGCAGACCTTTATCGTATGCCTCAAGCATGTCTAGCCTAGTGATAGACACTGAGAGTTCAAAATGAGTGGGAGAGGGACGCCTGGGTGGCTCAGTAAGTTAAGCATCTGCCTTCGGCTCAGGTCATGATCCCAGGGTGCTGGGATTGAGTCCCGAACCTTGCTTGGTGGGGAACCTGCTTCTCCCTCTGCCTGATGCTCCCCCTGCTTGTCCTCTCTCTCTCTCTTTCTCTGACAAATAAATAAAATCTTTAAAAAACAAAACAAAACAATGAGTGGGAGAGGCTTTGCCCCAAGTCTCCCCTTTAGGGAGGACACTCAGTGTTAGGTGTGAGGTTATATTTCTGTGGCCCAATCCTATTCTGATGTCTGTGGCCTCACCATGCTGTTGAGTGAATGGGTGAGTGAATTCCACTCCCTGACAGTTAACTTATTCCAGCACCAGTGAAAGATGATGCCTATGATAAGCAGAAACCGCTTCCCAAGGACAATTTGACATACAAGATTTCATCCACTGAGAGGCTTTAAAAAATCAGCCATGGAAAAACATTTGCAAGTCTCTTAGTATTAAATAAACAGAAGAAGACCCAACTATGAATGAAATGAAAAACAGGATCAATGTAAAGCCAAGGACAAGAAAGGTAGGGGAGATGGGAAGTTTTCTCTTCTTATCAGAGCATTCATTGTAGAGCAGCCTTTTTAAAATCTAAACTCCAGAAATGGCTTTGGGGAGAAGTCACTCTTAATGGCCAACACGATCCCTCTTGAACCCTGGCTTTCCAGCCAGTCAGCCTGCTGATACCCCGTGAGAGCTCTGTTTATATGCATCTCGCCAATGTTTTCTTCCTGCTTCACTGCACACCTAACCTGGGCCTCACATTTGATGGGGAGGAATAATCAGTTTGGCTGAGAAGATATCATCTCCCTAACTTACCTTGATGGTGTCCCCTTTGATGAGGTGCCTGGAATAATCAGGAGGCCAAGTGCGAATTCTGGCAGATACCCTGCTATGCCGTCTGCAAGTCCACGTGCTGTCAGCGCCCACAGCATGAGTGAAGGCATCATCAAGAGATCTGGAGGGCAGAGGTCGGCACCTGTGGTGTTTAGTGTCAGCCCCCCTCCACACACATGAATGTTCTAACGGAGCCACTGGATGGGCTGGCGAGAAGTGCAGGCAGGGACAGCTGGAGACGGCCCAGGTGAGGCTGCAGCCCTCATACCAGGTTAGCATCTCCAAAGAGAATCAGCTATCCTTCATCCCAGAGTAGGCGACAAGCCCAGAAGTCCCACGAGCAAGCTCCATCTGCTGACCTGAGAGTTCCTCTCCAGAGGCCGGCCTTTCAGTGCCAGCGTACAACACGAACCAGACGTCCTCTGACCATTCAGGAGGAGAAATGCCATTGTCTGGTCTCCAGCAGCTTTGTTTCTAGTTCACACACACACACAAGAAAAGAAAAAAAGGTTTCCTGACCTTGGTAAGGGGTGGGGTACGAAGATCACTTGTAAATCAATGCAGCTCTCTCCAAGTCCCTTTTTTAGGAAGATTTTCTAGAAGCAGGAGCAGCCGCTGTTTTTATTTGTTCATTTCTGTCTCCTTTATTATTCTTGTGGATTTTTTTTTTTTAGAGTGCAGTTGACACAAAGTGACACACAGTGTTGGGTATACACCTAGTGACTTGATAAGTCTGCTTTATGCTACGCTCCCCACAAGTGTAGCTGCGATCTGTCCCACCGTACACGCTCTGATATTACCTTTGACTCTTCGCTATGCCGAACCTTCCAGTCCCATAGCATTCATTCCGTAACTGGGAGCAACTGGGTTTTTTTGTTTTTGTTTTTGGTCAACTGCATGGTAGACTCGATATCTTCAGATGTGGGGTGATGATGACCTATTGGGGATCTCCCCTGGGGATCAAGCTAAAGGGGCACTGGGATACAGTCGCAGAGGGAGGGCTTGTAGAAGCAGAAATCATGTGTGATTCTGTCCAACCATCTGGAGAGATCTGAAGAATATTTCAGGGCTTGGGTCCCACCCCAGAGGCTCTCATACATTTGGCATGAGGCGGTTCAGGTATGAAAACTTCCCCTGAAAATTCTGACATGCAGCTGGGGTTGAGGACCAATGGGTTCACCCAACAGCCTCCTTTATTTTTTCTTTCTTTTTTATTAACATATAATGTATTATTTGTCCCAGGGGTACAGGTCTGTGAATCATCAGGCTTACACAATTCACAGCACTCATCATATCACATACCATCCCCAATGTCCATAACCCAACCACCCTCTCCATACCCTCCCTCCCCACTCAGTTTGTTTTGTGAGATTAAGAGTCTCTTATGGTTTGTCTCCCTCCCAATCCCAAGTTGTTTCATTTTTTCCTTCACTACCTCCCAAGCCCCCCACTCTACCTCTCAAATTCCTCGTATCAGGGAGATCATATGATAGTTGTCTTTCTCTGATTGACTTATTTCACTAAGAAATCACTGCTGATCGAGTTCCGTTGCTGCCTTTTTTGGAGAAAGAGCTCTCTCCCAGCCCTGGGAAATTGATAGGTGCCCCCTGCTAGCTCTGTGAACGTGCGCATTCCTCTCTAAACCTCAGTGCCACCACTAGGGCATTTCTAGAAACTGTCTTGCAGAGATTTTGTGAAAACAAGGTAATGCCTATAAACTGTCACGATCCCTGACCCCTATCAGCTGTGGTTCTTTCAAGAGCTTTGATTTTGCCGCATATACAGTGCTTAGTCCACGCCGGGTTCCCATGATGCAGAGCTCAGGCGCCTCCCCTTCCCCCGGCTCTTGTCGCTGCAGCCCCGTGTTGTCCTGATGACGGCCTTAACTAACGTCCAGAGATTGCTTCCTCTACGTGCTTAAATATGACTTGGTCATCTGGTAGCTTTTTTGAGTATTTTTAAGAGGACTGCTGAGGGTTGATTGGTTGGTTGGTTGGTTGGTTGGTTGGTTGGAGGTTTGGTTTGGCGCATCACCTGCCTACAGAAGCCCTACAGAACTCGGGTTGAGTTGTTGGGGGGACTCTTCCGTGTGCATTTGCTGCCCAGCGAGCTCACACCGTGCAGCTGGGTCTGCACATTCCGTGATAGTTACCAAGGAGAGCCCTGGATTCCCTGATGAAAATGTGACTCTCTCCTTACAGTGTTGCCTATTTTCAACCTGGCTCAGAATGACTCCATCACTGCATTGCTGGACAGATGAAGGGCAAGCTAACCCATGGCCTTTAAAACGTCTGGGAGTGGTATTTTTCAAAAGAGAGGGGTTCCAGCCATATTCTCCAACATCCCACAGAAAGTGGAGAGAATATGATCACTTCCGTTCTTTCACAGGGTTATATACGAGGCTGGCAGGTCCCTGTGTTTGGGTCAGAATACGTCTTTATTTCCCTCACTATAAACACGGCAAATAACATCCACATATCAAACCAACATAAATAAAATTTTTATTTGGAGTTACAATGAACTGTGAGACTCTTCCCTCATTATGCAAAAAAAGAAAAAAAGCCATTTTTCTCTGGCTGTGTCTCCTGCTGCTCTCTGATGTGATCCTGTCCCTCACCAGCTCACTCATACCCACTACCCACTAGCCTCATCATTATTATTATTCAAATAATAATAACTCTCTGGGAGTAACTGTCAGACTTCTATGAACCCAGTATTTACCTGGGATGGTTATTTTAAATGGAATGAACTCACCTGGGATGTTTATGTTAAGTGAAATGAAATTCTGGCATCTGTAATATTTTATTAACTTTATTTTTTTAAAACTACTAGTTTTATGTTTATAGCAAAACTGAGGAAAGTATCCTTTCCCCATACACACAGCCATCTCTGCCATCAACATCCCGCATTAGTGTGCCTTTGTTGCAGTCGGTGAGCCAACATTGACACTGAAGTCTGTAGTTGACATTAAGGTTCATTCTTTGTGTTATACATTCTTTGGGCTTTGACCATTGGAATCTTTATTTTTTAATAAACACATTTAGGTACATGTGATATAGTTGATTTGAGGACCACACCTTAAGCAACACTGCTCTGAGTAATTTGTAATCATATTAGCACTAAAATTATAATGTAATGATACAGAGGCTAGTGACCATAGGCAGACCAGCACCTTTGCTTCAGAGTTCCTTTTCATAAATATCGTGGCTGTATTCCATGTGTAAATAGGCTCTATTCCAAAAGTTTACTTCTAGATTGGTGTTTTGGAACTCCGATCACATGCTTTTTCATAGAAAGTATTGATGTACACAACAATCAAATTCTTAGACCTGCCCTTCAAACCTCATTTCATGGGGCACCTGGGTGGCTCAGTGTGTTAAGCCTCTGCCTTTGGCCCAGGTCATGATCCCAGGGTCCTGGGATCGAGCCCTGCATCGGGCTCTCTGCTCCGCAGGGAGCCTGCTTCCTCCTCTCTCTCTGCCTGCCTCTCTGCCTGTCTGCCTTGTGATCTCTGTCTGTCAAATAAATAAATAAATAAAATCTTAAAAAAAAAAAAACAAAAACCTCATTTCATTCATAATGTTACAGGACTAAGGTTATTTTAGCAATCACATTTCAAAAGGAAGCAGGAGAAATTCATAAAGTTAGTAGACAAAAATATTTTTTAAAAAATCTTTGAGAACTGGAGGTATGATAGGATTTTCGAACAAAACTACAAAGGTCGGGGTGCCTGGGTGGCTCAGTGGGTTAAAGCCTTTGCTTTCGGCTCAGGTCATGATCCCAGGGTCTGGGATCAAGCCCCGCATCAGGCTCTCTGCTCAGTGGGGAGACTGCTTCCTCCTCTCTCTCTGCCTGCTTCTCTGCTTGTAATCTCTGTCTGTCAAATAAATAAATAAAATCTTAAAAAAAAAAAAAACTACAAAGGCACAAGCCTTAAGGCAAAAAATATATATTAATTGAATTACATCAAAATAGGACTTCTGGGGGCACCTGGGTGGCTCAGGTCGTGATCTTGGGGTCCTGGGATGGAGTCCTGTGATGGGGGTCTCTGCAATAGGAAGTCTGCTTGTCCCTCTCTGATTGCCCCTCCCCCACCCATATTCTCTCTTTCTCTCAAATAAATAAATAGAATCTTAAAAAAAGTAGGACTTCTGCTCATGAAGGACAACAAGGACAAAGACTAGGTGACAGATTTAGAGAAGTCGTTTGGAATATTTCAAGCCAATGAGTGTCTAGACCCAGGAATTCCTCCAAATTACTAAGAAAAAAATTAAAATCACTTACAAAATAAGCAAAGATAATGAATAGACACTTTGTAAAAGAGGAAGCTCAAAAACTGAACTAGCATGTGAAGAAACGTCCCAAATCATTGGTAATTAGAAAATTGTCAATTAAATGAGTTGTCAACTTAGACTTTTTAGGCTCACAGAATTTAACAAGATAACAGGTGCTGATTTGCTTCCGTGCATTGTTAGTGGGAGTGTGGACTGAAGCAACTATTCTAGAGAGCGATCTAGTCCAATTGTTAAACACACCTGGTGACATGAACAGTTCTGTTTCTGGATTTATACCCAGGAATTTCTTACCAGGGCCCTAAGGGACAGTGTCTGAGGATGCTTACTAAAGTATTATTTGTGGTGGGGAGTTGCAGAAAATCTAGATGTTCATTATGCAGGGATGAATAAATAACTTGGGATGAGTGAAACTCATACTATTATATGGCAGGTCAGAGACAATAGATTAAATGAACACATAGCAACATGGATGGATCTTTATAAAGTATGCTTAATGAGAAAAGGGAAACAGAGTAAGATAGGTAATAAAATATTGTTTATATAGGTTAAAGCTAGTGCATACCAAACAACTATCCACATTGTGCAAAATGTATTCAAATAAAAATGTATACATTAGGGGCACCTGGTTGGCTCAGTCACTAGGGCATGTGACTCCTGATCTCAGGGTCGTGAGTTCAAGACCCCATGCTGGGTATGGAGCTTAGTTTAAGGTAGGTAGATATAGATATTTTGGTTGCCTGTGGATGGGGGAGCAGAATGAGTGGGAAATGGGGATAAGGGAATTCGCTGAGAAGTAGTAGCGCGTGCAGACGTAAAGAATGTGCGCTCTGCCTTCAGACTGCCAAGGTTCACAACTTCAGGTTCACCATTTACCAGCTATGGATCTTGGGCAAATCATTTAATGTCTCTTAGGTTTGTTATGCATAAAATATAGATCATATTATCTATCTTACAGCAGCACAGTGAGGTCTAAAACCTATAACCCAGGTAATGAACTTAGCTCAGTACTTAATAATACAATCCTATCATATCTCATAATAGACCTCCAGCCTTATTGCAAGGACTGGCTGTGGGAACCTAAGTATTTAAGGATAGGGGGCGCTTGCTTGGCTCAGTTGATTGAGCATCCAACTCTTGATTTTGACTGAGGTCATGACCTCAGGGTCTGAGATCAAGCCTCCCTGTCAGGTTCTGTGCTTAGCACTGAGTCTGCTTGGGATTCTCTCTGTCCCTCCCCCTGCTTGCACTCTCACTCTCTAAGTAAAATAAATAAATCTGTTTTAAAAAAAAAAAAGAATTAAGGGTAGGAAATAGAGCTGGGGAGAAAAAGGAGATGGGAGAATGAAGGTTGTATCGGGAAGGGGATGATTAAGTTTTCCATGTTTCCCAAGAGAATCTCCTAGTTGGCCTTATTCTTTTCTCCTTTCCCCCTTTTTCCTCCCCTTATTTTCTCTCGTACTTCCCCAGAATCACAGCAGGTCCCACTCTTTGCCCCCAATGGCAGAGTAAGGTGGGAAAGAAGCCCAAGGAGTACAAAAGATGAGGACCTGGGGTGTGGAGTGAGGAGATGAGAAAGCAGGGAATATATCATTTGATTTTTGCTGTGTATAAACCATCAGTGACTTAAGACAATCATGTATTACTCCTGACATGTCCATCCATGACCTGGTGGTTAGAGCCTCTGGATTAGATTTGTCTGGGGTATTTCTGCTCCACATGTCTCTCATCCTCTTCCTGGAACTAATAGGCTAGGATGTCCTTCCGGTGGTGATGACAGGGGCACCGAGAAACCAAGTTCAACAACAGCAGGACTTCTGAAGCCTCTTCTGTGCCACAACTGCCAACATTCCATCAGTCAAAATCCATCATCCTGGGTGGGGAATTGTACCCCACTCACAGGAGGAAGGCACAGCAAAATGATTAGACAAAGAGCAGGGAGGGATGAAGAATGGGAGCCATTGAGGCAATCCACACAGGGAGCCACATACTTAGGAGTGACAAGAGAGGGGGAGCACAGCCTCACTGGAAAAGCAGGAAAACTGAACATCAGGCCTAAGAAGGTCTCGCAGGTACCAGGAAATACCTATCCATATTATGGCAGAAGCCCCAGTGACTAGTGTAGTAGTCATCTTAATACTGTCAGTTGGTAACTAAGAAATGATGGGTCTTACTATGGGCCACGGGGTGGAACTCTGTCTTGAAAGAAGCAGACAACTGTATCAATAGTGCTGTTTTGAGATTTAAGAAAAAAAAAAAAAAAAGAAAACTCTCAGAGCATCTGGGTAGCACACTTGGTTGAATGGTTGGTTGAATGTCCAACTCTTAGTTTTGGCTCAGGTAGTGATTTCAGGGTTGTGAGATTGAGGCCCATGTCCGGCTCTGCGCTCAGCATAGCATCTGCTTAAGACTTTCACCCTCTGAGGTGCCTGGGTGGCTCAGTAGGTTAAGCCTCTTCCTCTGGGTCAGGTCATGATCCCACGGTCCTGGGATCAAGCCCCACATCAGGGTGTCTGCTCAGCGGGGAGCCTGCTTCTCCCTCTTTGCCTGCCTCTCTGCCTATTTGTGATCTCTCTCTGTCAAATAAATAAATAGAATCTTAAAAAGAAATAAAGAAATAAAGACTCTCTCCCTCTGCCCCCACCCCCCGTTCGTGCTCTCTCTCTCTCTCAAATAAATCTTTAAGGGCGGGGGGGTACTTACTTGAATTCAGAGCAAAGGTGGAGATATTTAAAGACTGAAATTGAGTTACAGGTTTCTGTAAAAGCTGTTCCTAACCTTTAAGAAACAGTATATTGCCCTGAATGTTTGACAGACGTACTATCATAGCCTAATGTTGATGTTTGTACTAATATCCACAGTTACAGTCTGGCGTATATAAAATCTAAATACAAAATTGTCAGTTTCTAATGAAATAGAGGGTTAGCCACAAGTCTCTTTTAAGAGAAAAATAAATCCTCGGTCCCAGAGTAGGAGTAGACCTGCTTAAACAGCCAAAAATAGGTATTCAGGTTATGTTATAAATTCCAACAGTTTTTCCTTTAAAGAAGCATTCATACCAGGGGCGCCTGGGTGGCTCAGTGGGTTAAGGCCTCTGCCTTCGGCTCGGGTCATGGTCCCAGGGTCCTGGGATCGGGCCCCGCGTCGGGCTCTCTGCTCGGCAGGGAGCCTGCTTCTCCCCTCTCTCTCTCTGCCTGCCTCTCTGCCTACTTGTGATCTCTGTTTGTCGGGTAAGTGAGTGGAATCTTTAAAAAAAAAAAAAAAAAAAAAAAAAAAAAATTTTAACCAAAAAAAAAAATAAAAACCCCTTGGTGGGTATAAAATATCCCTTTCTCTGCTGGCAAAATTAAATTTAAATGTGCCTTTTGTATTTTAAAAAATATGATGATGTACCAAGTGTCTGGTACCAAGGGCGGAACCCTGCAAGCAAGGAAAAAAAAGCAAAAACAAAGAGCCCAGTATGTGAAAATCAATAAAATAGTAGTCATGAATATATAATGGGGATTCTCCTTTATCTCTATTTGAGTCCAAATTGCAGCTAAGACCGTGTCTTGCTTAGTTCGGCTCCCGCAGGGCCTGGCATCAGCAGGTTCTCACTGTTGACTGACGCTTAAGTAACAAGGAACTTTGTGCACTCCACCCAAAATGTAAAACCTGAAATGAAAAGTGATGAGATATTAACACGTATTACCCGTGCAATCTTACAGGTATAGATTCATTTTTCTGTACCACCTGGCCCACTCCACATGTCATTGTTTGCTTTTCACAGGGAAAATATTACCCAAACAAGCTATGAAACAGATGCACGTAATCTGTCCTAGGAACACACACCGAGGGCCTTCTTCCTATTATTAGAATGCTTTCTCAGTCTCCTGTAAGAGTTGGGTCTTAAAATGAGACTAAATATTTAAAATACGGAGTGCCAAGTTTCCTTAATCCTTGTATCTTTTTTAAAGATTAGAGCAGACTTATGTCGTCTTGAATCATTTAAGAGGTGCAAATACGAAATTGTCATTTGAAACATCTCAACTCAGGTAATTCCATGAATGTTTCTCTCTGTAATACGCTTGATTGACAGATGATTTCCCAAGCTGATTTTTAAATGGAACCAAGGACAAGTAGACATCTGAGGGAATTGCTTTTCTCTGTCTTTTGTTAAGCAAGGGAAGATGGAGTGGGCTGAAAAACTCTCGTTTCCTGAAAACTGACTTTTTAAAAATGTCGGAAGGGTTCATCAAGTCTCCAGATTCTGCTTTTAAGAAAAACATGGCGGGACGGGGGAAGGGGTGATGCCAGCTGGCATGGGGGGCCCTGAGAGTGGGCATTATCAAGAAGCCTAGGTTGTGGCAGCTAGCCCCACATCTGCATTTGCGCCCAGCACAGCCTCTGCTTTGAGTTCTCATTTACCTGCTGCATGAGGGTGTGTGTCTGCATGAGGGCGTGTGTTTGCTTGAGGGCTTGTGTGTACGTGAGCCTGTGTGTCTGCGTGAGCATGTGTCTGGGTGAGGGTATATGTCTGTGTGAGCATGTGTGTGTAAGTGCATGTGTCTGCAGGAGGTTGTGTGTCTGTGTGAGGGCGTGTGTCCACGTGAGCACGGGTGTCTGCATGAGCACGTGTGTGTGAGCTCATGTGTTTGCATGACAGTGTCTGCATGAGGGCGTGTGTCTGGGTGAGGGTGTGTGTCTACATGAGAATGTGTGTCTGGATGAGCACATGTGTCTGGGTGAGCAAGTGAGGGGTGTGTCCGCATGAACATGCATGTGTCTGCATGAGCGCGTGTGTCTGCAGAGGGCTCCACTGGCGTTTGAATGCTGACAATCAGGGTAGAGTCTCCTAATTCAGCAGGGACCTGCCTCACAGAATATGTCATGAGGAATAATGGATAAAAAGACAGTGGAATCCTTTGCAGCTACAAAAGACTGCAAAGATGATAATGAGGAATAATTCCCCAGAGAACAGAGGTTTTGTAACCAAGAAGCTACCAAGCAGGTTTTATCAGAAGACTCTCCCCGTGCTCCCTGAGTCTGGCATGAGGACAGGGCAGTGAGTTTGGGGGTGCCTAGACACACACTGTGCAGCAGAAATGTCACGTGAGCCACATATTTACATTTTCTTGTCACTTTTTTTTTTTTTTACAGTGACAATAATACTGTGTGGTTTACTTGAAACTTGCAAGGATCTTGCCATCCATGGCCACACGTTATTTTTTTAAAAAGTGAACTTGGGGGGCACCTGGGTGGCTCAGTGGGTTAAAGCCTCTGCCTTCGGCTCAGGTCATGATCCCAGGGCCCTGGGATCGAGCCCCGCATCGGGCTCCCTGCTCAGTGGGGAGCCTGCTTCCTCCTCTCTCTCTGCCTGCCTCTCTGCCTGCTTGTTATCTGTCAAATAAATAAATAAAAATCTTTTTTAAAAAAAAGTGAACTTGGTTTTATTAATTTTATGACTATAGTTACCTGAACTTTCCATTTGACATGTAATCAATAGAAGAAATTATACGTTTTATAGTTTGCTTTTTTCATGCTAAGTCTTAAAAATCTGGTGTATATTTTATGCGTGCAGCTCGTCTCAGTTCAGATGGGCCACACTGCACATGCTTGGTGGCCACACGTGGCCTGTGGCTCCTGTATCACATGGCCCAGACCTTGGCAACAGACAGCTCACTTTATACGAGATGTCTGACTTGTGCTGAGGAATGTCCATGTGAATGTTCTCTTAATTTTCCTCAAATATTGATGGAATCTTACCAACTGGATTTCCCAGCAGGAACCCAGCTTCAGGAAGGGAGGAGGAGAAGCACCCTTGTTTTCTAAGCTACTATGAAAGCAGGGACTTAGGTCACCTCATTTGCTCTACAACAGGTCTGTGAGGAGAGGAAGTGGTCCTCATTTCATAAAAGAGAACATCGAGATTCAGAGAGGCTAGGACTTGCCAAAGTCACACAATGGGGGCAGGGACTCAGGCTTGGCTCCAAACCCTGGCCCTTTCACTCTATCGTGTTCCTGCTCAGGCATCCCTGGGTAGCATGTGCTTCTCAAACCGATGAGCTTCCAAATCCCCTGAACGTCTTATTAAAAAACCGGCTGCCGGACCCCACCCCCGAGTCCTTGATTCAGGTCAGAGTGGGGCTTCCAAGTTCCTAGGAGATGCTGATGCTATTGGTCCAGGAATGACATTTGAGAACCTCTACCTACCTGCAGCATCCCTATGATGTTCCATTATTAGCTTAAGACAGACAGACAGACAGACCAACCCCTATTAAAGGCATTAAATCCAGCTAACAATGGAACATCATAGGGATGCTGCCAGAAACCAAACTTTGATTGATAAATGTGTCCATTGTTCTCTTAGCTAATGTTGACTACCACGTAGTATGGACTGGAACAGGTCTCCTCATTCTGAAACTTTTTATTCATTTATAATTAACCACTGAACGTAAGTTCTTCATTGCAGGTAGGGAAGCGTACACCTCTTCACTCAGTTCCTGCAGGGAAGAAGAAATTACACGTGTGGATGTCTTGTACCATGTAAACATTGGGTAGTCTTTTCTAAAGTACACACACTTCTAAGTCATCACTACTTCCTTTTGAAAAATTCATACAGTATCTCTCATTGAAGATGCAGCCACATCAAGTATTTTCCCAGTGGCATTTTTTTTTTTTAGATTTTATTTATTTATTTAAGAGAGAGAGCACAGAAGGAGCAGAGGGAGAAAGAGAAGCAAACGTTCCCCCCGAGCAGGGAGCCAGATGCGGGGCTCAATTCCAGGACCCTGGGATCATGACCCGAGCTGCAGGCAAGAGTTCAACTGACTGAGCCCCCCAGGCGCCCCCAAGTGGCATTTTTTAAAAGCAACTGAGAGTCACTGGGCATTCTTCACAGCTTAGAAAAATACTATCTGAGGAGCGCCCTAGAGGCTCAGTTGGTTGAGCAGCCGAGTCTTGATTTGCACTTGGATCATGAGATCGAGCCCCTAGTGGGGCTTCCTGCTCAGCAGGAAGTCTGATTGAAGATTCTGTCCCTCTTTCCCTCCCCTCATTCTCAAATAAATAATAAATCTTCACCAACCAAAAAAAAAAAAAAAAAAAAAAGAAAAGAAAAATCCTGTCTGAGTCTGCAACTTAACTATATGCTACCCGCCACTGTTGGGCTCAGAAAGCAAGCAATTATTTACCTCCCCACCTAACCACAAGGTCCACCACCTTTTGCTACACCAAGAAGCTTAGGAGCACTTTCAATCTTCCTGGCCGGTGACCTCTAGCCCTTTTCATTCTTGGAAGGGAGGACCTTTTCTGTTCCTCTCATTTATTTTTAATGACTTCTCGGCCCTCTCATCTACCCCAGCTCCACACCCTGCCACATCTGAACAGGTCACCTTCTGCGTGTCATGGAGCCCATCATTTTCACAAGATGACAGCTGTCCTGGGAGTGCCGGTTGGTCAGGACCAGGTCAAACGGATATTGGTGCTGAGAATGGAGGAGTTACCTTCATTAGATGCTAGAGCAGAAATCTGAGGAACATCTGTGTGTTCCAAACAGAAAAGGGCGGCAGGGCCCTGTTATCTCTTCAGTCACCAGCTGGCAGTGTAAACAAGAGGCAGGCACAGTGGGGCATCAGGCTGGGGAGGCCACGAGGTCTCTCCACTTTACTCACAGCCTGAACCTTTCATAGCAGGTGATTTAGGCCTATTTGCTTATCTGAATATGGATTGATTTGGTTTTTGGTTAGGAGGGTAGGGGCAGAGGGAGAGAGGAAGAGACTCCATGCACAGCATGGTGCCCAGCGCGGGGCTCCGTCCCACGACCCTGAGATCATGACCTGAGCCTAAATCAAGAGTCAGACACTTAACCAACTGAGCCACCCAGATGCTCCTGGTTTTTATTTTAAATTTAGAAGAGTTCGTCCTTCTAGCACTGAGAGCTTTTAAGAAGAAACGGCGGTGGGGGCAGGGGGGTGGGGTGGTGGTTAATGTATTGGAATAAATAAAAAAGACTAAAAATTATAATACCCCCAATCTCACAAAGACACATTTTGACAAAAACTTTAGAAGAAAAGGCCACCAGTTCACCAGTTCAGTCACGGCACTGAGAATATTTCTCCACGCTTTCCCCCACTGTTTCCCTCTTGACCTGTACTTGGGTACTGCTTCCAGAGGAAGTGGTGGAAAGAAGGCAGGTTTGGGGAAGGGTGGCATACAGGTCCTACACCCAGAATCCCTTCACTGGAGTTGATTCAGAAGCCAGTAGAACTGCCCTGGAGTGAGCTTCCCCGGATACATAACCTACTAGAATTCCCATTTAACTGCATCTCCATACCAGCATGGACCTCATCGCTGAAACACGAGGCCCATGCCTGGGATGAAGAGACATAGGGTGTCATACTGCGGTCCCTTAGGTAGCAGTGCCAGCAGGCCATATGAGGAAACAACGTTTTGTCTCAAGAACATGACAAGGAAAAAGGTTAATGGATTTTGCCAGGCACCACCAAAAGGTTTTCTAGCCACACTCCCTTGCTATAGCTCAGTGCTTCTCAGACTTCCACGTGCCCGTGCGTCAACTAGGGATCTTGTTAATACACAGGTTCTGATTCCGAAAAAATAGCCGGTGATGCGGGAGGAGGAGGAGGACCACGCTTAGCAAGAACGCAGAGGACTCAGTTTCCTATCCGGAAACGCTGCCTGGCATGACAGGGCTAATATCCAGGAGCTGAGAGTAGATTGTTGACTGCAGCAGGAGGGGAAGAAGAGGGACCCAGGGGACGAGGAGAGAGAATAAGCACCCGTCCACAAGTGACCAGAGAAGGCAGGTAGAACCGCACTGAGAGAGTAACGTGACAATAGCAGGTGGTAGTAGCTAGGCAAGCAGTAGCAGTCTAGGATGTGAGGAGCTTTGAAAGGGTAATGTATGCAGTGGGGAAATCTCAAAAATACCACATATCTACGTGAGCAGGCAGCTGAGTCACAGATATATAGCTGTGGAACTCAACACGGAACAGGGACAAAGAACCGAGGGAGGAGAGGGAAGGGAGGGATAGAGGTCTCAGCTAGGTCAAGGAGATGGTGGGGGTGGGGGGACCGAGACACAGACTCAAATCAGGGTCCACAGGACAAGGATCCAGTTACCAAAAGTGGAGCTTCGGAAACGTGGTTGAGCCTATAAACATAGAGACTCAGCCCTAAGGAAACTGATCTTTTTATATGCTTGGTCTGTGGGCCCGACCCTGGGGCAAAGGGCTTCATAGATCCCACGTCATTCTCATGGATCTCTGGGGCAGGCATTAGTACTCCATTTTGGACAAATATCTGAGGGTCAGAGGGATTCCATACCTTGCCCTTATTAAGAAAGGGCAAACAAAACAACTCCCATTCTGTGCTCTTTCTGTGACCCCCCACGCAGGCCTTCCATTAAGGAGGTAACCTTAATGCCAGCCTGGGCCTCCTGCCATCAGCCCCTAGATCTGAGGAAGGAGGTAGGCCTCCTTCCATGTGGGAAGTGGCCACAACTGAAGACAGAAGGAGGAGGGAAGGGTGAGACGCTAGGCATCGTGTGACCTAGGGAAGACCTGCTGTCTCAAGGCTGCGATTGTGATTATGCCAAGAAGAGTTTCTTTGTTCTCTTACTTCATCTGGGAAGTACCCTATCTGAAGCTCAGGGCTTGCCAATAATAATGCAGGAAGAGGACAGGACAGACACCGTAAGGGTCACAGTGTCCCAACCTTAGACCTTGTCCTCGTTTCTCCATGTTGGTCTCTGAACTGACCTTCCCTCTAGAGCTCAGTGAAAGAAATCGAATGACCCCACAGCATATTCAACTGTCACGTGCATGTGCTGATGAGCACTCTTCAGCCGAAATGAATAGAAATGGACTGGACCTCATTTGAGAGGAGAGGAGGCAAAATAGGGGCGCCTGGGTGGCTCAGTCAGTTAAGCATTCGACCCTGGATTTCAGCTCAGGTCCTGATCTCAGGGTCCTGGGATCAAGCCCCTCATTGGCTCTATGCTCAGCACTTAGTCTGTTTGCATTTCTCTCCCTTTGCCCCTCCGCCCCCCTTAAATAAATAATTTTTTTTAAAGGCCAAGTAGATATGGTGGAGACATACCAAGTCACCCACTGAATCCCACGGCATCCCATGCGTGGCTTGCTGCAGCAGGAAGAGTAGAAACTTCATTGGTCAGACTCCGTAGAGCATCGTTCTGGACATCACCTAGCTTCCACCCAGTAGAGCTGACCTCAAAAGCTGGAGCCACACCCCATAGCTGGTGAGGGAATGTGTGTGGGGTAGAGGCTGACTGCGGTAGCATATTTCTGTGGCCAGGTCTTGGCTTCACAGGTGTCAAGAATTCTTCTGGTGTGGATCTCGGTCGAAGCCGTGTGGTTCTAAAGCCAGTGGCTACAGGATCAGCTTCTTTCCCAGCTTTCTGGAAGGGCAGGTAGTAACTCTCTCCGAGGGTCACTTCTGTGGGGGGGCTTGGGGGAGTTGTCTTGAAAGCTTGGCCTCGAGCCTGTTCCTCTCCCTTCTGGCAATGTTGTAAATACCCAATTCCCACATTAAATCCCTTTCTGCTTAAACCAGCTAGAATGGATTCTCTTATCTGCAACTGAGCCTTGACTAATCCAGAAGGAATTTACAATAAGGATATTTGGGGATGTCACCAAGAAACGGAATAGTAAAGAAATCAGGAGGTAGTCTTTTGCTCTCTGTGTGTGTCTCTCTCTCACCTACTTCAGCTTGCCTTCTCAGTAAACCTACCTCCTACTTCCTCTACTGTCCTTTTATACAAGGCACCTAGAGTTCTCCTGATGTCCTCATTCAGAAATAACGGACAATCCTTTGTGCCTAATCCCAAGTTCCTCAAGGAGAAAAACTGAGTGGCATAGATTTCTATCTCTGTTTCAATTGGTTATTATTTCAGCTTCAAAATCCCATGAAGCTTTTTGGTAGTTCAGTAATTCACATTTACAATGAAGAAAACTGGGACTCAGTTTATGTGGCTTGCCCCATATCACACAACAGGTAAACAGAACACTTGGGATTTACACCCATGTCTCCTGACCTTGAATTTGAGGCTCATTCCACTATACCATTGCTGCCTCTCCAGTATTCATAATTAGATCTCTGGAGCATTTCACAATTTACAATGTGTTTTCATATCCCCAAACTCATCTGATGCCTCCAGCAGTCCCACTGTTGCCATTATGCCCATCTTACACACAAGGAAATTGATACTACGGGTGTTACGTGAAAGCTGGTGCCAAGATTCACTCCTCCATCTCCTGGTTGTCAGAGGAATTCGTGTTGGAAGAGGAGCCAAAAATGTAAATGGAGCCCATCTCCTAGGATAGATCCGATCTGATGGTTCAAAGCCAGGTCTTACACCGGGTTCTAAGAGAAGAAACCAGAAGATGACACTTCGGTTTGTGGGCAAATTTTCTTGGCCCCCAAATCTGATAAATCTGATAAATCTAAATAAAGGACAACTTGAAAGGAAAGGACTCCCCAGCCAGCTACAGGGAAGTGTCTCCTCCGCGCCATCGTCAGCGCCACAGGAAATGTTATGACCTTTGTAGATTCCTCGGGAGTTGATGAAACACGTCTGAAATCAGGATTTGATGATTTTCTTCAAAGTTTAAAGACCAGCAGGGGCTGCACAGCGCTCTTGAGCTCCGTATTTGACCAAAGACCTTGCTGTAGCCTCTTTCTGTACTTCAGAGAGATACCTAGATGACCTTCCAATTTTAATACACCTTGGAAAGTATTTCTATTGTCAAGGGACAGGATTAGCATGAAGGACTCATCCTCGCTTCTTGTCATCCCTTTGAGAAGTAGTTATGGGGTGTTGTTTTTTTTTTTCACCTAACTTTTGGAAAGAAAGACATTTCCCGAGAGAAATTACAAAGGCATTTTCTGCACCATCTTTAATAGTTATTGAGCTGCTGTCATGTGCCAAGTACAATGCAGGGCATGCAAAGAACCAAATACTTCTAGGTTTTTGCAAGCTGCTCCATTATTTCTCCCATAGTGACCTTGTGGCAGCAGGGCAGAACCCTGTGATAGAAAGCTCAATTATTGCAAGTCTCCCTCAGCTGAGCTTTCAGCAGGTGTTTCCACTCCTACAGTTTATGTGCAATGCAGATGTTTGATTACTTTGAGGCACCGTGATGGAAGTCCAGGCTCCAATCTCTTGTGCAGAACTCCTGCCCTTTTTCTGGCAAAGTTCTGTCAGCTCCTTCACGGTAAGTATCAGGCTCGCTCCTAGCCATTTCAATTCTGACCGCTACTGGGAACGGCTTTAAAACTCCAGCATGTCCTTCCTTATTTTGTAGTCAGCTGTCATCATTCTCTAAACCCTCCTCTGTGGCTGGGGTCAGTATCTTTTCTGCTGTCTCATCATTGTGTAATAAAATTCTCTGTTCCTGAATTGGCACAAAAATCCCTAATGATTATCTGGAATGACCCTAAAATAATTTCTGTCAATGATAAAGCTGAGCTCTGTCATTATTCTGGTATTCTAGAGAACAAAAGAAACTCAGATGTGGGAGACGATTTGAAGCCTGAGGAGTGGGGTGACCCAAAGCTAACCCATACTTTCTTGGGAGCCTGAATGCTACGGGACCCAAATTTTGGCAGAGGCCAATATGAGGAGCACCCTCTTGGCAAGGCCCTGAGTTTGGAAAGTTCAAGCATGAGGGGCATGAACCAATAACAAGAATATATCTTTCCCTTGGGTCACTTGGGATCTTTGCTGATTTTCTCCACCTTGCTCATTTTATGATGATTCTGATTTTAAAAACTGAAATACTAAATGGGTTCATTTGCACCTAAAAAACTATAGTTGGCCTTCTCTTTAGGATTCTTTCTTACTGTCAAGTCCATGAAAGGTTTGGGGAAAAGGAAATGGAGTCTTTCTCTCCCACCTCATCTATGAGGCAACTCCTGAAAAGAACCTCTGGGGTTCCTTGGCACACGGTTTAAAAACCACTGCCATACTTCTGGCCTTGTGTATGATCCTCTAATTCTAGGCCTCTCGGATGAGTGGCAGAAGTATGATGTCGGAGGATAAGAAAGAGCGCAAACATTCCTTCTTTCATTCCTCAGTCTTCAAATCCCATTTTTTTCCTCCTAATTCCCTTCTTAATTTTTCTCCTCTATCACCCTACCAATCTATGGCAAAGTTCAAACTGTGAGTTTAGAAAACCATACCAGACATCCCTGAAAAATCATACTCAAAACACACAGGATAATGTTTTGGGAAGGAAAACCCACTTTAGGGGTTTTCCGTCAATATCTCCGATTGGCGCCAAATGCAAACTAGCTTACTCTTGCATACCACATTTGTACTTTTAATTTTCATTATAACTTGCATTTAGCAGAGCTTATAATCATGGGAAGCTTTAGAATTGCTCCTCCTTATCTTCAGAAACTTGGATTTTCTTCTTTTAAAGTTAAAAACAAAAATAATGGAACATCTCCAAATCTTGAATGATAAAGTTATAATCCAAACAAGTAAAAAAAAAAAAAAAGGTTAAAGGTCAAAAGGAATAAGCTGGTCCTTTCTGAAGATAAACTCTGTCAAGGTAACAACCATGTAGAGGCCCTGCAGTGCCATAGTTCAGTGTCCTCAGTAAGTAGACTCGTGGTCATCCGCAGGAAGCTGACAAGCCTGGAGCAGCTGGGGGTTAGAGGAGCTGAGACTAGTCTTTTCCCCGAAGTTAGGGAATGAGCTCTGGAAGACAGGCGGTGAATGCTGGAGGAACTGTAAACCCAGATGTGCCTCTGACAGATGGCCTCCGTCTCGGAGAGGACGTAGAGAGAAGGTCTGAAAATGAAGGCAATACCCAGAGGGAAAAGATTAACTGAATCACCATATTTCTGATCCCATGAGGCATGTGGAAGCTGATCTGATTCTCTCCAGCTGGTGTAGATACAAGAGGAAGTTTTCATTTAAGCACCTTCACAATGGGTTTTAGGTTCCATGTATACGTTTCTTTTCTAAGTTGTCCTCAGCTTACTTTCTTATGCTACCTCGCATTTCTTTTATTTTTTTTTAAGATTTATTTATTTATATGGGGTGGGGGGGGAAAGAGGAAGAGTATAGGAGGGGGAGAGGGAGAGAGAGAGTATCCAGCAGACTCCCCACTGAGTGCAGAGCCTGATACGGGGCCTGATCCCATGACCCTGAGATCAGAACCTGAACTGAAAGCAAAAGTCAGATGGTTAACCAACAGAGCCACCCAGGTACCCTGCTACCTTGCATTGCTAAGCACCTTTCATTGAGCTTCTCAATGTATAAACCTTAATTAAACCAACCTTGCAACTTCCATGTGAGGCAGGGAGCCCTTTTGTTGGAAAATATCATGGAAGTCAAATGAATTGGCCAAACTATATTACAGATATAGTAGAAGTGTACTTCATTTTTTTAAAGATTTTACTTATTTATTTGACAGACAGAGATCACAATTAGGCAGAGAGAGAGGAGGAAGCAGGCTCCCCGCTGAGCAGAGAGCCCGATGCAGGACTCGATCCCAGGACCCGGAGATCATGACCTGAGCCGAAGGCACAGGCTTTAACCCACTGAGCCACCCAGGCGCCTCAAAGTATATTTCAAATCCACAGGTTGGCTTGAGAATAAAAACCCAGGGTTCAGTTGCTTCTTACTCCCTCTCCTGACTATCACACCTCCAGATTTAGGGGTTTTCCCCACTTGTAAGATAATTTTTATTTATCTTGTCTTCATATGACATGACTTTTTGGAAAAGATTTTATTTAATTTTTTTTCAGTGTTCCAAAATTCATTGTTTATGTACCACACCCAGTGCTCCATGCAATAAATATTTATCTATTTTAGAGAAAGAGAGAGAGCATGCATGTGCATTACTGAGGGGCAGAGCAGAGGGAGAGGGAGTGGGAGATATTCAGACTTCACACTGAGCACAGAGCCAATGCTGGCTTGATCCCACGATCCTGAGATCGTGACCTGAGCTGAAATAAAAAATCAGAAGCCCAAATGACAACTGACTGAGGCCCCCAGGTGCCCCTATACGGCATAACTTTTAAAGAAATGGTAGAGCAAAGCAGAGAGAGAAGATATGTGGTTTTATCTCTGCCTAAAAGCAAATACTCCCAGATTCTGTTTTCTATCCTTCCATCCTACCACATGGCATCCCCAGCTTTCTAATCCCTAAATCTCTGAGCAAATGACTCTTTCAGCAAAGAAATAGAAGCTACTGACTCCTTCCGCATCAGCCTCTAAGGAGAGTACTTATCAAAGACTGAAGCAGACATCTACACACTCTAGTGATTCTTTTCTTGGGGAAAAAAAAAGAGGGGGGAGTGGGAACATTGCCTCTTTCTTCCTTCCTCTTACTGGAAATATCTCAGGTCTCTAGTTTTGATCTTCTTTTTCTTCTTCTTCTTCTTTTTTTTTTTTTTTAAGTGCAACAACCTGGTGAGTTGGCAGAGGGAATCTGAGAATTTGCTGAGAACACTTTCCTTGGCTTAGTGAGAAAAAGTTGACACTCAAGGGCAACATCTCACTGGCCTTTTGTGAACTGGCTTCACAATCCTATCTCTGGGGGGAGAAGACCCCTCTCAGTGCTGTCATTTTTGTTAGTGAAGTCCGCCAAGCTGGGTGTGAGCCTGCTCCTTTGCCCACAGACCTAGAGGTATGAGACAGCAGCGCAGGGAGCTAAGGTCTCTTAGCGTCCCGTGGTCATCTTTAGTGGCTCCCCTTCCCAACAGCAGACTCCCCACTAAGTAGCCAACTGGTTGCAGTATTTCTATGACTGCCCCTTTTCCAACAATGAGAAATAGACCAGGGGAGCAAAGCCCTGGCCCAAAAAAAGAAGAGTTTGACTTTCATTTTGGGGAACAGAATGCTACTCCCCCCTTCTGGAGAGGGTTTGTTGTCATCTTCTATCAAATGGAAACAGCCCTCTCCAACTAGCCTATCCTGTTGCTCTCTTCAGTTGCTCTGCAATCCTTTCCACAAACGTTAAAACACTCGGGCCCTTCCACACCACACCTGCGTGCACACATAGCCGTTGGATTGCATGAGTAGGATAAAAAGCGATGCTCAGACAAAGCCCCTCTGAACACCAGGTTTGTCTTTCTAGAAGGTTCCATCAGATTAAATGCAGTTGCTGTTCAGTAGTTAACAGAGAAACTAGATTGCCCTCAGACTTTTGAGAAACAATATAGGTATGGATATTTCAAACATCCCAGGAGTTTCTCATGAAATGCTTCCTTTTTCCGTTCAGCTGGTGAACACTAACGGGGACAAGCTGCCTTCTGGCTTTATGTCCTGTATAAAAGCCAAGCCGAAGAGGATCCAACTGTTCAAGTTGGGAAAGAAAAGTCTTTGAGCAGCTTTTCTTACTGTTGTTAAGGAGGAAATGGGAAGAATGGGCTTTGGAAGCAGAGAGATGTTTTTTGTTGTTTTGGTTGTTTTTTGTTGTTGTTTTCCAGAGAGAGAGAAAGCACATATGTGTGGGGGTCAGGGGAGCACATGGAGGGAGAGGGAGAGAACCTTAAACAGACTCCATGCTGAGCTTGGAGCCGGACATGGGGCTCGAGCTCACAAGCTGAGATCATAACCTGAGCCAAAATCAAGAGTGGGATGCTTCACCCACTGATCCACCCAGGCACCCCTAGAGAGATGTGTTTTAACAAAATATTAATGTTTATTTCCCTTTGCCTTTCTAATTACAAGGCATTCTCCATAAAGCATCCTAAAGCCCTGATCCTCAAGATTAGGATTATTACAGAAGGTAAAAAAAATATTAGATTGAACCATGGGAAATTGCTGGCAGTCAACCTTGTGACCTAAAATATGGCAATTTCCTACAGTACAACCTAACAGGGAAAAAAATTAACAATTTTGATATACAAAACAAATTTTTCACTAAGAAGATAGCTTTAAAGCAACACCATCTCAACAGAGAAGGGATTTTCTAAATTTGTTTGTTTGACCTATCAAAAGCTAAGTAATAGGGTTTCCTTCCATCTACCTTTAAGGGCCAGCCAGAAAGCTGGAGTCATCTTAGTTTGAAAGATTCTAGAACCTCAGTACCTTGTAAGAGATATAAGAGGAAATGAGTCAATGAGGGGACTCTACAGTTTCCTAAGGAGACTTAAAGGAAAGAAGATCACTCTGTCAAATGCTGTGACAGGTATGAATTAGATACTCCAAACAGAAGAGAAAAATAGCAAATAAGGAACTAAAAATTCTGAAAGTCTAAGAGGCTGAAGCTCACTTTGAGTTGGGGTCCAGGGAGCAACCGTGGACACACATTGTATAAAACGTAGCTCAGTTACGTGACTACTTGTCTCAATGGAGAGGAGATGAAAAATGGAAATAGACCAGAAACTAGCTGCCTTTTATGTAGAAGAGCCTTTCTCAGAGGATATTCAAATAATTTTGCGGGCACACATAAATGCAAGACTCAAAAATACTGACATATTGAGCTTCATTACAGTATCAGGGGAGTAGAAGGACACAGAGCATAATGGCACAGGTGTAATCCGGCCACATGGGACCTCTCTGGGAATGGCAGATCGCCCTTCGAAACCCATTGCAGACATCATCCATTGATCCTGGCCAGATGTTTCTACCTGAGCCAGAAGGAATCTCAGAGTCCTTCTCAACATGGACTCCAACAGCCACTAGCAACTAATCCGAGGAAAGCCAGGATTGAAGCTTATCTTCCCTTTCCATGTCTCCTTTCTGTGCCTTTGTTAACATCACCCAGAGGGTCTCTTCTCAGCCTTACAACCTGCTTCTCCTAGCCCCCACCTTCTTCCACTAGAACGTGAATTCCTGAAGTGCCGGGATCTCCTTTCTGTTTCTGAACATTGAAGGCCCTTGACAGTGCTTGGCTTGAGGTGGAGCCCCACAGATCTTGATGGAGTGAATGATTCTTTGCTTGACCAAACTCATGTTGGGAGCATCGCCTCCGTAATGAACCCTTCTCTGTCCTTCCAGCCGGAGGTGACCTCTTTCTCCACTTCCTTCACCGAGCCACACAGGATGAGTAACTTCTTGACCACACGTAACACACCTGCCTAGTAGACCCCCAATCAGTGACTATTGACTTGAACTACAATAACAGCAGAGACCTGACCAAATAATTACAATAATGGCACTTCTCAGGTATTTTGTTTCATTGATCTTTGTGTCTGTTTTTATGCCAATATCATAATGCTTTGATTATGGCAGCTTTGTAATATAGTTTGAAGTCAGGGAATGTGGTGCTTCCAGCTTTGTTCCTCTTTCTCAAGATTGCTTTGGCTATCCAGGGTCTTTTGTGGTTCCATAAAAATTGTAGAGTTTTTTGTTCAATTTCTGTGAAAAATGCCATTGGAATTTTGATAAGGATTGCATTGAATTTGTAGATTGCTTTGGATAGCATGGACATTTTAACAACATTCTTCTAATCCATGAGCATGGAATATATTTCCATTTCTTTACATTGTCTTCAGTTTGTTATATTAATCTCTTACAGTTTTCAGTGTACAAAATTTTTATCTCCTTAGTTAAATTTATTCCTTGGTATTTTCTTCCTTTTGATGCGCACGTGCAAATGGGACTGTTTTCTTAATTTCTCTTTCTGGTAGTTCATTATTAATGTATGGAAATGCTGCAGATTTTTGCATACGGATTTTGTATCCTGCAACTTTACTGGATTCATTTATTACTTCTAACAGTTTTTTGGTGGATCTTTAGGATTTTTCTATATATAATGTCATATCATCTAAAGATAGTGACAGTTTGACTTCTTCCTTTCCAATTTATATGCATTTTATTTCTTTTTCTTGCCCAGTTGCCCTGGCTAGCATTTCCAATACTCTGTTGCATAAAAGTGATGAGAGTGGACATCCTTGCCCTGTTCCTGAACTCAGAGGAAAAGCTCTCCGCTTTCCTCTATTGAGTATGATGTTAACTGTGGGCTTGTCTTATATGACCTCCATTGTGTTGGTATACCTTACCTTTGGACTTTCTTTATTAAGAGTTTTCATCGTAAATGGATGCTGACTTTTCTCAAATGCGTTTTCTGCATCCATTGAGATGACAGTGTGATCTTATCCTTCATTCTGTTAATCTGTGTATCACACTGATTTCTGGATGTTCAGGCAGCCTTACATCCCAGGATTGAATCCCACTTGATCATGGCATATGATCCTGTTAACGCATTGTTGAATTTGGTTTGCTAATATTTTGTTGAGGAGTTTTGTATATATGTTCATCATAGATATTGGCTTATAATTTTGTGTGTGTGTGTCATCCTTGTCTGGCTTTGGTATCAGAGTGATGCTGGCCTTGTAAAGTAAGTTTGGAAGTGGCTCCCTCCTCTTCTGTTTTTTTGGAAGAGTTTGAGAAGGATGGGTATTCATTCTTTGAGCATTTGGTAGAATTCACCAGTGAAACTGTCTGGTCCTGGACTTGTGTTTGTTTGGGGGTTTCTTTAGTTTTATTTTTGATTTTTGTTAGTTTCTGTTTTGTTGTTTTAATGCTGTAAAATGACAACATCCCTCTTGACCAATCCTTTAAGGCTAATGATAGCTACTTATATTCTTTTGTTGTTGTTGTTGTTTTGTTTTTTAAAGATTTTATTTATTTATTTGACAGAGCACAAGTAGGCAGAGAGGCAGGCAGAGAGAGAGGAAGGGAAGCAGGCTCCCTGCTGAGCAGAGAGCCCGATGTGGGGCTCGATCCCAGGACCCTGAGATCATGACCTGAGCTGAAGGCAGAGGCTTTAACCCACTGAGCCACTCAGGTGCCCCAGCTACTTATATTCTTGATATGTCCGTGTCTATTATATTTTTTATTCTCTCACCCTAGAGAGATTGAGTGACTTTTTTTTTTACCATCATTTGACAGATGAGAAAAATGAGGCATAAAGAAGGGAACTGACTTGCCAAAAATCATTCAATTAGTTAATGACACAGAGACTATTAGAACTCAATTCTTTTGACCCCCATGTCCTGCACTCTTTCTGCTCAAATTTAATGGCCTTTGTGTGAGCTGTCTTGCAGCCCTGCAGTCCCAGGGCATGCTGACAGGAGAGCTCAGACAATGGCTCAGATTGTCTCCTCGCAACAACCCCACAAGGACACTGGAACCCACACAGCAGTGCCCTTTCCCATTCTAAGGCCACCTTAGCTCACTCTTCCCAGGAAAGGGCAGGCTGTGCTAACCAGCACTGCTGCCCAGCAAAGTGAACGGAAACATCACACAGAGATAAAGTAGAAAGCAGAAGCCTCATTCCCTTGCTGCCTTGAAGTAGAGAATAAAGCATCCTTGGAGGTCCTCCTTCTGAGAGTGGGTTCACCTTCTGAATACAAATGGCAGCCTCCTTCCCGTGACTCTGCCTGCTCTCGAGGCAGGCAAACCACACGTTCAGGAGCTAAGACACATGACTTGGGCTTCAATCCTGCAATCAGATATATTTTTAATTCAAGTTCCACACAATTTGGTTAATATTAACTTTATTGGGTAATTACCTTATTTGGAGTGCTCTCAACAGCACTGTTGACAAGAATGTCAGCTTGCTACAAGAGATGGGCTTGCTGACAGCAACACAAAAAGAAGCTGAGGCAGGTTTTTCTTTTAACCTATTTATTAAAATTTTATGAGTAAGTCATTTTCTCCCTTGTGGGCTTTTCCTGCTACTTTGTATGGGATCACAGCTGCTTGAATGTAAATGTAGCCGCCTGGTCTCCCTGTGTTCCACAGCCAGAGAGGCCCCCTGGGGGTCTCACACACCGCCCCACTGCCCACACCCCGCCTCCAGGAACTGATGGAGCAGTGAATCGCTGCTGGCTTCCCGTCACCCATCATCTTGGTGAGCTAAGCACAGACAGGCAGGGCGCTGCTATGGGAGAGTCTGGGTGGGCTTTGCCCTGAGTTGGAGGGAGGACTTTCTGAGCCTGGTTCTCATCAGCCCTGATTGTCCATATTCCTGACGGGAGAGTACCAGCCCCATCAGCACTGCCCCAAAAGCTGTCATGATTAGCACCAGGCTATCAGGATTCTCCACAACAGAGCAAAAGTGCCCTCCAGTTAGATAAGTTTAAGAAATATCATGCATACTTCATGGCTCTCCTGGAGAATCACAGCCAAAGTTCAGAAGACTGAAAAAGGTCGCTCGGTGCTACGGGTTGAACTGCGTCCCTCCCTCTTCCCGCCAAACTCTCATGTTGAAGTCCTAACCCCCAGTACCACAGAAGGTAAACTTATCTGGGTAGAGACTCATCGCAGATATAATTAGTTAAGATGAGGTCACACGGAAGTAGGGCAGGCCTTTAATCTCGTCCTGATGAAAAAGGGAAATTGGAACGTGGACGCCCACACAGAGGGAAGACCGGGCGGCTGTGACAGCAGAAAGCGGAGTGATACCTCTCCAAGGCACAGGATGTCCGAGATGGCCATGAAGTCACCAGATGCCAGGCATAGAACAGATTCTCCCCTCACAGGCCCAGAAGGAACTAACCCTGCCAACACCTTGGTTCAGACTTCTAGCTTCCAGAACTGTGAGATGATACCTTTCTGTTCTTTTAACCCTAGAGTGTGGTACTGTGTCACAGCAGGCCTGGCAAACCAATACCGAAGGTAAGAAAAGCAGCCAAACAACTGGTTTGTGGAAAAGCCCGGAAGGGAATTCAGCCTCCTGTCCTTTGGAAGAGCTCGATGTGCACCACGTAATACAGGCATGCTCAATGCCCATTCCTGGGCTTCTGATCCCTCCTGGAATGTGGCACAGACAGAGAAATGGGAAGAGAGCAGGGAGATGGGAGGACAGGTAAAGGAAAAGAGACAGGAAGACCGTGGTTTCCCCTTCTTCTCTCTTCCTCTTCTCCTCCTTTCCTTCCAGGGCCCTCCTTCACAAAAAATGAAATGGAATTGGTAGTAAGAGCTCAATTTTTTGAGCACTTGCTGTGTGCCAAGCATGGTTCTAAAATGTTTACAGACATCACCGAACCCCAACAATGAGGGAGATGCTGCTGTTATCCCCATTGTACAGATGAAGAAACTGAAGCGAGGATTTTTAGATGACGTGTCCAGTGTTGCTCAGCTCACCAGTGATGGAGCCAGGGTTTGGTCCCAGGCTGCCAGGCTCCAGAACCCAACTCTAACCACTGTCCTATCCCCTCCTATACCTTCAGATAATGTAGAGAGAAAGGGTCTTTGCAACCTGCAGTCAAGCAAAGCCTTTAGGTTTTCCAGAGCTTAAACCCCAGGAAAACCTCCAAGTAAATGCTCATCACTGTGTCCCAGTGTTTTTCCAGAACTTGTGCTTTATAGAAAAAGAGTGGTTTTGGTTATTTGTATTCTGGGCATCAAGATATGGTCTATTCTATTCAAGTGCTTTTGTATATTCAGTTGTAGCTTATCGTGTTCTTCTTCTGGAGCTTTGAGGATCTCTGTTTGCAGTACAAGGAGCATGCTAGATTAAAGGCCTCAGTCAGGAGGCAAAATATAGGACTCTTAAAAAAAATATATATATATATAGGACTCTTAGCATCTTCCTACATTAGAGCAGAACCACACTGTAAAATTTCCACTTGCCCTGCCTCTTTGATGCAAGGTGAATGCTGAGCCATCAGCATTGGTGTTAACAGTTATAAGACGAATCGCTGGCCTTCCCGGGGAGGGTTTGATTTCAACAGTCATTGTCAATATGCGTGTCAAAGACGGAACCACACCAAGGCTCAAAAGTAGGGTCACCATAATATGCTGCATTTCAGGCCGTTAAATATGGCTATAAATTTTCATAGGCTCCTAACCAACTAATATTTCCATGGAACCCTCAGCTCTCTTGATATTACCCATTCATGCCAGAATGCCAATATTTTTATGTTAAAAAAATTTTTTTTTTCATTTTCCTGCCAGGTACATGAGTATTAGGCGCCATGTAGAGAAAAGTTACAGAGATTAAAGAAACAGTTTGCAAGAATTTAAAATACGCTCTCTTGCCAGGCTGAAGAATATGATTTAAAACCTCAAAGGTTTTTCTCTTGCCCTGAAGCAAGCAGCCACTGTAATAATTTAACTGGAACCTTTTATTATATTAGTCATTAACTTTAAAAATACAAATCTTCTGAATACAGCCAAGAACTAACAATCTTTCTTCTTATTCTTCAGGGTTTCTTCTAGATTCTCTGAACTTTCTCTTCCGTATTTCCTTCTCAGCTTACCAGAACATAAAAAAATGCATGCTCACATTTTTCTGAAATCATGTTTTTTCCATGCATGCCCTAAAATGCCTCCTATTTCTATGAGAATCTTGGAATGCATTGGTTGGGAGAAGAGGAGAGTGTAATTTCAAAAATAACCTTTGTCCATATTTTCTAGTTCTGGTTTAAGTTATAAACTAGCTGGTACCAGACCAAAGCCAAAGAAGGATCTAGATCCAATGGGATATGAACCTAAATGTGTTCCTAATAACATGAAAGCTTCATGGTGGTGAACGTCACAGACACGAAGGACTAGAAAGTAAATAACCTCTGCAAGTTCAAAGTCATCCAGACTACCGCTGAAATTATATGCCCACACTGGTAAGAAATTATTTGGAAAGATGGCACTTTGCCATAATTACAATGCCAAATAGAGCAATTTAAAATAAAATAAAATAAAATAAAATAAAAATAGATTTTTTAATTTATTTTTATTTTTTAAACATTTTATTTATTTATTTGACAGAGACAGCTAGAGAGGAAACACAAGCACGGGGAGTGGGAGAGGGACAGAGTAGCAGGCTCCCTCACTGAGCCAGAACCCTGACTTGGGGCTCAATCCCAGGACCCTGGGACCATGAACAAGCCAAAGGCAGATGCTTAACAACTGAGCCACCCAGGTGCCCCTAGAGGGGATTTTTTTAAACCACACCTTAAATCCATGCTCTCAAGGTCCCTCTGGGTCTCCCCACCCCTGCTGCCCATTCGGTCCTCCTCCTCAGGTCTTCCTCCCAAGCTCTGGCAAAGACATCTTATGTCTGAAACACCCTGAAGTCTTAGTCCAGGCCCAAGAGCCCTCTGAGGCTCCCTCTTTTACTCAGTCAGTATAAACCCTGGTTCCCACCTAACCCTGTGCTTCCGAATCACCTTCCTAGCCTCCCCCTCTGCTGGGCCCCAACCCCGGGGGTTTCTGATAGCTGGTCTGGCAGAGGAGGTACCAGGCCTGAGAATTCCTAACAAGCTCCCAGGTTATAGGACCCTGCTGATCCCAGGACCACACTTGGTGAACCCCCGCTCTTAAACCAACAACAAAGTCCCAGATATTTATACGAACATCTAGATTTTCTTCTCATTGCGTATTTCCCTTGTGCTTGGTCTCCTCCTTTACAGCACGTGGACCTGTGGGGGTCACGTGGGGTGGCTGGGCTGCTAGACAGGAGGGTAACTGATCTCACGTTGCACAAAACCATGACAGACTTTTACAATAAGGGGAACAAACATAGCTCCTTAAGGCCAGATACCCACCACTCCTGATTCAACAGTGGCAAAAAAAGTTGAAAAAGAAAACAGTGCCCAATTCCGTGAGCCCTGTCCGCCTAGCTGGGAAGGACCATTATGTTTCAGCATCTTCCAGAAGGCACAGTGCTGTGTGGTGCTGAACATCATGACCTGTAGGAGCATCGGGTTGTCTGAGCCACAGGAAGGAGTCACAGGGAGTTCGACGGTAGCCCCATGGATTATGGCATGGCCTGAAGAGACAGAAGCTGCCTCTCATCTTCAGTTTCTGCCTCAAAAGGACCATGTTGCCTGTATCATTTTTAATGGATCTTTGTACATCCTTTGTTTAGAGATGAACACTCAGGCTCGAGCACTTGGTCTTTTGCTTCTTGATGCTCCTGGAAAACAGGGATCAAGGAGAAGGCAAAGAAGGGTACCCAAAGAGGCCCAGAACCCTGTTGGCAGACACCCCCAGCCACCCTGATTCTGTTCCTGCCAGCCCAGAGACTGCTGGGAATAAGGAGCCACAAGCTTTTCCTGAGAATGCCCTCCCGTTGGCCTGTCTGCAGTTTCTCACTTCCCTTTGCAGCTAATTATTCCCTTGGCCTGATCCAAACTCCCAAAGGCAACCTTCCCAGAAATCCCCATCCCTTATCACCAACACATCTGAGAAAACCACTTGTCTTATGGAATCACACCTCAGAAAACTGGGGAGACCATGTCGTCGTCCTCTCAGGCTGCTGGTATTAGGCTCCATTGCCAGACTAACCCCTTGTTTGCGGTCCTTCCCTACCTGAGAGACTGACCTGGAGGCAGGCAGAGTCGCAAGTGGAAACACAGCAGAAATCATGTTCTTTGGAGAAGTTTCTTCAAGTAAAAGGAAAAGGGATGACAGGGATCCCCTGTCATTGAAGTAAGGCATTCTGGTAGCCTGGCTTCACCAGCTGCTTGTGGGACACGGCAGGGTTTGGTGTCCAGGAGAGAGAGAATCCGGGATGTCTTGAATCTGCTGTCCTACCCCAAACAGTGCTTCCCCAAGCTCCTTCCGGGACGACTGGGCTCCGCTTCCTGGGGCAAGAGCCCTGCTTTAGGGGAAGAAGCAGGACTGAGAAGGAAGCAGACCCAGGTCCTATCAGGGTGGTGGGGCCGCAGGTGCCCTGGTTGACAGACCCTGAGCCCCACACCTGGGTCACAATATCCTTCACATGCTGTTGGAACCACAAGATTGAGCGGAGTCTATGTTTGTCATTGTTGGGGGCTCTCAGTGGTCTTCACCTCGACTCCTCTGAAACCCGGCTCTACTGTGAACCAGCTGAATCTCCCATGACCTTGTGCACAGGGGACGGCCACCCCACCCCAGGCCCTTGTGCCTTGATGAGCTGCTGCGTCCCTAAGCCGGTATTGGTTGACTATCGCTAAGCGGCATGGAGTCTGGTGAAGGGAGAGGGGAGACAGGAACACAACCCCACAGACTTCACCACTCCACAAACTTACCCGAGAGACACCCAGTGCTCTAATACTCATATGGGAAGGAACAAATATCGTGACTCCCAAGTAGAATTAAACCCCTCAACTCTGTTTCTCGGTTTTCCAACCACTACGTGCACCCTACAGGAGCTCCCTGTGCCCACTAACATCCACTGATTTCCCACACATAACTCCTCGTGCCTGGGCCAACACCGTCCCCTCTCCCCCCAACCCCCTCTCTCCTCCCACCAACCTCCTGGAGCTCCCAGGCTGAGGCACCTACAAGTGGTTGGATGCCCCGGCTCTGGTCTGGACGGCCTCCATCAAAATCCAGGCTCCGGTGTGTGGTCTGTCATATTCAGCAAGTGCCGAGCCACTTCATGTTTCAGTGTCCTCTTCTCTAAAATGGGGGTGGTGTGGGGCCCCGGGGTGGCTCTGTCAGTAGAGTGTCCACTCTTGGTTTCGGCTCAGGGTCATGCGATCGAGTCCCATGTCAGGCTCCATACTCAGCAGGGAATCTGCTTGAGAATTCTCTCTGTCTCTCTCCCTCTGCCCCTCCACCCCCACCGCCCACCCCCCACCCCCCGCCGTGTGCTATTGTGGACATTGCTGCTATAAACATTCGGGTGCACATGCCCCTTCGGATCACTACGTTTGTATCTTTGGGGTAAATACCCAGTAGCGTGATTGCTGGGTCATAGGGTAGCTCTATTTTCAACTTTTTGAGGACCCTCCATACTGTTTTCCAGAGTGGCTGCACCAGCTTGCATTCCCACCAACAGTGTAGGAGGGTTCCCCTTTCTCCACATCCTCGCCAGCATCTGTCATTTCCTGACATGTTAATTTTAGCCATTCTGACTGGTGTGAGGTGGTATCTCATTGTGGTTTTGATTTGTGTTTCCCTGATGCTGACTGATGTGGAGCACTTTTTCATGTGTCTGTTGGCCATCTGGATGTCTTCTTTGCAGAAATGTCTTTTCATGCCTTCTGCCCATTTCTTCATTGGATTATTTGTTCTTTGGGTGTTGAGTTTGATAAGTTCTTCGTAGATTTTGGATACTAGCCCTTTATCTGATATGTCATTTGCAAATATCTTCTCCCATTCTGTCAGTTGTCTTTTGGTTTTGTTGACTGTTTCCTTTGCTCTGCAAAAGCTTTTGATCTTGATGAAGTTCCAATAGTTCATTTTTGCCCTTGCTTCCCTTGCCTTTGGCCATGTTTCTAGGAAGAAGTTACTGCAGCTGAGGTCGAAGAGGTTGTTCTCCTCAAGGATTTTGATGGATTCCTATCTCACATTGAGGTCTTTCATCCACTTTGAGTCTATTTTTATGTGTGGTATAAAGAAATCGTCTAGTTTTATTTTTCTGCATGTGGCTTTCCAATTTTCCTAACACCATTTTTGAAGAGACTGTCTCTATTCCATTGGACATTCTTTCCTGCTTTGTCAAAGATTAGTTGACCATAGAGTTGAGGGTCTATTTCTGGGCTCTCTATTCTGTTCCATTGATCTGTGTGTCTGTTTTTGTGCCAGTACCATACTGGCTTGATGACGACAGCTTTGTAATAGAGCTTGAAGTCTGGAATTGTGATGCTACCAACTTTGGCTTTCCTTTTCAACATTCCTCTGGCTATTCGAGGTCTTTTCTGGTTCCATATAAATTTTAGGATTATTCGTTCCACTTCTTTGAAAAAAAATGGATGGTATTTTGATAGGAATTGTATTAAACATGTAGATTGCTTTAGGTAGCATAGACATTTTCACAATATTTGTTCTTCCAATCCATGAGCATGGAACATTTTTCCATTTCTTTGTGTCTTAATTTCTTTCATAAGTACTTTACAGTTTTCTGAGTACAGATTCTTTGCCTCTTTGGTTAGGTTTATTCCTAGGTATCTTATGGTTTTGGGTGCAATTGTAAATGGGATCGACTCCTTAGCTTCTCTTTCTTCTGTCTTGCTGTTGGTGTGAGCCTTCTATAGGTATTTTCACATACACATGATGATGGGAGGCTTTGTGTTGTAGAGTGTGAACTCTGCACCAGACTTCCTGGGTTCAAAGACCTGGGTCTGCCACTCAGTAGCTGTGTGATCCCTATGCCTCAGTTTCTTCTCCTGTACAGTGGGGATAATAGTCAAACCTCCCAGGCCTGTTCACTTTCTGAACACCTGGACAGCTGCCCCTCAGTCCTCCTTCCCCCTCAAGCCCTGCCACCTTCAGTGACCTCATCCAAAATGACCCACGTAGTTGTAAAGTCTCAGTTCTTAGATTTCCTCTACTTGCTTGCCCTTCAGTTCCTGCACACCCCAGCCACAAACTCTAGACCCCGGACTTTGCCACTAACTAGAACCTCTGGAAAACAAAAATCAGATCTCCATTTTCTGTCCTTCAAGGTGATCAAGACCTTGATCCCTCCAACTTGACTTTCTCTGTCATCACAGGCTTTGTGACGAGTGTGCCCTCATTTCATTCCTTTCTTTGCCAGCATCCTGAAGTCCTTCGCCATGTTTCCTTCGATGAGTCCACCAAGAGGCCAACCCTACGTTCATCCCACTGTCCACCTTCCTTGATTCTATCCCTGGACCATTAAGTGGGACCAAGGGAAAAGAAAATCACACAAGCACAGAAGTAGGTACCACTCTCACGGATGCCATCCTTCTGTGTTTCTCGGCTCGGTCCCCTGCTGTCCTCCACCAATCTGAGCCCACAGCCTTGTCTCCGACCTCAGAGGAGAAACAGGTGCTGTCAGATAAACGTCACCTTACAGCTGCTGGGCGTTGTCATGCTTTCCTCCTCTACATCCTTATTTTCCTGTTCTCTCCTGTCACTGTAGAAGAGGGGTCCCTCCTTCCATCCTAAGGGAATTCCTCTGCCAGTACAAGGAACACAGCCCTCTGTGTTCTGCAGAACCTTACAGTGTCCATCTGCCCCAGGACCTCTCCCCAGCCTCTCCTGGTGTCCTTTCCATCAGCACCAAAATGTGCTCAAGTCTGGTAACTTAAAACTAAAAACCTTGGGGCGCCTGGGTGGCTCAGTGGGTTAAAGCCTCTGCCTTTGGCTCAGGTCATGATCCCAGGGTCCTGGGATCAGCCCCACATCAGGATGTCTGCTCAGCAGGGAGCCTGCCCCCCCCACCCCCTCTCTCTGCCTGCCTATCAAATAAATAAAATCTTAAAAAAAATAAAAACACTAAAAACCTTCTCTCGACCCTACGAACCCCCTGACCTCCCTGCTTTCTTCACCGTGAAGCTTCCTGACAGTTACTTTCACTTTCTCTCTCCTCCCACACTTCATCCCTGCAAGCTGCCTTCTGGCTTATTAGCTTTTCACCGATGTCACCAGTGACCTCTGTGCTAATAAGTGTAAGGAACACTGTTTGGTCCTTATCGTCTTCTACTCCTCTGCACTATTCGATGCTGCTAACCACTCCTTCCACTGTCTTCTTTTGGCTTCCATGACATCATATTCTTGTTTTTCTCCTTTCTTAAAATTTACTCTGTGTTGAGGGTCCCTCTTCCCCTACCTGCCCCCTTAAATATTGACATTCTTTGTGTTTCCATTACTGAACCTGTTCCAGTGATCTATTATTGCAGGACAAACTACCCCAAAACTTAGCAGCAGAAAGCAATAACCATTTTATTGCGTTCATAATATCATGGGTCAGAAATTCAGGCATGGCCCTGTAGGGCAATCCGTCTGCTCTACATGATGTTGACTGGGATCACTCAGTGGTATTCAGCTAGCGGCTGGGCTGGGCTGGAAGTTCCAAGACATCTTCACTCAGGTGCCTGGTACTTGGCAGAGTTAACCAGAAAGAGGGTACACTCTCCCTCTCCAAGTCTTGGACTTGTCCACAGGGTCTCCCCAGCAAGGCTGCTGGTCATCTCACAAGGCAGGTCAGGGAGCCAATAATAAGTGCTCCAAGACCTAGGAAGAGAAAGCTGCCAGTTTCTCAAAACCTGAGCCTGGACTCAGACACAGCATTATATTTACCTTATTCTGTTGGCCAACCAATCATAAGCTTATCCAGATCCAAGGGAAGGAGACCTAGACCTCCTCTCTCAATGGGAAGAGGGATCCAAGACTTTGTGTCCATCTTCAATCCACTGCAGCCCTCTCCTTGGCAAAAAGCAGTCTCCACACAGCCCCCATCATCTTTCTCCTGAATCACTGTAATGCCTTCCTAACTGGTCTCCCTCCTCCTGTGCTGCCCTTTCCAGCCCATTACCCACAATGAAGCCATAGAGACATTCTTCAGTGCGTATCATATCACATCATTCTCTGACCGAACCCCTTAGCAGCTTCCCACTCCTTAGCGTGCAGTCCTATGTCAGTCCCTTGTGACTTGTCACTGCTGATATTGTCACTCCACTCCTCACCACTTCTTCTATTCTCAACTCCACAATACTGGTGTCCCCAAGCATGTCACACTCTCTTCAAGCCTTTGTACATTCTTTCTCCTTTGGAATGACCTTCTATCCAGCATTCCCCGTGCCCTACCTCCCACGGGCAAGCACAAGCATGTCACACACACACACACACACACACTTTCCACTTTCAGCCTCCTTCAGAGCTTGGCTTAGACAGGTGATTCTGGAAATGTGGTCCAGAGCAGGCAACATCAGCATCAACTGGGAACTTGTTAGAAATGCACATTCTCAGGCCCCAGACCTACTGAATCAGAAATTCCAGAGGTGGGGCCCAGAAATCTTTATTTTGACAGTCTTCTGACTTAGTCATTTGATTTTGGTGTTTGGTAAAGGCTGAGAAACACTGATTTAGATAACATCTCTCCCAGGCAGCTTTCCCTGACCCAACCCTCCACCCAGCTATTGGGATACGGAGGTCTCCTGCATATTTCCACAGTCATCCCCCACTCCCCCGGTCATATCCCCATCACAGGGTACTGTGATCGCCTACTTGTGTCACCTCAGTGACTCCCTCTGAGCTCCCATAGGCAGGGACTATATCTTAAGTATTACTCTCTCCTCAGCAACTACCTAATGCCTGTTAGGACAGTAGCTCAGTAAGAAATAGTGAAGCCAAGATTCAAACCCCCATGTGCATCCCAATCTCCAATCAGTGTAGACTATAAATACCAAAAACAAGAGATCTAATGCACTGAGAGTATTGGTAATCAGCAGCTGGGATCATTCTTCCAGTAAATGCTCTGATCCTTGTGCAATAGAAAGGGACACAGAATAGATACCATGCCTACGAAAGATTTTAATAAAACCCCAGAAGGGAAAGATAGGCACAGTCAAATCAACCTAAAACCCTGAAAAGGGACCACCTGATGCTAGTCCTGCCATCAGATAAACTAAGCTCATCATCATCCCATTTCTGCATGGCCGATTCCTCCAGTGTTTGCATTTTAATACACTAACTGTGTTTAACCAGAGTTTTTAAAATGCCACGGCATCTTTGGAAATTTGGCAGAAGAGAAGAATCTGGGTCACGCAACTGTGTAATCTAAATAAGGTATAATTAATACGTCCATCAGCTTCCACAGAAGTGATGCTAGTTTGCAAACTATTCATTAATTCAGAACAATAAAGACAACTGGTTACAATGCACACACTGAGCCGAAGAAGAGAGGCTCACTGTGGTGCCAGCCTGGGGTGCTGTTGGCACTGTGTGGCAATGACCCACCTCTATGTGCTGCGTGGAGGGGGATGACCAGCTAAGAATTGGGCGCCAGAATACGAGAGTAGCAGTGTAAGTACGGACCCCCAGTCCTTTTAAATGCTACCTTGTGATTCACGAAATACTGTCCACATTGTGAAAAACATTTGACAAATCGGTAGGGAACTGGGGAAAATGACCCCTAATCTTTGGAAATAAACTGTCAAAGTGGCTACATCTGAAAATCAGGAGAGAACTGAACTCATGTCCCAAGCCCCAACTACTTCCTTGGCCTGTTTAACATTTCTGTACCTCATCTGCACAATGTGCTAGTAATACCGCTTCATGATAAATAAGATAATGCACATTTGTGCTCAACACACAGCTAATACACAAGTAACTATCATTTCTATGCTTAGTAGTCAGAATTAGACAGTGATATCAGAAACCAAGTGGACTGCCTTTCTGCGCTACCCAGAGAAGTGTCCACTTCACCCAGCATTGTTTTGCGTTCCCATGGCAACTTAAAGGGAACCTTTTACAGTATCCAGAGCCCTTGGTGACCTGCAAATAAAAGAGGAGGATGTCCTCCCATTTCCTTGCAGCAGGAACCCACTTAGCTGGGACCAACCTTGACTTCCAGATGGAAACATACATCTACAAAAGGAAGTGTGATGGGATCTACATCACAAATCTCAAGAGAACCTGGGAGAAGCTTCTGCTGGCCGCTCGTGCTATTGTTGCCACTGACAACCCAGCTGAGGTCAGTGTCCTATCATCCAGGAATACTGGCCAGCAAGCTGTGCTGATGTTTGCTGCTGTTCCTGGAACCATCCCTATGTCTGGCCACTTTACTCCTGGAAACTTCACTAACTGGGTCCAGGCAGCCTTCCGGACGCTGAGACTTCTGGTGGTTACTGATCCCAGGGCGGACCACCAGCCTCTCACAGAGATGTCTTACATTAATCTACTACCATCAGTCTCTGTAACACAGACTCTCCTCCACGCTATGTGGACATTGCCATCCCTTGCAACAAACAAGGAAGCTCACTTAGTGGGTCTGATATGGTGGATGCTGGTCCGAGAAATTCTGTGCATGCATGGCTCCATTTCCCATGAACACTCACGGGAGGTCATGCCTGATCTCTGCTTCTACAGAGATCCTGAAAAGATTGAAAAGGAAGAGCATTTCCCGATTGAAAACTGGAGCACTCAGCTGGCCACTGAAGACTGGTCCACAGTTCCCACTGCTCAGGCCACTGAATGGGTAGCAACAACCACTAAGTTGTCCTAACGGGCTCTTCACAAAGGCAAACAAAATGGAAATAAGGTTGACAGGAAATAAATAGTTTCTGGAAAAAACAAACAAGCAAAAGAAGAAGAAGAAGTAGACGGTATGGAACGGTACGCGGTTCCTCAAGAAATTAAAAATGGAACTATCAGCGGATGCAACAACACTACTGCTGGGTTTTTGTCCAATAGAATTGAAAGCAGATTCTTAAAGAGGTATTTACACACCTGTGTCAGGGCAGTATTATTCACAGTGGCCAAGAGGTGGAAGGAAACCACATGTCCACTGATGGATGAATGGATAAAATATGGTATGGACCTACAATGGAATATTACTCAGCCTTCAAAAAGAAGGGAATCCTGTCACATGCAACAGCTTGGATGCCCCTTAAGAACATTGCACTAATTAGCCAGTCATAGAAACATAAATACTGAACAATCCCATTTACGTGATGTATCTAATGTCATCAAACTCATAGACCTCAGAAAGTAGAATGTTGGGGTGCCTGGGTGGCTCAGTGGGTTAAAGCCTCTGCCTTCAGCTCAGGTCATGATCTCAGCATCCTGAGATGGAGCCCCACATTGGGCTCTCTGCTCAGCAAGAAGCCTGCTTCCCCACCCCCCACCCCCTGCCTGCCTCTCTGCCCACTTGTGATCTCTGTCAAATAAATAAATAAATAAATTCTTAAAAAAGAAGAAGAAAGAAAGTAGAATGGCGGCTTCCACCAGCTGTGGGGAGGGAGAAACAGGGAGTCATTGTTTAATGGATACAGAGTTTCGGTTTTGCAAGATGAAACAGTTCTGGAAATCTGTTGCTGAGCAATGTGAATAAAGGGAACACTATTGCACTGTATACTTAATGGCTAAGATGGTAAATTTTAGGTTATGTGTTTTGTTACCACATTTTTAAATTTTTTGATTAAAAAAACTGGACCTGGGGCATCTGGGTGGCTCAGTGGGTTAAATCCTCTGCCTTCAGCTCAGGTCATGATCTCAGGGTCCTAGGATCGAGCCCCACATCGGGCTCTCTGCTCAGCGGGGAGCCTGCTTCCTCCTCTCTCTCTGCCTGCCTCTCTGCCTACCTATGATCTCTGTCTGTCAAATAAATAAATAAAATCTTTAAAAAAAAAAAAAACTGGACCCAGTCCCTCCCTTTCTTCCCTGTAATGTTTTGTACTCCTGCCCTTCTCACCACTCCAACTCAGTCCCTTTTCCTCCTTCCTCTTCCTTCCCCAGCTGTCCTTTGGGTGTTCACATTCCCTCAAACATCCTCTCTTCCTGCTGTTGCCCTGCAAAGGATTTTAGCCACTCCTCTGGCTTTACCAGCCACTCACATGTCAGTAGCTCTCCACTGTTCTATCCCAAGTCTCTAAAACTCCATAAATACCTGTGGGTAAATGCATATCTAGATCTCTAGCCCCTACCCAGCCTGAGGCTCCATTTACTATCTGCACACCTCCAGCTGACTGGAGGAGCCACCATTCCTTCAAATTCAATGTATCCAACATTTAATTGACTTAACCTCTCTTGGTGGAACAAAGAATCTCCTGGGGGCCCCGGGTGGCTCAGTAGGCTAAGGGTCCAACTCTTGATTTCAGCTCAGGTCATGATCTCAGGGTGGTGAGATCGACCCCCACGTAGGGCTCTTCCCTCAGCGTGGAGCCGGCTTGAGATTCTCTCTCTCCCTCTCCCTGCTACTTTCTCCCTTGCTCATTTACCAAAAATAAAAATCAACAAACAAAAAACACCATAACTCCTCCCTGTGATCTTGCGTAATATTGTCCTCAAATCTCCCAACCTGCCTTTACTGAATATCCAAATCTGGCTGATCTTAAACTAGAAATGTTTGGAGAATCTGGCCACTTCTGTCCTTCCCCAGGGTCTCATCTTGTCTCAAGTGGGCTATGGCAGTAGTGCCTGTCTGCAAGACAGAAGTTCATTCTCCTCACTAGTGCTAGTTTCCTTCTTTCTAAAGGACAAATCGCATTAGTAGCAATGTTGCTTAAGCTTTAACCTCACTAGCACATCCATAGACTCCCATCTCCTACAGATTTCTTTCTACAGGTGCTAGTTAGACCATCTATGCCCCTGTGTTCTGTCCCCCACCTATCCCACCAGTCCTTCCTCCCTAGCCCCAAGTCCTCCTGCACTGCAGACACACGTCCTCTCGTGTGCCGGGCCTTTCTATAACTCCATGTCTGTCCATGCCAGCCCTTCTCTCTGGACAGACTCTCCACTGTCTCCAACTTCTCCTGGAAACAACTCATGCTCCATGGGTATGAAATGAACAGTCAGCAAGGAGCATTCTAGCTAGAGGGAAACAACTTCACTTTGCAAATTTTCCTACCTCAGCTCCATGGTCCATCTCCCGCTCAGCTACTGGTAACAGACTGAAATGTTTATATAAAATTCAGCTATCCACAGAGAAAGATATATAAAGGCAGGGAGTGGAGGCTTTAACTGACAGTATGTAGAATTAAAACAGTCAATTTTATCAAAGTCAAGGTAGCATAATTAGGAGCTGAGATTTAGAATTTTCTGATAGCTGGGTTGCTGTCTGCTCAGCCTCCTCATCTGTCAAATAAACGTAAGAATAACACCTACCTCTTAGAGTTATCAAATTGTGGATGAGATTATATACAAAATGATTGCCCTAATGTAATGTAATGCTTAATAAATAGCAGCTATTATTACTGTCATAGAATCAGCTTTCTCAGTCTGTTACTTAGGCAAAGTTTCTCACTATATACCCCATTAATGTCTCTAGTGTCGCTGTGTAATTCCTGTAGGCAGGGGAGTAAGAGGGATTGAAATGAGAGATGCCATCCTGGACAACATAAGGTGACAGTTCATGGGCTTATGGGGTAGGACTGCTCTGGGGGCAAGGGAGATGGATTCTATATAAAACTTGAAGAAAAGATTTACGTACCTAATCATGTTGTTACATATGGTTAGCGCAATCTTATTCTGCTCATTTGTTCTAATTACACAATTAAGTTTAATTACCCAGATCATATGAATGCATTTGTATTATTAGGAAAATACCCTTTAAAGAGACAATGTAATATATTTACTGAAAGCCCAGCATTGTGCAGAACCAACAAGACTGTTCTAGAAAATTCTCTCATTGTGCCCTGTGTATGACTAGGCCTAGTTACTAGTTACAAGCTGTAATGATGATGTTATGTCTTTGCTTTTTCAAGCCACTTGCCTTCATGCTTTGTTTTGTTGTCTTTTAAGTGTTTTCATCACTAGAAAGTGTGAGAGATACTCTTCCCACTTCTGAAATGGGTTTGTTCTCTTGATTGCTTTGGGGATTACTCAGAAACTCTCCTAGCATGATCCCTCAGGCCTCATGTTATCCTTACTGTGATCTCTGCCCTTCAAGTCTAGAAAAGTCTGACAAGTACGGTTAGTATAATTTGGGCGCCTTGTTAAGACACAGCAGCTGTGAAGCCAAAAATTAATGTTAGCCCACTCCCGGGGTGGTCCATGTCCTAATACAATAGAAAGCATGAGAACAATCCATTTGAGATTGTTATCTTCCTTACATTCTTTCTCATTAAATTTTTAAGCCCTTTGCAATGCAGCCTATCCCTAGTGATGCTTTTATAAATCCTGTGTAGTACCATAGGCAAAGTAGAAACCATTTCTTTTTGTTCACACATGGAAGAAAACGTCATTCCTTTATGAAGAGTATTCTCAGCAGATTTCCTGGTTCTGTCCTTATAATCTCTGACACATGATGTAGGTCAACTAATTTGTAGTCGGATAAGCGGAACAGAATCACCTACAGCCTAACTATTAGAGAGCTCAGAATGTATATCAAGGGATATGATCAGATGATTCAAGACCACATTCTCCAGGAGGCCTCAGCATCCTCCATCCCGTATCCTGTCAGCCACAGCTTTTCAAACTGACTCGTCCGTTAACTTAGCTCATTCTCTTCACACACCATTTCACACTTTATCTTTTCAATCTATTGTAGGGCTTCATCCAATGGGACTATAAAACCCTTTTTCTGTTATGTTTGCTCTCTTGCTGTTGAGAAAGCATGTAGTGCTCTCTATTTTGTGCTTAAATTATACATGGGAAAAGACAAACTGAATCCAAAGTTCAAAGTCTAAGGCTTTCTCATGGACTGAGACCTGTCAATACTTTGACTTTCTTGTTTTTTGGTTTGTTTGTTGTTGCTGTTGTTGTTTTAATGGGGCTGAGGCTGTCTCCTTCCTGCCTTCCTCATGTGAGTGAGTGAGAATTGCTGAAGCCAGAGAGAAAGATGCTGCTTGAAGAGTGAGAGCAGGTGCCCATTCCTGGGCTTGGACACAGTTTCCTAAGGTGCTGGCAAAGGAGTCCTTTAAGTCATACTTGCTGCTTCTAACATCTTTCTCTTCACCTTCATTCATTCTCTCTCTCTCTCTCGTCCCTCAACAAGGCTTCACTTACACAGGAGCTGTGGCTAAAGTCAGTGTCAGGGCAAAAATTATGTGGAGCCAAATTGCCCTTGAAAATCCCGTTAGGAAAGCACCATGTCTCTGTCTCCAACATATCAAGCTTTTCTTCCCACCAGTGTGGGAAGCAATTGCTGCTTCCTGGGTGAGTTCCATTCTTGCATTTATGGACTATGCTTTTAAAAGAATAACTTTAAACTCCAAAGCACACATGGCAGGATGCCCACACCATGGAAAACACAGGGGAACTGAGAAGGACCAGGTGAAGACGAATTCATAGCCCCCATCACAAGCCCACTGACAGCTTGCCTTCCCCAAATGTAATAGAGGCCAGTAACCAACCTGCACTATTTAAATTCTTTCTCCCTCTTCTGCACACACACAATCTCTCGCTCACTCACTTCTCTCTCTCTCTTATGTTACAGCTAACAAGTACATGCTGTGTTCGTAGTAAATATATGGAGAACCTAGTTCAGTCCTAGGGACAGAGGTAAGGGGATAGTTCTTGTTTTAAGGCTTGTAAACTCCAGCAGACTCCTGAGGTTGACAGAAATGCTAATGGGGACTTCCTTAATTGCATTGGGTTTCTGGGTTTTTCCACGTTCTGACCACCCTTCAACTATCTGCACAGGAAGCCACCATGAGGAAAACAAAATTAACAAAGCAACCTAGATTCTCACTGCATGTCCCACTACCAACCTGCCAGAAGAAACTTTAGCTCCTGTTTTCAGGCATCAGTCACTCTTTCCCCATCATTTTCTGCTAAATCTACATTTACCATAAAAAGAGTTTAGGGCACCTGGGTGGCTCAGTGGGTTAAGCCTCTACCTTTGGCTCAGGTCATGATCTCAGGGTCCTGGGACTGAGCCCCACATGGGGCTCTCTGCTCAACAGGGAGCCTGCTTCCCCCCTCTCACTCTCTCTGCCTACTTGTGATCTCTCCCTCTGTCAAATAAATAAATAAAATCTTTAAAAGGGTTTGGACAGGGGTGCCTGGGTGGCTCCATTGGTTAAGCGTTTGCCTTTGGCTCAGGTCATGAACCCAGGTTCCTAGGATCAAGTCTCACGTCAGTCTTCCTGTTCAGCAGGAAGCCTGTCTCTCCCTCTTCCTCTTTCTCCCCCTGCCTGTGCTCGACGCACACTTGAACCCTCTCTCTCTCCTCTCTCTCTCTCTCTCTTTCTCTCTGTCAGATATGTAAAATCTTTAAAAAAAAAAAAAAAGTGTATGGACACCCTAAAGAAAAGTAGAGAAACAGAACAATTACTCCACTCATAAGCTGTTTCTTTCCATTATTACCAGCCCTGTGGCTGGCTCCAATGCTCTTTGAGGGAATGCCTGTCCGCGCACACCTTCATGGAGGAGTGAAGTCCGTCACAGGAGCCTTTGTCAACATTCATATTGACTGCAGGCCCTAACTTTTTCTAGAAGCTCTTCCTCTCCATGAAGGCCCTAAATTAACATTATATATTATAGAATTTGCCAGCCAGCTACATCTGTCCCTGGGTTTCTGGATTTCCTGATTTAGCCTGCTATTATTTTATATTCAAAACTGCCTTGCAGGACAAGAAGAAAGCCGGTGGCTGTGGCTCTACTGAGTGGCTTGAGCCATGAGGACCCTGTGTGCTGGCCAGGGCTCTGTACTCCAGCCTGGCTGTCTGGTTGGTTCCAAAAGCAAACAAAGCTTATTCTGATGATTTAAGCGATGTGAGTCTTCATAGCCTGCTCTCTTCACCACCCACAGCAGTTCTCCCCACAAATTCTTCTTGTACGTAACTGAAATCAAGATGTCTCCCAACTAACCTTTTTGCTCCCTGGGTCCGACTCACACATCTCACTGCTCTCCCCACAGACAGATCCCGCTTCCATGCAATGTTCAGTCCATCTGGATCCTGCCTCCTATTTGAAAACCTGCCCAGCATTGCCTGGCCATACTTATGTCTCCTTTCTGGAATAGCTTATGTATTTGGTTTGGTTTGGTTTGGTTTGGTTTGGTTTGGTTTGGTTTGGTACCATCCGGTTTTGTGGTGTCATGTGTCCCGATGTGAAGGGTTCTCTCTCCAACCAGATCATAAACCTCCTGTGAACAACATCACAAAATTTCTTCCATTTGAAATCCATGGTACCTAAAACAGGTCATTCTAATCTCAGTTATTATCCGATTTATGTCACCTTCTATACCTTACCCTCCTGAAATATGTTAAAGGGCATTCTATTGCACTGAAATTCACACTTGACTGATTGCTAGATGACCAGATTTCCAGTCATTTGTGACTTTGAACCAGTCACATAACCTTTTGGAACTTCATTTCCTTGTGTACAAAGTGAATGTATTATATACCTCTCTCCTTGCCAGGCTCAAATAAGGATCAAACAAGACAGGATAAGCAAAAGCAACTCATAGCTATAAAGATATTATTCAAATATGAGGCTTTATCTTCAAGTCGTTTGGTTTTTCTATATGTCATTGACATAAATGAAAAACATGAATAAAGCATCTTTCTGGAAGATCTTCCATAAATTTTAGACTTTCTCATTGTTTTTCTGTGATTAATATTCTCTTGTTACCTTCACAAATTCCCCCCCCCTTTTTTCTTCATGCTTCTTGTTGGTGTAATCGGAACTGTCTTTCTGAGTTGATTTCCCTTCCAGTAACCAAGCTGTCACCCCTGTGATCTGATCCGAGGAAGGGGAGGGGTTATTGGCTTAGCCTTCCCTGGCTTTGGGAAACTTTCTGTTTGTTCACAAAACAAACACAAAAGTACAAAGGAAATTTCAGAAGGCTGGGAACTAAGCCTGTAGGCAACATTTTATTGATGGGGCTAGTTCTGACATAATTAAAAAGGGTTTAATTAAGTCAAAGTAAAGTGTTCTCCTCTCAGTGGTATCTCTGCCCTCTCCCCCTCCCTGCAGAGGCAGGGGCTTGGTGCCTACCATGATCCAAGGATAGAAAGACACACACAGGGGCACACCGCAGGAAGGAGAGTGGATAGAAGTGGGTGCCTCCTCACTAGCTAGCATGCTGGCATCTTATGGTTTTTTGTTTGTTTGTTTGTTTGTGTTGTTTTTTTTAATCTGAGAGATCTCTTTTTGGCCAGCTTCTTCCCTGGAAGTCAAAATTGCTAGAATTCTCTGTGAGCCCAAACCCTATTACAGTTGAATTCTTCCCCTCCATCATGGCTCCTTATACCAGTCCACTTTGACATGGTGCTGTCCATGACCAAATAGCTTTTTTACTTTTGACTCTTACCCATGCTTCCAGACTCAAATATCAGAAGAATTCTGCTGCCTCTGGGGAAGAAGGCACACGGCCATATAAAATGCTCTCTGGAGAGCAAACCCAAGCACTTTGCTCCTGTACCTTGTTCTTACTACTGTAACTTTACCCCTTCATTTACTAGACAAGGAAGATCTATTCTGTTTTTTCCATATTCAGTAACTTATAGAGCAGAAAAATAAGATGATCCCCCGATATGCTAAAAGAGTTTGGACAGCTGGTAGACCCAGTTCTGCAGCCACTTCTATTTCTGTCCATAAACTGCTCTGGTGAGTGTCTGACTGTGCAAAGGGATATGTGGCCAAAAGATGCAGATCTCGCAGATACCCTGTGAGCTGACCATTCGTCTGTAGCAGATCCTGCTACGTGCGAACATTCATAAGACTCAGCTGCACAACTGGGCAGTAAATGAAGCACGTAGATTTATATTACCTCCCAGAGAAAAGGGAGAAAACAGAGGAGAGGAAAACCGAGTATTTCATTTCAGCTGTCATAGAAAATGGAGCATTTCAACCAAAATGAAAACAAGCAAACAGAAAGACTAGCGTTGCCTTACAGGAGTGAGATGGAGAAAGCTGGTTATTCGTTGTGAAGAAATTTAACAAGGACTCATATGATCTTTCTTTCTCGGGATCTGCTAAGATGTCAGTGATGAAAAAGCAATATTATCAAGGATGGTAATATGTCAGGATGAAAATCAATAGCAGCCACAAAAATGGTAATAAATTTTTCTAAGGAATGATTGGAACTCATGCTTAGAGAATTAGAACTGTCATCAGAGTGGCCAGGAAGCAACTAGGTGGGCCTGCGGTCCCAGCTGTTGGACAGGATCTGGGTTTGGCTCGTTTGGGTTTTTTAGCACGTTGGCTCCAGTGAAGTGTCCTTGTCCCTAACTGTGAATGCAATGGAACTCTGACTTCACAATAGAGTCCGAGTCCCCTTCCAGGCTCATTTTTTTAAACTCCTGAACTGTTTTGTGTTATCTCCTTTAGGAGAATGTGGTGTCCAGAGACGCTGAGGTGGTGCAGGGAGTTGCTGTTTGACAGGTTTTTGGATCCATTTATATAAAATCAAAGTTAGTTTAAGGTATTAGAAGATGGGGTCAGAGGGGGCATGGTATAGTTGTGAAGGGAGCCTCAAGGTCCTGATTCTGTTTCTTGAGCCGGGTGCCATCCGGACAGGTGTTCCCACTTGTGAATGCACCAAGCTTACTCGTGTGATAGGCGTGCTTTTCTGTATCTACTACAGAAATATAATACACATACTTCAGTAAAATGTTTACATTAAAAGGCCTTTGCACTCTCTTGACAGATCTGCTCTAAATAGCCAGCAGATTTGAGGGAGGCCAACTGAGCCTTGGTTTCTTCTGCAAAATGAAAAAAAAAAAAAAAAAAAAAAACCCAGAAAGGTAGACCAGATGATCCCAGCCCTGAAGCTTCTCATTGCCGTGATCATTGGCACATGATGAATGCAGAACATTGATATTCTTACTATTAGTGACTTGAATAATAATCAGAACATGGGCAAAGTTGCCACAGGCCTTCCCAGAAAATGAACGGAAAGGCTCTGTAAATGTGCTAGGTGGGGAATGACCTAGAATAATCAAACTACAGAGCTCCTATTGATAGCAAAGAAGTAGAATTACGATGGCCATCAGTGTAGACCCCTATTTTATTTTATTTTTTATTAAGATTTTTATTTATTTATTTGTCAGCAGAGCACGAGAGTTACAGGCAGAACAGGTAGAACAGGCAGGAGGAGAGGCAGGCTCCCAGCTGAGCAAGGAGCCCGATGTGGGACTCGATCCCAGGACCCTGGGATCATGACCCAAGCCGAAGGCAGATGCCCAACTGACTGAGCCACGCAGGCCTCCCTGACCCCTATTTTAAAAGCAGTTGGTCATCCCACAGTTAGTGATGTGTGTGATCGCATTAAATTTGAGAGCCAATGTTTCTCGAATCTTTTCTTCTCAAAAGTAGCTGCTGTTGAAATATACTCCAGGAACGTCCAACCAATTCTGCCACTCAGTGTTCCAAGCCATTCCTTTCCTTCCTTGTTTAATATAAAGTGAATTGAAAGGTGATCCGCACAGTGCCTGATAAGCAGCTGTCGAGAATCAGCCTATCATCAGTGAGAAGTTGCCAATCACATCTCACAATGGATGGGAAAAGTCCAGGGCCTGGGCTAGAAGGCATTTGCTAGACCGATAGGAGAAATTACTGTGACCTCCATTTGATGAGAAAATGAGCTATCCCTAACTCCCTATGGGCTTTACCTACAACCTGAATCTCTTAGAAGGCAAAATACGTTCAATAGAACAAAGAAGGGAAAAATAAATTATTTTGATAATACCCTGAAAAATCAAGCTAGGTAGTCAGCACCCGGGGAACAGATCCACAGGGAAATTCTTAAACTCTTATGATCCTTTTCTAAAGTCTTTGAAGTCCATTAGAGACTAGTCACCTGATTCTACCAAGCCACCTGCCTTCTTTCCCCCTGAAAACCATTCTGGAAAAGCAGGCCAGACATGCTTTTTGATGGCCATCCCTCTTCTGAATCCCAAGAATAAACCTTTGGTACAAACATAGAAGTGCATTATTTAGTCTTCCAGCAAACATGAAGGGAAACAATGAAATGAAGGAAATGCAAATCATGAGCTGCCACATAAGATCCTAATTACCATAATTTGACCCGGCCTCCTTCCCTCTGCCGGAAAGTCAGCCTTCTGGATGAGAGGGAGCCAAACCAGCTAGATAACAGCCTTCTGTTCTCTCTCCCCATCTCTTGCCTGCTTTCTTTCTTCCTCTCTTCCTTAAATGATGTTCATTAAGACAGCAATTCTTCTAACAGTTTCTAAGCCTCAATTGTATTAGTGAAAGCTTTGCATGACTTGATAAAATGAGCTAAAGAAAAGGAAGGGGGAGGGGGGTCGGAGCAGACACACGCTGTCTCTTTATTCCCCAAAGCAACTGCCAGTCTCAGAATATTTTCCTAGAACCTGCCAGAAATCTCTCTGGAATCATCCCTGTTAGATACAAGGGCAGTCCGTGTAAAAGGTCCAGATCTTCCGTGGTCTGGTTTTAGGAAATATTAATAATTCAGGAAAGGGCCAATTCAGACTCCACATGTCAAGTCCCATCAGTACCGCCGTGCCTACCACCCCCACACAGCTCCGAGAATAGTACCGTTTCTTAGATTGCTCACAGTTTTGCGTCGTCCCTGATTTTTCCTAAACTGTTCGAGGTATGTTAACTTGGCATAGCTTCTTATGTTTATGGTGGTAAATGAGCTGGGTTGGGAGACGCACAAAATGTGTTCACTTCATGCCTATTAGAATTCCCCTGAAATATGTCTATTAAAACCTGGATCTAAAAAGCGCATCCCTGCCCGCATCCATGCTGGGCTTTCCGCTCTTTGCTCTGACAAGTGCCACAGAAATGGGCCCTACTGTCACCCTTCAGCTCACGGATGGGATGTGATGGCGTGTTTCATGGCAGCTTTAAATCCGTTTGCTAAGGCTTCCACAGCGCAGCCCCAATTTGGGACTCAAGCAATTAAATCGCAAAGCGCGTGGCCCAGCCATGCTCCGCGCCCCTGACAGAGTGGAGGGACTACTCCACTGACCTTTTGTATTTTATAACGTTTGACCATGCAGGCTGCTTTAGTTTCATCCAGTGTGTAGGCAAGATACAGTTTAATGACAGGACATGTTTGAAAGAAACAAAAATGTCTTTGAGAACCTGGTCCCCTTCTCAGCGTTGGTGTGGGGGCTGCTCTTTGAGGCAAGCCAGGAATGGTCCAAGGGGCTAGACGCAGAGAGTTAAAGAGCTAGCAAGCCGCCTGGGAGGGTCATGAAGTCAGTACTAACAAAGGAAGGAACTCACAAGATACTGGGAGTTTGTGGCAAATCTGTGTTCTATATTCAAGTGAATTGTGACAAGAGGAAGAGGCAGCCAGTAGAGTGTGAATAAGGAGCCCAAGCTGGAGTCAGGGACTATAAATCGGCAGAAAGGACATGGCGGGAAACCTAGTTAGGTGGATGTATCAGTTTGGATGCTTTTGGCAAGGATAACTGAGGTCCTGAGGGAGGAGAGGCTGTAAATTTGGCTGACCAACCCCTCCCCCAGCCAGTCATTCCAGAAGGGACCCGGGTTGTATCCAGCTCTCAGCTCGACAGCCATGGTGGTTGGTTCTCCTCTGGTCACAGAATGGCTGCAAATAACATTTGGGCTTACATGCTTTCCTCCCCCGCATCCAGGGAAAGCAAGGGAGTTACTCTTAGATGCTGTCCTAGAAGAATGAGAGGAAACCTTCCCCAATACCTCTGCAAACCTCTCATAGCCTCACATTGGCCTGAATTACATCTTGTCTTCCTTCCTGAGCCATTTGCAGCCAGGCTAAGATGTTTTTGATTGGCTAAAGTGTATCAGGGTCCTTTACAGGAACAGGAAAATAGGGTCAGGCTTGCCTAGCTTAATGGGCAGCCTAGGGGAGAGATGGGTAACTAATCAAAGTCAACATCCTCCTAAGAAGATGGAAGAGGACCTGAATACTGAGTGGATGGCTGTAAGAGCCGTCCATGCCGTTCACCCAGTATTTCCGGCTTCCCGCCTTTCTGGCACAGGATGGGATTATGCCTCCATGAGACCATGAGATCCGTTACAGTCAGGGAGTAGTGAGCAGAAGGGACGTGCGTCCCTGCCAGGCCAGAAACTTTAACAGCCAATAGGAGGCCACCACGCCTGTCTTTAATTCCACTTGGGAGACCAGTGATGGCCCAAGATGCACCCCCAAGTGAGGAGACGTGAAGCAGAGCCCCCAGAGAACAGAACCCTTGATGGAGATGAATAAAAAAATCATTCTTTGTCGTTAAAACCCACAAGGTTTTTCTTTTTTCTTTTTTCTTTTTTTTACCTCAGTGTGCCTTAGTCTATCCTCGATACTGCTCTGGCAGCAGCCGATGTTAGCACCCATATCTTGTCCTAGGAAGGGAGGGCCAGGTTTTAGGTGAACCCCAATGTCCCATACCAATTGGTGTGGCCAGACCAGGGGGAGGAAGTATGTACTAGAGCCAGAAAAAAACAAAGTTTTCCAGAGACTCCCCTGCAATACACAAAGCTGCCACCAGGGTTCTCATCCTCAAGAGAGAGGAAAAAGAAAGATATACCCAATTTGTCCTTTTGAAGACTCTAATAAGCTTTAAAAAAAAAAAAAAAGAATCTGTTAATCTTAAGGATAAGAACACATGCCTCACATGGAAGAAATAAAAAACAGTAAAGCAAATAAAGACATCTACTTTTTTTTTAAGATTTTATTTATTTATTTGACAGAGAGAGATTACAAGTAGGCAGAGAGGGCGGGGGTGGGGGGTGGGGGGTGGGAAGCAGGCTCCCTGCTGAGCAGAGAGCCCGATGTGGGACCCTGGGATCATGACCTGAGCTGAAGGCAGCAGCTTAACCCACTGAGCCACCCAGGCGCCCAAAAGGCATCTACTTTCTATTGAGTTTTTTAAATTAATTACTCAAGAATTTGGGGGCGGGGAGAATTACCCAGATCAAGGAAATCTGAATTCTTAGAAACAGTTATTTCAGATCAAACATGTATTAATGGAAAAAAAATAACCTACAAAATAAAAACCAAAAATTTTAAGTCTTACACTCAGATTTTAGGTTTGGGGTTTTATTTTAAGATTTTATTTGTTTATTTGACCGAGAGAGTACAAGTAGACAGAGCAGAAGGTGGAGGCAGAGGGAGAAGCAGGGTCTCAGCTGAGCAGGGAGCCCCACAAGGGGCTTGATTCCAGGACCCTAGGATCATGACCTGAGCCAAAGACAGACGCTTAACTGACTGAGTCACCCAGATGCCCCTAAGTTTTAGTTTTGAAATGCATTTGAAATACAAAGGTGATCCCTAATTGGTACACATATATAATGACACCTAGGCAGTGTTTATTGCTCTGATGAATAGTCTACCAAAAGATTATAGTTCAGGACCATTTCATCTTATAACTGTCTTTCTCATTCAGACAACCAACATAACACTGTGTAAATTTCAAGTGTACAATGTGTTGATTTGATACATTTGTCTGTTGCAATTTGACCACCCCTGTAGTGTTAGCGAATACCTCCATCTACGCCACATAATTATTTCTTTTTTGTGGTAGGGAAGTTAAAATCTAGTATCTTGGCAAATTTGAAGTTTATAATGTTGTCTGTTATCACTGTGCTGGGCATTAGATCTCCGGACTATGTACTAGTTGTACCTCTACACTCTTAAAATCTCCCCAGTTTCCCTATCTACCCAGTCCCTGATAACCACCTTTTTAACTCTTAATTGCCTTTCTTCTAAAATGACAGCATTTTCTGAATTATAAACAGTGTATGTCTGTGTATGTGTGTGTGTGTGTGTGTGTATATATATATATATATATATATATATATATATATATATATAATTATCCCAGACCAAGAATGAGAAGTGCCGTAAAGTCTGGATATTTTATGCGTTTTCCTAGCCTAGTTCTCAAATGAAAATAAAATAAAAAGCCCCCATTCTTTTAGGGATTAATAGTAAAATACCTCTTCCATATATTCATCCATATTTTCTTCCTCAAAAAATCTTCAAAAACTAACTCTGGTCTTTGCTACTGCTTTTTGGGGACTGACTCTCACCTGTGCATACTGTAAAATTTTCCTAACCGCCTCAGCAAAAAAAAAAAAAAAGAAAGAAAGAAAGAAAAGAAAAGAAAAAAAATTGTACAGAATATCTTGGTATAATCTGAAATGATTTGGAGGAGGTTTTTTTCCTTCCTCCCTGAGAGTAATGTTTAAGATTCAGTAGGGTTTTCTCCCATAGTTAATTTTTTATTCCTGCATCCAAAAACATCCTGTCTGGTGGTTGAGAGCTCCCAGAGCAGAAGACCTGGGTAATTTTGATTAGGTCATCATCTTCAAAGCAGGCTACAATTGCCTAATGACAGGATGCTCATTTTTCAGATTTTTTTTCCCTATTCTGGAAGCAGTCATAATTCCCTATGTGAGAGCTATTTTTGCTCTCCTTTCAGAGATGAAAATACAAAGGTGGAGGAATTGTTCTTGGGTTGTCTGCTGGCTTATGAAGGGGCACTGACTCAGGAACCAGAAAGGCTGGCCTCTGGGCTGTGGTCCTGGCTGGCTCATGGTTGAGCCAGCAAAGTTCAGATGGGAGTGGAGTCTCAGCCACTTGCAGAAGGGAAAGGTTTGCCGCCCATTTCCCTCCAGGCAACCACACCAACCTCATCTGGAGAAGACTCCCTTTCCCCTGATAAATGACCCTTACAGGTCTGTCTGGCCAGCTGGATCCAAGGAGCACCAGCGCAGCCTGGGGCACGGGCAGCACAGAGAGGAAAGCATCCCAAAGTCCCCAGACCCCGGGCTCCCTCTTCCCTGGCACAGTGGGGGCACGAGAGCTCTTCTAGGATTGCCCTTGGCATCGATGATCCGGGCATCCAGCCTCGGGAGCTGGAAGCAGACACTCTGCTGACAAAAGAGCAGGCTGTGTGTGGGAGTCGTGGGCATCTCTTCTAATGATTTCCATCATGCTCTCCTTCCCACACACTCTGCCCTGAAGCACCTCATTTTCCTTTCGCTTTTCCCTTGATTAATGCCCCTCATAAGTTTGCCTTCCCACAACTCACCCCGCGGCCGCTGCCCCGGCGTCCACTCACTGTCTTGATCTTCCAGAGTTGTTTTCCATCTTCTTTCTTGGCATCCTTCCTCCCACGGAACCCAAAGCCAGTTGGGGCCGGAATCTCTTGTTCTGCTCTTCAGGCGACCTTCCTGCTTGCAAGTGCCAGACTCCAGGTCTAGGTTTGGTCCCTCGTGGCTATTCCTTTCGAAAACCTACCTCATTGATAATGGAGACTACGTGGCAGCTTGCCTAATATATGTCTATTTGAAAGGCAAAATGAACTTTAAGTACTGCTGTTGAAGTGAGTTTCTGTAAGCTCTGCACAAGGCCTCGAGCCCTCTGGAATGTGTATGCGATAGGCTCGGCTCCATGCCTGAGGCAAAGCGAGAAGCCTCCTCCTGCTTCCACAGCCGCTCTTTGCCAGGGTCTGTCCATCTCCACGTCCTTGAACGTCTCCTCCCCTCCCTCTCTTTCTGGTGCCTTCCTTAACTTCAACCATTCCTGTTGTTTTAAACTACCCATAATCTAACCTGGGCGCCTGGGTGGTCAGACAGTTAAGCAGCTGCCTTCGGCTCAGGTCATGATCCTGGGGTCCTGGGATCGAGACCCCTGTCAGTCTTCTCCCTCTCCCTTGGCCTCTCCCCCAGGCTTGTGCTCTCTCACTCACTGTCTTGCTCGCTCTTGCTCTTCCTCTCTCTGTCAAATAAATTTTTAAAAATCTTTAAAAAAAATAATCTACCCATAACCTGCAACTCTGGCCACAACTATTCTTTTTTTTCAATATTTTTTGAAATATTGTGAAATATTTTTCTGATGATAATATGGTCTACTCTCATCTGAGAAATGTGTTTTTCTTCTGTTAAAATGACATTATTCAAGTAATAACCGTGGCATTCTCGTACTAATGGGAGAATGTGAGCTCTGTGAGGGGAAGGATTTTGCTGTTAATAACTACTTTGTCTGGAGCACAGGAACAGGCCCGAACCATAGCACACATTCAGTCCATGTTTATTGAATAGTTGAATGAATATGTAGATAGAAAATGCTCTTCTTTCTGGAGCTTCTTTTTGTTTCAAAGGATCTCCCACTAGCCAGAACCATTCTTGTCTCCAAATCCTATTTCCCGCAGCCAAATGCAGGATGTCTTAGAGTACCTCAGATACCTCAGATTCACCTATCTACACTGAACGAATTGTCCTTTATCCCCACACCCACCCTGTGGCCCCCTGCCACCATCATCAGCATCATCACCATCAAGGGGTAAGCGTCGAGATGGTAGAGTTTCTATACTCACCCCCAACTCTGGGACCAAAACCAGGGAGTGGACAGGAGGCAAGGGTACCACAGAAGCTCCAGATAGGTTCTGAAGACCCCAGAATACATAGGCCCTCGGCCTGGTTTCCTTTAATGAAACTACCAGCCTCATACAGAAATCCACACCATCTGGCACCTGAGCCAGAGATTAGAAATGACCTAGGGAGGTGACCAGGCAGATGTGCCTAAGAACGTTTTCAGCTTCCCAAGGGCTGCTCCATGCATGTAGGGGCTGCAGGGGTTCCTGCTTGTCCCAGAGGGGACCAGAGAAGTTCTGGAAAAACCAGTGGCTAGGCAGAGCATGGGATCTGGACAAAGAGGCCACGGAGCATGAGGACTTGGGACAGGAAGGATGTAGCTGAAATGGTGAGTGCAAGCAGCAGGGGATCCAGGTATCAAACATGACTACAGGGACACCAGCACAAAGTACCCAGCCCCAGGACCAACGCAGCCTAGGTAGGGCCCTCACGGCTTTCCTCTACAGATGGTCCTCAACTTACGATGGTGTGACTTACAATCTTTTGACTTCACGATGATGCAAAAGTGATATGCATTGAGGAGAAACTGTACTTTGAATTTCAAAGTTTGATCTTTGCCCAGGACTAGCAAATTGGTGGGACAGTCCTCCGTCATGACGCTGGGTGATCCCAGTCACCATGGGATCACGAGGCTGAACAACTGATACGCTTACAACCCTTCTCTTTTTCACTTTCGGTGCAATATTCAATAAATTACATGGGATATTCAACACTTTATTATAAAATAGGCTCTGTGCTAGATGACTTGCCCAAGTGTAGGCTAATGTAAGTGCTCTGAGCATGTGTAAGGTGGCCTAAGCTGAAGGTAGGCTATTAGTTTTAGTGGAGTCAAAGGTTATACAAAGATTTTTTTTTTTAATGCAGATTTTCAACCACACAGGGGGTTAGTGCCCTCAACCTCTGTGTTATTCAAGGGTCAGCTGTGTATCTCTGAACTGTCTCCCATGGATGTTCCATTCTTTCCATCCCCAATGCCAATGCCCAGATCTATTTTGGTCATCTCTTACCTGGATGGTGTGACCCTATCTCTGTCTCCCCTCTTTCCAGCCCATCCTAATTCACCCTGCTCCCCAGCTTTCCAGTCTATTAAAGGGTGATATTCAAACTCCATAGTTTGTCCTAGAAGCCCCTTCCTAATCCAGCCCTCGTCTACCCTGCCTTATGACCCCTCCGCCCTCTCTCACACATTGTGAATTCAAGCCATAGCAACTATTGGCCATTCCTAGAATAGACCAAGTGCTTTCACCCCACTAATTTCTGCACTTGCTATGCCACCCACTCAGGGTACCCTATCTTCATTTGCAGATCACATTTCCCAACTTATGGTTCCAAGGCCATGGCCATATGTTAGCCTTTATTGCACTGTATTAGCTTTTATTGCATTGTTTCACGATCTCCAATTTGCCTATCTAACCCCACACTTGAGTTAAACCCTAAAGATCAGGAACCATATGTGGATTAATCTTTATAGCCATACCTTTCTACCATGCTCACTCCTTCCACCCGACTCAACTTAACAAGGACAGCTGGCTTATTCACACATCAGAACTCCTACCCCCTCTACCCCCCCAACTAAACCACAGTAGATTGATTTCCACACCAGGGTAAAGGGTTAACAAACAGAAGGAAGATTAGTTTCAGTTCCCACTTACCACCTTGGCTAGGTGCCTTTTTCAGGGCACAAACTACCCATCTATATGCAACAGCCCAGATCTAAGATGTAATAAGAGCAAAATAAATCATTGTTGATGAATGAGTTTGTCTAGGAAAGAGCCCCTACCTTTGTCCCTTTTATATTTTATGAACTGTTTCTCAGTCATTTATGTAGTTTTTATATTACACTATTTCATTCTTCAGCATGCCATTGATTAACTGATGTCATTTTCACTCACAGAAACTTATACTATGAAATCTGCAGCAGCACTGAAAAATTATTTACCAACATTTTGTTGGGTAATCAGCACAGGTACTCAATATATGCTTATTAAATAAAATTGACATTAATATTTGAAATTTTATTGCAATCCCTTTAATGGTTGCAGTATAACCATTATCCCCATTTTGTCTCTGAAGATAAGTGAACTATATTCAGGGATTGGATTTTAGGTACCAATTAACTGTATCATGAAAACAACAGCAACCTGAACATAAGTGGAATATTGGTGGCTTATTAAACTATAGGTCTTTTGTTTCTTACTAATGGCTCTAACACCCAACCAGTTGGTGTGTGCCCCCATGCCCCACACAGCCTATTCACACATTTAGCCTCTGAGCTAAATTAGAAGCCAGGCAAAGCCAACAGAAGACTCTGGTGCAAATTGAAATGAAATGTTAACACGTGCCTCTTCATTTCTGGAGAGTGAGGGTACTGAAGGGAGTAAGGGGAATTTTAGAATGTACAAAGGTCATAGTGCAGATCAATAAAGACATTGTGCTATAATATACCTTGATTTTTTAAAAAAAGGATATATTTGCCATAAATCTGCTCTAGAAGAAGCTATGAATTCCTATGCAGGATATATAAATATCTTGGAATCCCCATGAGTCTCTAGGCTGCTGCAGATACCACAGGGTCAAAGATGGAAGGAAAGTGATGCCATCCCCTTTGTCTCCAATCTTATATGCCTCATGTTAGGACAATTCATGATAGGCTAAATATTTTAGGTAAAATATTGATCAGTGTAAGTGAAATAATTTGGCAACTCTAAATAAAACTGTAGAGGACTCAAGAGTTGCTTTCAAATAAGCATGGGATGTTCATGACCCTAAAATGTGTCAAATAAATGTTGGTTTCTTCCTCCGTGACCCTTTCAGTTGTGAATTACAGAAAACTTGACCCAAACTGGATTGAGCACATGAGGAATAACTCACTTAAGGCACAGCTGGACTCAAGGCTCATTCAACAATAACATAGGGACTCAGTATCTCCTCTTGGTTCTCCTCCTGCTTTGTTACCTTCAGTCTTGGGCTTTATGTCACAGCAAATAGAACAGCAACTCTAGGCCCTAGGTCCTCTCTAGTTTTAAATCATTCTGAAAAATAAACCATATCTTTCCAGGAATCCCAAGAAAGCTTCATTGTTTTTCATTGGCTCTTGTTGGATCATGTGTCCAAGTCTGAGCCAATCACTATCACCAGGCATGTGACATTCCTATTGACCATACTTGAGGAATGTGTCCTCTTCTAAAGTTGAGATTGCCAGAATTGCTTTAGGAATGATGGAGAGGGCTTTCCCTCAAAGGAAAGTCTAGGTATAATTACCAGAGGGAAGAGGAATAGATAGAAAGCAGAGAGAGGAAAAAAAAAAAAAAAAAAACAGGTGTCCGCCATCCCTCTTTCTTCCCTATGGTGGTGGGCAGCATCTAAGTGTCTCCCACTGATCCCCAACTTTTGGTATTCTGCCCTTTTGTAATGCCCTCTCCTTGAGTGTGGTTGGGACCTGTGACTTGTTCCTAATCAATAGAATATGGCCATGGTGACGGAATGTCACTGCCTCAATTAAGGTGTTAAGACTATGACTTCCATCTTGCTGTGAGACTCTCTCTATTAACTTCTTGGTTTGGGTGTTGTGATGAAGCAGGCATCACACGGAGAGAGGAGGGGCCCACATGGCACGACACTGAAGACAGCTTCTAGACAAGAACTGAGGCCCTCAGTCTTATAGCCCTTATTGTACTGTATTCGCTGACAACCACATGAGTTGCGAATTGTATCTTTCCCCGGTCAAGCTTTCAGATGAATTTCAGCTCTGGCCAACACTTTGATCGCTGTTTTGTGAGAGATGCTGGGACAGAGGACATAGAAGCTAGATTATAAATGTATCCTATTTTAGGCCACTAGGTTTGTGGTCATGTCATTTTGCAGCAGTAAACAACCAATGCACTTTCTTTCCTTCCCACATCTCTTTTAGAATCTCTCCCGGACAACCAGCAGCTTTTGCACCCTGGGAAAGGCCTAGCACTCTCTGCTCCCCGTGCAGTCCCCTCTTGTAGCTGTGCATGACCCTCAGTTTACTGTTCAGAGAAAACATCTGACTGAGACAATTATCACGGATTCCTTGGGTTTTAAGCCAAAGGAAAGGACTTCGGGTGACACTTCTCATTGAGGATAGCTGGGGCCCTTCTCATATCTCTTAGGTTCAATTACAGAAGTCAGCTTAAGGGAAACAAAGCATTTTGGACCCCAAAATCACTGCTGAGAGAGAGAGAGAGAAATGACTAAGGGGAAAATGTAATTCTTGCTGATGGCAAGTCATGACTGCCTGCAATGATGTCGACACTTGTCACCTGTCACTGGTTTTGAAGTCCTCTCCTATCTGGAGTCAGCAGGAATGGCCAGATTTGACCTCCATGGTCCCACCCAGCCTTCTTTCTGTCCTCTGTTCCTTTCTCTTATTCTCTTTAATGCTTTTCAGGGCTCGCAGCTGCAGCCTCCCAGAGCCCCAACTGCAAGGACACTGAAGGAGGATTCACAGCGATGCACAAAAGCTTCCCGCCACCACAGCACAAAGCCTTTCCTTCAGGCAGGCTCCAAGGTCTCCACTCTCTGGAGGACCATCATCCTCCATGGAGAGTCCTATTTCCTCTCCCCCCATGGGGCCTTTGAGGCTGACCCCACGCCCTCTCTTTGCTCACCCCTGTCTCCTCTCTACACGACCCGCAGTTTTCAGACTGGGTCCCTTACCCCTCAGGGAACAGGACTAACCAGGTGTGCCCTAGCCGTGCTGCTTCGCGCCGGACCTGAGCTCTGTTCTTCCATGGACTCGGATTCTGCAACTCAGTGTAGTAGTTGAATCTCAGGGCACGGTGAATGGTGGTACATTCTATGATCAAGTGCTAAAAAGGCGACAGGTGGCACATTTACAGGTAATTAAAGCCTGCCGTAGACTGTGTTATAGTGCGTAGACTGTGTTATAGTGCATAGACCGACGGTGCAGGAATTACAGCAGCCCCCGGTGAGGAAACAGCTCTCCCGTCACATGGCTGGGCTGCATGCAAGCTTTCAGACAAAGAACGGGATGAGGGGGGAGCTCCCTACTTCTTTTCTTTTTTTTTCTTTTCCAAGATTTTATTTATTTATTTGACAGAGAGAGAGACACAGTGAGAGAGGGAATACAAGCCGGGGGAGTGGGAGAGGGAGAAGCAGGTTCCCGCCAAGCAGGGAGCCTGATGTAGGGCTTGATCCCAGGACCCTGGGACCATGACCTGAACTGAAGGCAGATGCTTAACAACTGAGCCACTCAGGTGCCCCTCACGACTTCTTTTCTAATTGACATTTAGGTCATTTTGGGTAATAACCGCTTGACAACGCTAGGCATTTGTCTCACTGTGGGTTTTTTTTTTTTTTCCCCAGAGTTCTGATGTGATATGCTGGGGGGGAGCATATTGATTCACTCATACTTAAGTTTCAATTCGTCCAGGGCTGAGTTATTCATAGACTCTTTAGAGATGCGTTACGTCTTCTGAATTATTAATTCAAGATAAAACTCATTCTGGTAGGGGGAATTTCCCTATGATACTTCATCCAGGGAATCTGCAAATGGTTCTTGATCCCTGCAATTTCCTAAACCAATAAAGGGAGTACACGGACCCCTCAAGTTGTTTTTGACAAAAATCCAAGTTCTGGATTCTGGGACCCAAAGTATCAAAAATCCCTTTGCAGTGATGATACATGCTCTCTTGGTGGCTGTGAACATTTTCTCTGGACTGTCTACTGAAACGAGAGCCCTTAGGATCATTTTTCGGATGTTTGTCCATTAGGTTCTTTGTTCTGAACACCATCTGAAATGTTTTTCAACACGGAAGACAAACCAAAATGATTAAATTCTCTTGACACTTCTGAAATTAAAATTAATTATTTGTTAGTGCCAGGGGGTCCTTTGGCCCCATTCAGTTGTGAACAAAATATTTACCAAGTACCTGTGGGGCTGGGCACTGGAATGAGGAGAGGGCACCGGACAAAGTCCTGCTGTGGGCCACATACAGATGAGGAGATCACGCATCTGCCTTTACCTCAGAACTGCCAAACCTGATGGCCTCATTTTATTCGTAATGCCTCTCAGGCATTAGACACTATTTTTGGAGATTCTCCTCTCCTTTTCTCAGTCCTCTTCTCCTTCTACATATTCTCCTCATAATTTCATTTATTTCTGTGACCCCATTGTGAGGCAAACTGCGTTCCCCCCAAAAAAAGATGTGTTGGGGTCCTAACCCCCAGTACCTCAGCATGGAATCATATTTGGAAATCCAGTCTTTACAAAGGTCATAAGGTTACAGTGCAATCACAGATTAGTCCCGAATCCAATATGACCATGTGCTTACAAAAAGGGAAATTAGCACACATGATAGACAGACACACAGGGAAAAGATCATGTGAAGATAAAGGCAGAGATCGGGGTGAAGCTTCCACAACCCAAGGACCATCAAAGATGGCCACCCGTCACCGGAGGGGAGAAGCCCGGGACAGATTCTTCCTCATGCCCCTCAGAAGGAAGCAACCCTGCCCCTACCTTCATCTTACACTTCTAACCCCCAGAATTCAGAGATAAGAAATTTATCTTCCATAAGCCACTCGGTCAATGGTACTTCATTACAGCAGCCCTAGAAAGTGGACCTAGATCTCAACTCCCAAATTATTGTCTCTACTTCAAAACATTCTTCAAAACTGCCTGATCGACAGAGGGACACACAGGCTTCCCAAACTCACATAAAGGGCGAATCGAGCCCATGCTTGTATCCTAACAAGCTCTCGGTGAAAGGTAACGGTGCCCCTCACTGCTGCCGCCTCTGAGGCTGAGGATGATGTGGGGGGTGTGGGCAACAGCAGAGGAAGAAGGGGGAAAAGAAGCAGAAGCAGCAGCAGGAGAAAAAGAGAATGAATCCACTAAGCCTGGCTCCTCTCTGTGAAAGACAAAAGACGGAGACGGTATAAGCAACCTTTCTATCTTTTCTCTCTATACTTCCCCGCCCCGGACTCACTCACCCAAAGAATATAAAGCAGACACATTACTGAATCTTCTGACTGCTCCTTCCAAACACACTGGTGATCACAAATGGACATCCTGGAGAGGAAAGCACAGTTCCTGGCCAGTTCCTTGCTCACTGAACAGAAGTATTTATTTGTGGTCAGGAAGTCTGGAACTCTGCCTCATTAGCCAGCACTATCCTCCATCCAAGCAGAAGTGGGAAAAAGCGGTATGTTCACACAAGGGCCGCGTCTGTGATTTAAATGCCTTGACTCTCTGACTGGTCTTCTCCCCCTTCAGCGACACTCTTTCTCTGATAGAGACAAGGACTCATTAAACAGCAAACTGCGTCCACCTCCCTCAGGAACCGGAGTGTCCAGGTTATTTTAAGTGGTTCCATTTATCAAGCACCTGCTTGATATTCACAACATGGTCAGACACTTACTTTGTATTCATAATTCCAAATGATCCCACCAACCCCTACTTCCAGCATGGAAGACTTGTTATTCCCGATTTTCTTTTTTTTTAACATACCCCTCCCCTCACAAGTGTCTGGATTGCCCAAGGTCATCCAGCTAGGAAGTGACAGAGCTGGGATTTGAATGTGTGCCCCTGTGACTGCCCTGGAACAGTGGCCAAAATGACTCCAAAGTCTGTACTCTTTCCACAACATGGTAGAATTCTCTGGAACTGGAGAAGAGCTGCAGCAAACTCAAGGCCAGAGCTCTGGGTAACAGGAGTCTGTGTTTTGGGAGAGCAGTATTCATTCTCTTTGTTCTGGCGATGGCTGATTTAACCAACTTGTAGTAACTACACACACCACCAGGCAATGTTTATTAGATACCTTCCAGCCAGTGAGTCTTAAAAACAGGTGACTAACAACAACAGCAAAGATGATTGTCATTAAGATTGTCTCTTGAGGTTAGGGTAACCCCCTCACAAAACACTGATTCATTCATTGCCATTTGGTCATTTGCTATCCTCGCACACATACCCTGTGTGTCTTGGATCATCTTGCCACGAGTTGAAGAATGAATCTGAAATACAGGTCTTGGAGAAAGATAATACTGAAGATATCACTTATATGTGGAACCTAAAAAAGAAGAAGTCACAGAAACAGAGTAGAATGGTTATTGCCAGAGGCTGGGGATGGGAGAATGGGGAAATGTTGATCAAAGTGTACAAATTCCCAAGGGCACCGGAGTGGCTCTGTCGGTTAAGCACCTGCCTTTGGCTCAGGTCATGATCTCAGGGTCCGGGGAAGGAGCTCCCTGCTCTGCAGGAAGTCCGCTTCTCCTTCCTCCCTCTCCTCCTCCCCACTCATAGTCTCTCTCTCTTTCTCTCTCAAATAAATAAAAAAATAAAATCTTAAAAAAAAAAAAGTACAAACTCCCAGTTATAAGACAAGTAAGTTCTGGGGATACAATGTACAGCTGGGTGATTGTAGTTAATAATGCCATATTATACTTGAAACGCTTTCGTACTTCAGCATTGTAAAGAGAGTAGGTCTTAAATGTTCTCACCACAGAAAAGAAATGGTAATTATGTGATATGCTAGAAGTGTTAGCTAACCTAAGGCGGGAATCAGTTTGCAACACAGAAGTGTATCAAATCAGCATGTTTTACACCCAAAACTTGCACAATGTTCTGTGTTAGTTATATCTCAATAAAGCTGTGGGGCAGGGGGAGATTAAAAAAATAAGAAGCGAAGTGCAGGTCTTTCAGCCTGGGGCTCTCCAGAAGGTTATAAATCATTTAACATCTTTTTCCTAAATGTCAGATTCCTGAGACAGACAGAAGAGGTACATATGCCTTCAGATTCTTTTCTTAGTATGTGTGCTGAAAAGAGTGAGCAAAATGTGACGCTTTCTTTCCAGTTTCCACTTAGGAGAGCAGATTAGTGACTGGTGCTAGAGGAACCATCCACATCTGCCTTTGAGGGGCTGGGCTTGGATGCAAGGACAGGTTTTCTATTGGGAAAAATCCCAAAGTCCTTGATCCAAGGTCACCTGCGTCCCCTGGTTCTTGATACACTAAAACATCTTGCCAGCACTCTCACGGCAGCAACACCTTTAATTTTGAACTATTCCTAAATAGTATTTCCTGTAAACAATATTATGTCCTAGAACATGAGTCCTAATATGTATATGGATGTAGCACCAAATGAATCGCTTAAGGAGCTTACTACGGAAGAGAAGAGAAGAGGAGTCTGACCCAAATTGCACAGAGCATTTCATTCTACTGTGGCTCAGACACCGTGAGATTTAAATGTTAGTCATTTCATTGATGACTCTTCTGAGCACACCCGTGTGCTGTGTGCACTGAGCCAGGTGTTGGGGAGGCAGTAATGAGCAAGACAAGGATAGTTCCTAGCCACTTGGAGCCACTCATCGTCTATAAGAAAGCAGTTAGAACAAATCGTGGTAAGTGCCCCACTAGGAAAGATGCAGGCTCTACCTGGCAGGAACCCTGAATCTAGTTTAGAAGGGCCAGAGGCGGCTTCTCTAGGGGCGCCTGGGTGGCTCAGTGGGTTAAAGCCTCTGCCTTCAGCTCAGGTCATGATCCCAGGTCCTGGGATCGAGCCCTGCACATCAGGCTCTCTGCTCAGGAGGGAGCCTGCTTCCCCCTCTCTCTCTGCCTGCTTCTCTGCCTACTTGTGATCTCTGTCTCTCTGCCAAATAAATAAAATCTTCAAAAAAAAAAAAAAAAAAAAAAGCAACAGTCTGAAGGAGCAAGCCAGGCGAAGAGAAGGAGGGCGCCAGACCGGAAGTGTCTGTGCAGCGACCAGAGGTGGTGGGCGTGGTGCTTCCTAATACCTGAGGTCCGGGAAGTGGGCGTGGTGCTTCCTAACGTGAGGTCCTGAACGCCTGGAAGGTACAGGTTAACACATGGAATGCCAAAAGGAGCAGCCAGAGGTCGAGCCACGATGGGCCCAGTGAACCACAGACTTCAGCCAAAGACAATGAGAAGCCCTTGCAAAGATTTATGCTGAGCTGACGTGCTCACTCTTATGGTTCAAAGGGTGGAAATCAAGTCACAGAGAAGCAAGACTAGAGGCAGGAGGACCAGGGACGGAGCTTCATGGAATAGCCCAGGCAAGAGGTGATGCAGTGTAGAGAAGTACTGTGGCAGGAACGTGCAGAAGGGCTTGCCTAGAGGAGGTTTCACAAGACTTGGTGAGAGAGCGTCATTCTTCTCCACTTTGAGCCACAGGAAGAATGATCGTGCCCATAACAGGGAAGGGGGGCATCAGTGGAGTAGCAGTCTGGAGACGTGGAAGGAGGTTGGAGAAAGGACATGAGCTCCTTTTGGTAGGGTGACCTATCGTTTATCATCCAGACGGACACACATTTGACAATAGAAGGAGGCACAGTTTGTGCTATCAGGACAACAACACAAACTAAGACGATGCCTGGGAAACCAGGCTTTTGGTCATGCTAGTCTGGGGACATATTGCAGTTGGTGGTCCCGATAATAGATCCAAGGGCAGATGTCAACTAGGCAGCAGATAGACGTGTCTGACCTTCCTTAAGGTGAAATTCTTGACCAAACAGTTTTCCAGCAGGAGAACAATTTAGGAAGGTGGTTTTTTCCCAGTTGCTTTATGATATGTAATTAAGACACGTATTATGACTGTTGTCACTGTGCATGCCCAAATAAACTGGCAGGTAGGGATTAGTGCGCTATCCTCCCCTTACAGTGTATCTCCTATCAGAGGGGCCCAGGAGAACTGTCCCCAGCTTGAAGTTGAAGTTAGAGTCAGGATGAGTGCGATCAAGGCAACTTCCCTAAGGTCAGATTTTAATGGAGGTCAGTTAGAGCAAGGATGGTTGAACACACATATATCCCCAGTCATGGGCGGTAGGGGAAGGGGCAAAAAAAAGCTTAAAAGAGATAAGTCTACTGACTTCAGATTAGTGGCATCATTTTATATCTGGATGACAGCATGTTGTTCCTGTGGTTGTTATCATCATTAGCAATTATCATTATTATTATGACAGATGCCACGCTGATTCGAAGCATTAGTCTTTGTCAATGCGAGCATAAATGAATGCATACATTAAAGTTCTTTCCACTTTCCGTTCATTCGCATTTTGAAAGCTCAACCTGAAATAACGTGAAGACATTTATTGCTGTCACCTACTAGCTGATTCTATCGTTCGAAGAGGAAGCAGTTCTAGAGAATGCACACACAGTGAACGATCTGGCTGGCAAGCCTGCCGAGTTAGAACATCCCACAAACAAGGTTTAGATTATTATTTGATAATTTGTTACCCTGAGTGCAGTAATTATTTCTCTAATGCTGACAGAATTGCAGCACATTAAAATTCAAGAGTGGCTGGTGTGGAGACTCGGGCTTCTCCCAGGGTCTGAGCCACCATGAACTCTACCGTTCGCTGCATAGGCTGTCTTACTTGGAAAGTGGCTGCTAGCACTTTCTCCATAACTGATCTTCATGACAATCTAGAAAGGCTCTGTCGGAAATTCAATTACTTTTTTGGCATGACCGCTGTTGACAAGAGAGCCAGCAGCTGCTGAGAAGGCAGCAGTCTCAAATCAGAAAGGGCAGCAAACCCCGAAATGGCCCTCCCCAGTAGAATGGATAAGTAAATGGATTTATTGATGGAGGGGAATACAATACAGCAAGGGAAACTTCAAAACCACAGCCACCCACGTCGACGTGGATAAGCCTGAAAATGCACATGTTGAGTAAAAGAAGGAAACCATGAAAGAGTACATAGAGTATTATTCTAGGATCAAAAATTGGACTCAGAATAATGTTGAGATGTGTACTTAGCTGACAACTCCAGAAATGAAAGGAAGTGATCGTCATCCAAGTCAGAACAGTGTTACTCCCAGGGGAAGGACTTGGCATGGGACTGGGAGAGATACGTGGGCTTTCCAGGATGCTGTCAATGTCCTATTTCTTGACCTAGCTGGTGGTTACATGGTGTTCACTTTATAATAGACTGCGCTTTTGTATTTCACGCGCTTTTCTGAATGTGTGCTCTCCTTCACACACACACACACACAAAACCCACATTTTTTAAGCTAAAGAAACTTTTGAATAGTAAATATGGGAGGCCCTAAATCTGTACATTTAACAATTCTAATTATATTCATTTATGCAATGGGAATAGGAATTCTTCGAGTTCTGCCTTTTCCTCCCTCTGTTCAGAGCTCTTCCCCAATGCCATCCCCTCTCAGTCAAGCCTTTCCACTCACCTCTGACCCCTGCCCCCATGCACAAGATCCCACACCCTGGACCCTCCCTCTTGGTTTCTGAAACAAAGAGAGGTTACCTTTTGGCAGGCTGCAAGTGTGGTGACGGTAGGAAAGCTGCCATGTTGTCTCATAACAGTACTGGGGAAGACACTCAGTGGTAATGGCCTCCCGCCAAACTTACGGTATTAGTAGTGTCCCCTTCTCTCTGAGGAACGATGGATTTATGTGTGGAACTGCCTTGTTCGTTCATGACGACGGACAGCCCAAACCTCTCCCTGGAGCTGATCACCACGTTCTGTACAGGCCAGCACCCCCTTTCCAATGAGGGGAATTAGCCCCATGGTGTACTTCCTGTTACCTGCTCTGGGACATTCTGCAACAGTCTTGCCCCTCGTTGAGGATGAGGCGGAGATCCCTGCCTAAAAGAACAATTTGAAGAACTAAGCCGCATATAGGAACATCTGTATTCTTGAGTCCTCCTGGAAAACCTTTTTACAGTGAAAACTTTCGTTAGTAGAAAACCTTCGTTAGTTAGCTTTTCCCCGACTGGGCCCACCATGGACAACAAGAATCAGCCCCGTGGGTAAGAATTGTGTCCTCAGTTCTCGTACCTGTTACAAACCTAGTTTCCTTTCAGCCTAGCAGGATTCAGTCCTGCTCCCCAGGATTTCAGGGTCTGCAAGAAGGTTCAGGGATGTGTGAATCCCTACACTGTCTCCTGAGGTTGCTTCATAAAAGGACGCATTCGCCAAAGATAAGCAGATGGTCTATACAAAGCATAAACGTGAGCTCTAGCTTGAACCTCTTCTATTTCCTTGGATTTGAAATCATCACCTTTGATCTTAATTTTAGTCCTCTGTGGTAACCATGGTTTCAGAATCCTTCTTTCAATCACTATGAGCTGTTGCATAAAAGGGATGTTGGGTTTAATCTCTTAAGCCCCCTCTGAAATTTCTGCAGTGGTCTGGGTGGCAACACATCTACAAAACGGACTTCAGATGCTGCTTGTCAAAGGCAGGCAGAGGCTGTCAGAGCTGAGCATATGATTCTCAGGACACTCAACATGTCCGAAGGCTCAGTCCTCCACGAGTCTTTGCCCTGCGTGGAAACATCCCTTCTTACTCCAGTTGCCACCTCTCCCTGGAGTCTCCCAGACTCAGGCTGTTTTAACACCACAACATTTTTAATAGAGAAGGCACTTTACAGGGCACCAGGGTGCCTCAGTCATTTAGGCGTCTGTCTCTTGGTTTCAGCTCAGGTTGTAATCTCAGGGCTGTGGGGTCAAGGCCTACGGAGGGATTGGCACTGAGCACAGACTCTGCTTGAGTTTCTCTCCCTCTGACCCCTCCCCCTGCTCGTGCTCTTTCTCTCTTCCTCTGTAATAAATAAATAAATATTTTTTAAAAAACTGAAAGAAAAGAAAATGTACTTTCTAAGCCTGCCTCACTAACTCTCTGTCTTCTGACCTTCCAGAGTCCTCTGCCTGGGTCAAGCACGTGCTTCTGGCAATGACTGCTTTAACTTCCAAACATTACCTCCCCAGTCATTCTGTGGGTCCCCTCCACCTGCTTTTCCTGCCTCATCCACTTTCCACCCAGACTCTGGCCTGCCCCAAGCCTTCTGCAACCTGCCCCACTGCCCCAACACACAAGGGCTTCTCCGGCTCTGAAGGGAAGAGCTCCATCCTTCCTCCCTGCACACCTCACATAGCATTGTTTTGCATTGCTGTTTGTCTCTGTCCACGCACGGCTGAACTGCCCGTCTTTCTTATGTCCCTGAGACTAGAACCATGTCCAGTATTTTCTGTGCCCAGCTGATACTCTGCCGTGCTGCGGGTTCAGTATTGATGGGCTGGGTAAAGGCTCTGGTTTTTTTATCCTGACTGTGTAACCTTCACATGCCTCCCCTTTTCCCGCTCACCTGATTCACTGTCTCTAACCTTTGTCTTGACCCAGCCGAACCCCAAATGGGGAACACATCTTCCTTATTCCCTGGGAAGTCTTCTCATTAAATGCCACCCTTTTTTGTTTTTCAACAACCTGCTTTCCAACACAGTCTCTGAAATCCATCCTTTTTCCCAGTCTCCTGACATACTTATAGGCTTGCGTTTAGATTGATAGTATATTCTTTGCTCTTATACCTCTCTCCCCTTTAGTCTGGGACCAGCACCAAGGAACAAGAGTATGCCTGCCTGCGCTTTATTACACAACCCCCAGCGCTCACATCCCAGCATTCTGAGGCCTTCCCTGATGGGCCAAGTGGCAGTTTTAGGTTTGGAAGCTTCCTCCCCCGACAGCAGCGTTTTGTTCCTCCTTATCCCATACGAGGCCCCTCAGACCCGCCACCACTCCCTCCAGCTCCCAAGGGCCCCTCCCTCGCGCTCCATCACCAACTGTCCTGTGAAATCCCCCCATTGTCGACTTATCATAAAGCCTATAATTGAAACACTAGTTCAGCACCAAGCACTTAGACCCACGCTGACTCTTTAAATTGAAGTTAATCAGCATGAAACACAGTTCATTTCCTCAGTGGTACTGGCTAGAGTTCAGAGGATGAGTAGTGGCCATTGTATTAGACTGAGGGGGCCGAGAACATTTCCAGCATCACAGCAAGTTCCGTCAGACGGTGCTCACTTAGAGCAAGACGAAGTGAGGAGAAAACAGGAGAAGAGAGGGTTCGTTTCACCGGGAGGAAGGGGGGTTCATCTGGCTCATTCGCAGCTCTTAGGGAGGAGTGTGTCTACACTCCCTGAGGAGTACAGTGGTTCATTCTTCTGCTCGGCTTTATTTTCTGTCGATTTCAAGGCAAGTCTTCCCGCCTCCCACTGGGCAATCTACCAAATCAGTCCCCATCAACTGGGCCAGGAAGTTCTCCTGAAAGTCTTGCCTTGTTTGTGGAATTCCTTGCAGGCCGAAAGCAGACGACCTGGGCAGCCCCATATCATTGCATCTTCAAATATCCGTCGTGATTTTTTTTTTTAAATGCCAGGCATTGCCGTTTCAATTTTATACTTTACTCTGCTGAGATTCTTTTGTACTTGACCCTGGGGTGAACATTGCACTGTGGACTCCAGTTTATAAGTAAAATAATCAATAACCTAAATTTCAGATGTTCAAAAGAACTCAGAAGGGAGAAACTGGAGCCAAGCCAGAAAAACAGAAGGCATTTCACCTTTCCTATAACGTGGTTATTTACATGGGTTGGGTTTGGGAATCTGTTGTCCTAATAAATCTTTCTTCCTCTCTCGCTCGCTCTCTCTCTCTTGCTAAAAAGGGGGGGGGGGGAGACTTCCTACGCAAACTCAAGATCTTTGAGATTTCATCTAAGTGCTCATTTTTAAGCTTTTCCCCCTTTTTTAATCTTGTAATGCCATTTCAAGCTGTGAGATTCTCTTTTCCCATCATACGCCTGCTATGTAGAAGAAACTGCCTATTATTTTCACAGCTATGTAGGAGTTTATGAGAAAATAGATCATGGCCCCCTGTCAGTATTCACAACGTTTATTTTATGTGCCTTTAAGCATTAGGCAAAGCCTAAACCATTCCCAGCATTACTAACTGGATTTAATATCAGCTTAATCTGATCCCTGTAAATGCAACTGAAAATTTTTCATCTTGATCCTGCTAAGAGAGTAGTAAATCACATGAATGATAGGGAATGTGCTTGCATTTCCAATAATTTTCAAACAGATGGTCCCTGTTTACAACCATCGCAATTAACATATCGCCACCAGGACTCCACCATGGCTCACCACGATTCGGTTTGAGGCAAACATCTTTGCTGCTCTTCATCTGTCTCCAAAACAATATATTCCTCTTGTCCATTTGGATCTGGAGGGAAGGGGGAACCCTACTCTTGACCACTTAAAATTAGCCTTGCCCCGGAGCCTCCAATGTGATTACACACACACAAAACTCTGACCCTTGCTTCTGAATGATTTCTCAATACCCCAGCAGGAAAAAAAAATAAAAATATACAGTAGCAAGCCTGTGCCTTTTTTTTTCTTCTTGTCTCATAAAAAGCAGCAGTTGTATGACTTCTGTAATATAAAGTATATGTCCTTCAGCACTAATACCCCATGTCACAGCAGCCAAATTAATCACTTTAAACACTGTTCACAAGGAAGTCCTTTGCTTGAAGGTAATCACAACCGCCCAGGAGTCCAGTTCTTTCATACTGGAGTTTGTTGATTTTTGCCTCCCTTAATAGAGATGCCAAGCCAGCTTTATAAATCCAGCATGGCAGCCTGCATTTTTAAAGACACACACAATTTGTCAAGGAACGATCAATTTCAGAAATTACAGAGAGACAAACACAGCCATGGGGAAGTTTCAGTGGCCACGACGGTCCCCACCGTCACCAAGCCTCTGATGGAAGAAGTAGGATCCGAGCAGTGCACAAGGTGAGTTGATTGTGACTTTTTATTAATGAGAGAGAAAGCCCTGTCTCTGTTCCGTGTCCTTATGTTTGTAACAATTGGACCCCATAGTTATACTGTTAGAGAATCCTCTCCAGGAAGATTGGGCTCATTGGGAGCTTTGCACCTTCTCCCTCATACACATCTGGACATGTTATATCTGAAAATTGGAAAATGCACGTGCATTCACAGACGATGCAAAAATATGAGAGTGGGAAACGCCAAGCCCATTTATCATTCTCAGTGGGGGAAAAAAAAAAGCGTACAGGCGGCTGCTTCTGCAAGAGAAGCAAATGAATGAAAAGGGTGAGCAGAGTGCTAATTACGTACCTCAGCTCCGGATTAAAGTGTCAGTGCTCCTGCTCAGCATCTGAGAAGCTGAAATGCTTCTCTGGGTTTTGATTAGGAAAAGGAAGATACTCAAAGAAATGTGAGCTGCTCAGGATACATTTTTGTAAGCCAGCCACACCCTGTCAAGTCAGTAGCAGAGATGATGCTGGTGGGGGGATGGGGGGGTGGGAAGGGTGACAGGGGTTGGGGGGACGGGCCGCAGTTTCAGGCCCGGCTGAAGTCCTTGACAAAGTCAGGAGGCAGGTGAATTGGTGTTTCCGGGGGTCTTTCCCCAGGCTCCCAAGCAGCCTACCCAGTGCCCAGCTTTCTTCAGTTCCTGTGCTCCCAGCATCGTGCAGAACCTATTTCTCTCTCTGGTCTGGCAGCTCTCCTCACTCTGGGTCACCTCAGGGAGCACCAGCTTAGGGAGACACCATAACCAAACCACCACCCGTCCCCCTGCAGGCAAAAGAAGCAGAGAGCTCTGTGTTGCAAGATCCTGGCCATGCCCTCTCCAGAGGAGGAGGACAGGCCTCCCATTCCTTTGCAAGGCACCCACTGCCAAGGAAAGCAAACACAGTAGGCATCCCAACCAGTCTGTCCTGACACTGACTTCAGGCATTTTCAGGATTTGATCCCAAATCGAAGCCTAGACAGACACACACACCCCCACCACCCAGGGTTTCCCCCACTAAAACTTGACTGCACTTTCCCTTCCTCTGGGAATTCAAACACCTCACCAGGGCTTTCTTCCCAGTATTGGCCTGTGCAGGGCTAAGTCCAAAATGGAACCTTCAAAGCATTGGTGCAGTTATTAGAGTAATCATTATCTAAGTTTTTTCTTTTTTCCCCAGTTTTATTGACATGTAACGGACATACAACATTGTATGAGTTGAAGGTATACAACATGTTGATTTGATACACATATCTATTGTAAAATGATTACCAAAATAGGGTTAGTTAACGCTTCTATCACCTCACATTGTTGTCTCTTTGGGGGGGAAGGGTGAAAGCATTTTAGATCTATTCTCTTAGCAACATTCAAGTGTATGACACAGTATCACTAACCATCGTTACCACGCTATATACACTCATCTCCAGAATTTAGTCATCTTATACCTGGAAGTTTATACCCTTTGACCAACATCTGTCCATTTCCCCCACCACCCAGCCTCTGACAATGATCATTCTACACTGTGAATTCAGCTTTGGCCCTTTGAGATTCCATATATAAGTGAGATCATGCAATATTTGTCTTTTCTGTCTGACTTATTTCATTTAGCATAATGCCCTCAAGGTCCATGCATATTGTTGCAAACAGCAGAATTTCCTTCTTTCTCATGGTTGAATAATATTCCATTATATATAAACATACACACCACATCTTCATTATCCATTTATCCACACATGGACACTTAGGTTGTTTTCACATCTTGGCTATTGTGAATAATTCTGCATCGTGCAGATTCTGCTTTTGCTTCCTTTGAATACATGCCCAGAAATGGGATTGCTGAATCCTATGGTAATTCAATCTTCAATTTCCTGAAGAACCTCTACACTGTATTTCCACAGAGGTTATACCAACTTACATTCCCACCAATGATGCACAAGGATTCCCTTTTCTCCACATCCTCACCAACTCTTGTGATCCCTTGAATTTTGATGAAAGCCACTCAAATAAGCATGAAGTGATATCTTCTGGGACTTTGTTTGCATTTCCCTGATAACCAGTAACATTGAACATCTTTGCATGTACCTATTGGCCATTTTTGTCTTTTTTGGAAAAATGTCTATTCAAGTTCTCTGCCCATTTTTTATCAGATTGTTTGGTTTGGGGGAGGGTTATTTTTGTTTTTGTTTTGTCATTGAGTTGTAGGAGTTCTTACATATTTTGAATATTAACCTCTTATCAGATGGTGGTTTGCAGATATTTTTCTCCCATTCCGTAGGTTGACTTCTCATTGTCCTGATTGTTCTGCTGTGCAGAAGGGTGCAATTATACTTCCTGATTTTTTGCTTCTGTTGCTTGTGTTTTTAGTGTTAAAAAAAAATAATTGGCAAGACCAATGTCAAGGGTCCTTTTCCCTATGTTTTCTTCAAGAATTTTATGGTTCCAGGGTACTTGGGTGGCTCAGTCAGTTAAGTGTCCATCTCTTGGTCTCAGCTAGGGTCCTGATCTCAGGGTTGTGGGATCCAGCCCTGTGTCAAGCCCTATACTCAGCACAGAGTCTGCTTGAAATCATCTCTCCCTCCTCGCCCCCAATGCTTGCTCTCTCTCAAAAAAGTAAATAAACTCTTTTTAAAAAAAAGAATTTTAGAGTTTCAAGTCTTATGCTTAAGTCTTTAATCCATTGAGTAAATTTTGTGAATGGTCTAACATAGAGTTACAGTTTCATTCTTCTGCTTGTGATTACCCAATTCTCCCATCATTATTTGTTGAGGAGACTATGCTTTTTCCATTGAGTATTCTTGGCTCCCTTGTCAAATATTAGTTGCCAGAATGCAAGGGTTTATTACAGAGCTGTTGATTCTGTTCCATTGGTCTGTGTGTCTGCTTTGATTACTGTAGCTTTGTAAGATAGTAGTTTCTGGTATCAGGAAGGCTGATGCCTCCAGCTTTGTTTCTCTTTCTCAGGATTACTCTGGTGATTTGGGGTCTTCTGTGGTTCCACAAAAATTTTAGGATCACTTGTTCTATTTCTGTGAAAAATGTCATTGGAATTTTGATGAAGATTGCACTGACTCTATAGATCATTTGGGATGGTATGGACATTCTTAAAATATTAGTTCTTCCAGTCCATGAGTACAGGACATCTTTGCATTTATATGTGTCTTCAGTTTCTTTCATCAGTGTCATAGGTTAGTGTACAGATCTTTCACCTCCTTGTATAAATTTATTCCTAGGCATTTTATTATTTTTGACACCATTGTAAATGGCATTTCCTAAGTTCTCTTTCTGATAGTTCGTTGTTAATGTATAGAAACATAACTGAGTTCTGAATATTGGTTTTGTATCCTGCAACTTTGCTGAATGCATTTACTAGCTCTAACAATTTTCTCGTGGAGTCTTTAGGATATTCTATATGTAAGACCCTACCCTTTGCAAAAAGGCACAATTTTACTTCCTCCTCAACTATTTAGGTGTCTTTTTTTATTTTCTTTTTCTTGCCTTATTGCGGGTTTAGGACCTCCAGTGTTATATTAAATAGCAGTGGTAAAAGTGAGCACCCTTGTCCTGCTCCTGATCTTAGAGAAAAGCTTTCAACCTGTCACCATTGAGTACAATGTTAGTTGGGGATCTGTCTTATATGAACTTTCCTGTGTTGCTGCATGTTCCTTCTATATTTACTTTGTTGAACATTTTATCATGAAAGGGTGTTGTATTTTGTCAAGTGCTTTTTCTGCATCTGCTGAGATGATCATACAAATATTTTTATCTTTTTTTAATGTAGTATTGCTTGGCTTATGTTAAACCATCTTTACATTCCAGAGATAAATCCCCCTTGGTCATGATGTGAGAGCCCTTTATTTTGCCAGTGGATTGAGAATTTTTGCATCCAGATCTATCAGGAATATTGACCTATAGTTTTCTTTTCTTGTAATGGCTGGCTTTGGTATCAAAGTATTGTCAGCCTCATAGTGGAGTTTGGAAATATTCCCTTTTCTTCAGTTTTTGGAAGAGTTTGAGAAGGAGTGGCATTAATTCTTCCTTAAATGAATGGTAGAGGGGCTCGTGGGTGGCTCAGTCAGTTTGGCATCCAACTCTTGGTTTCAGCTCAGGTCATGATCTCAGGATGGAGAGATCAAGCCCCACATTGGGCTCTGTGCTGAGCACAGTCTGCTTAAGATTCTCCCTCTTCCTCTTCCTCCCCTTTTGCCCCTCCCCTCCCCTCAAATATATATATAAAATCTTTTTTTAAAAAGCAGTTTTTGGTGGGGCGCCTGGGTGGCTCAGTGGGTTAAGCCGCTGCCTTCGGCTCAGGTCATGATCTCAGAGTCCTGGGATCGAGCCCCGCATCGGGCTCTCTGCTCAGCAGGGAGCCTGCTTCCTCCTCTCTCTCTGCCTGCCTCTCTGCCTGCTTGTGATCTGTCAAATAAATAAATAAAATCTTAAAAAAAAAAAACACAGTGTTTGGTAGAATTCACCAGGGAAACCATCTGGTAGAGGACTTTGTTTGTTGGGAAGTTTCTTATTACTAATTCAATCTCCTTACTGTTGATCTGTTCAGATTTCCTGTTTCTTCAAGATCTAGTCTTTGGAGGTTGTAGGTTTCTTGGAATTTATCTCTCTCTTCTAGGTTATTCAGTTTGTTGGTATATAGTTGTTTGTAGTAGTCTCTTATAATCTTTGTATTTGTGTGGTATCAGTTGTAATGTCTCCTCTTTCATTTCTGATTTTATCTGTATGAATCTTCTCTTTTTTCCTTAATCTAGCTAAAGTTTTGTCAACTTATCTTTAAAAACAACAGCTCTTAGTTTCTTTGACATTTTTTATTGTCCTTCTAATCTCTATTTCATTTATTTCAACTCTTATCTTTGTTATTTCCTTTCTTTTACTAATATTGGTGTAGTTTTTTGAAGTATAAAGTTAGGTTGTTTATTTGAGATCTTTCTTTTCTTGAGTTAGACATTTATCACTATTTCCCTCTGAGAACTCTCTTTGATGCATCCCATAACTTTGGACATGTTGTGTTTTCATTTTAATTTGTCTCAAGCTACTTTTATTTCCTTTTTGATTTCTACTTTGACCCATTGGTTATTCAGAAGTTTATTGTTTAATTTTCAAATGTTTGTGAATTTTCCAGTTTTTCTGCTATTACTGATTTATAGTTGGAAAAAATACTTGGTATTATTTCAATTTTAAATTTGCTAAGACTTGGTTTGTGACCTAACCTATGATCAATTTTGGAGAATGTTCTGTGTTTGCTTGCAAAGAAGGTGTACTGTGCTGCTTTGGGATAGAACGTTCTGTGTATGTCCGTTAGGCTCATTGGTCTAAAGTATAGTTCAAGTCCTTACTGCTTTTCTGTCTGGAGGATCTATCCATTGTTTTAAGGTGGAATATTGAAGTCCCCACCTTATTATTGTATCTTTTTCTTTTTAGATCTGTTAGTGTTTGCTTAATATACTTGAGTGCTCTGGTGTTAGATACATATATATTTACAATTATTATATCTTCTTGTGAATTATATAACATCCTTCCATTTATTTATTTAAGTTCCAGTGTAACTAATGTGCAGTATTATATTAGTTTCAGGTGTACAATATAGTGATTCAACAAGTCTATACATTATTCAGTGCTCATCACAATAAGCACACTCTTAACCTCCTTCACCCATTTCACCCTTCCCCCCACCCATCTCTCCTCTGGTAACCATGAATTTGTTCTCTATAGTCAAGAGCCTGGTTTTTTGTTTGTTTCTCTTTTTCATTTGTTTGTCTCCTTTTTTCATTGGTTTGTTGCCTAAATTTCACATATGAGTAAAATCATATGATATTTGTCTTTCTCTGACTGACTTATTTCATTTAACACTATACTCTCTAGCTCCATCCATGTTGTTGCAGATGGCAAGATTTTATTCTTTTTTTATTGCTAAGTAATATTCCATCACGTACCTATGTAGATAGATAGATAGATTCCCCCATCTTTATCTGTAATGGTCTCCTTTATCTCATTACAACTTTTGAATTGAAATCAATTTTTCCTAATATAAATATAGCTTTCTTTTGGTTCCACTTGGATGAAAAAGTTTTTCCATTCATTCACTTTCAACCTACGTGTGTCCTTGAGGCTGAAGTGTCTCTTGTAGGCATCTTGTGGCTGGGTCTGGTTTTTATCCATTCAATCATGCTATGCCTTTTGATTGGAGAATTTAATCCATTTACCTTCAGAGTAACTGTTAATAGGTAAGGACTTACTGATGTCATCACAGGGATTGTTTTCTGGCTGTTTTGTAGTTCCCATGTTCCTTTCTTCCTGTCATGATGTTTGCCTTTGTGAAATAATTTCTGTAGTGGTATGATCTCTTTTCTTCTTATCTTTTGTAGGTTTTTGTGGTTACCATGAAGTTTGCATAAAGCACCTTATAGATATAACTGTTTATTTTATACTGATAACTTAACATCAATCACATACAAATCACATACTGTTTTAGACTCCCCTTTTATATTTTTATTGTCACAACATACTACTTTTTATATTATGTATTCATTAACAAGTTTTTGTAGCTATAGTTTTAAAAATATTTTTGTCTTTTAACCTTTTATATTACAGTTAAGTTGTTAACACACCACCACATTATAGTATTCTGAATTTGACTATATACTTACCTTTACCAGTGTGTTGTAGAATTTCATATTTTCTCTACTAATTAGCATCCTTTCATTTCAGCTTAAAGAACTCCTTTCAAAATTTCTTTTAAGGCACACCTTGTGATGATGAACTTTCTCAGCTTTTGTTTATCTGGGAAGGTCTTTATCTCACATTCATTTCTGAAAGACAACTTTGCCATATAGAGTATGCTTGGTTGGCAGTCTTTAAATTTTAGCACTTTGACTATATTAACTGACTCTCTCCTGGCCTGTAAGGTTTCTGCTAAAATATCCACTATTGGCTTGATTGGGGTTTTCTTGTAAATTACAAGCTTCTTTTCTCTTCCTACTTTAAAGATTCTGTCTTTGGAAGTTTTATTTTATGTAGTCTCCCTTATCCATGGCCATACTCAACTGTGGTCCAGAAGCAGATGATCCTCCTCCTGATGTATTATCAGAAGGTCAGTAACAGCCTAACACTATGTCACAAAGCCAGTGTCTCATCACATAGGCACTTCATCACACAGGCATTTTATCATTTCACATCATCACAAGAAGGGTGAGTACAATACAATAGAATATTTTGAGTGAGAGGCCACATTCCATGCCTTTTATTATAATATATTGTTATAATTATTTAATTTTCTCATTAGTTATTAATCTCTGACTGCCTAATTTATAAATTAAGCTTTATCATAGATATATATGAATAGCAAAAAACATGGTCTAGGGGCGCCTGGGTGGCTCAGAGGGTTGAGTCTCTGCCTTCAGCTCAGGTCATGATCTCAGGGTCCTGCGCAGCAGGGAGCCTGCCTCCCCTTTTCTCTCTGCCTGCCTCTCTGTCTGCTTGTGATCTCTCTCTCCTTGTCAAATAAATAAATAAAATATTTTTTTAAAAATGGCCTATATAGGGCTTAGTACTATCCAGTTTCAGGTATCCACTGGGGGTCTTGGAAAGTATCCCCTGCAGACAAGAGGGGACTACTGTAAGATAAGGGGCCTTGGAGAATATCTCTTTAAGTTGAGTTTAGAGACCTGTGAGCTTCATGAACTTGGATGCCCAAAACTTGCCCCAAATTTTGGAAGTTCTCTGCCATTTTTTTCTTTAAAAAGCTTTCTACCCTCTTCTTCCCTCTCTTCTCCTTCTGGAACTCTGATAACTCAGACTGTTTGTTCTGACAGTTTCCAGTAGACTCCCCGATGTGATTAGTAGGGTCCACATCCTCTTTTTTTTTTTTTTTTTAAGATTTTATTTACTTATTTGACAGACAGAGATCACAAGTAGGCAGAGCAGCAGGCAGAAAGAGAGAGGAGGCAGCAGGCTCCCTGCTGAGCAGAGAGCCTGATGCAGGGCTCGATCCCAGGACCCTGAGTTCATGACCTGAGCCGAAGGAAGAAGCTTTAACCCATTGAGCCACCCAGACGTCCCTGGTCCACATCCTCTTGATACCTTTTGGTTCCATCATCGGGCAGCTTAAGACTTGTCAAGAGAGAAGTTGGCCTCTTTAGCAGTGCCCCCCATGCAATTGGGGAACCTGGGCACTCACTTACACTCTTACTTTCCCCCACGGGAGAAATTATAGGCCTAGAAGAGCTCTCTGAGCCAGGAGCTGTGCCACCTTGGGGGTAGGGTGATGAAGGTAAAGTCAAACTATTCCTCTTACTCTCTTCACTACATCTAATCTCAAATTTTTGTCTAAGATAGTGTTCTCCTGGGACTTCTAGACCATAGCTGAGAGTGTCTGGAGCTGGTTCACAGGGCACTTTAGGGTCTGCAGCCAGGACTGAGGTCTGATGTCTATGACTTGACACCCAGGTAGGCGAGACTCCTCCTGGATTCCCTTGGCATATGGTGCTGGTGATAAAACCAAAGCTGAATGGGCCTATAGTCTAGTCCTCAAGGGTATGGTGTTGTTTCTGGGTTTATAGTTGGGGCAGTGGTTGGTGACTCCGCTTCCTGGGTGCAAGTGTGTCTCCTAAAACAGTTCTCCTCCTTCTTGAACTACCCCAGGGTGTCACAGTTTTCCACCTGGATCCCACAGCTCCCACAAAGGCACTTCTGGCTGTGGATAGATTCCAAACAGTTCTTACGGAGAGGATACAAGTGACAAATGTTGGATTCAGCCATCTTGCTACCATCACTTCTTCTGAATACCCAGACTAATCTTACTGCATGTTTTCTGCTTTGAAAAAAAAAAATTATGTGGTGTTGAATTTTTTAATAAACAGGGTTGGTGGGTGCTTGCCAAAGAAAGCCCATTCTGTAATTCTTAGCAAGTGTCCATAGTGGGGAAGAGAATGGAAACTGAGCGTGGAGAGACTGCCCCACATCCCTCTCCAAGGCTCTGTGGACCACTCCTAAGCAACGCAGTCTTCTGCTAACAGCATCCACCCCACAGCACAGAGGGCTGACTCTTCAGGAGGAGAAGAGGCAAGAAGTAAGGAATTCCCATTTAGAAGCACTTGCAGCTACTGACAAGAAGCAGTTAACGCAGATTCCCTCTGAAATGAGGGCTGAGGTAGGGAATGTTCTGGAATGGGAAAATGAATTATCCCCTAAACATATTCACCTGTCCCTGTTCTATAGCACCAAATCTTCAAGTTCTAGGAGATAAAGCTGTGTGGGCCCAAAGGTTCTAGCAGACAAAGGCTGGACCTTTTAAGGGTATTCCATGTGATGCAAATAAGGTGGGACACTGAATTTGCGGTCTCTGATGTATCCTACAGTGTGACCTCCTTGCCACACTGCTTTATAAAACCTAGTGGTGCCATTCTTTTTAAGATTTTTTATTTATTTATTTGACAGAGAGAGGGGGAAGCAGGCTCCCCGCTGAGCAGAGAGCCTGATGCAGGACTCAAGGAGAAAGGACCCTGGGATCATGACCTGAGACGAGGGCAGAGGCTTCAACCCACTGAATCACCCAGGCGCCCTTCTAGTGGTGCCATTTTTAAAGAAAGGCCTAAAGTAGCAGAGCTTCTAGAGTTGCAAAAGCAGGAGTTCCCAGAGAAATGAATAAAATAACCAGTTCTCCCAGATCCAAGTGAAACCTCATTTAGGTACAATAAATTGCACAAATAAGAATATAGGTGAAGTACTTTGCAAACACAGATTAAGTACTGTAATCAAAGGTTGGTAAATTTACCAAGAGTTTTAGAGAGCTACTTAGCTCCCCTGAATTGTAGGGTAGAGATGATAATAGCCTGCATATATTAGAAAGACATCAACACCAGAGAAAGGAGTTGCTCTTTAGCAAGGCATGAGGGGCCATAGCGAACATAGAGCTTGGTGGCAGTATCACCTGGAGAAGGAAGTGGGGACCGTCTTTCAGTGATTGACATCCAATGACCATGAATGGAGCTTTATCACCTAAGGAGGTTTCTGTGAGACAAGGTGATTGGGTGGGACTTCAGTAACCCCGGGCTCAGACTGTATTCTGGAAGTGGTCTTTGTCTGAAGGGTCTTTATCAAAGGTAGAAAACACAGAGCCTAAATACGACTCTAGTGTAATTAGGGTGTTTGTAAATGCCAGTGTCCAGAAGTATTCAGTCATGGTCCAAGGAGGTATTTGCTGCAGGAAATGCTAAATGCTTAGTGTAACATACTTATCAGACACAAAAAGTCCCTAAATAATTTTTGTCTAATTCTGAAAGTTTTTCTGGTGCACGGTTTCTCATTGTCACCACAATTGACCTAGACCAACTGCTTCTTTGCAGGAAGGGGATTTTCCTGTATATAATTGAATATTTAGTGACATTCTTGACCTCTACCCATTATAAGCCCATGGGATTCCTCAGTTATAATAATCCAAAATATATCCAGTCTTTGCCAAATGTCCTCTAGGATCCAAAGTTCCCCCTGGCTGAGAACCACCAGCCTAGAGGAAGGAGTTGCTTTCTCTAATTCACACGAAGCCCTCCAAGGGCTGACAGTGGCACTTTAGCAAACCCATCTGCGTGCACCCCCTAAGACCAAATGAGCCATATCAGCTTGGGGGAATCCTCGATGAAACAGAGGTTTGGAATGTCTGCGATCTTCCGCAAAAGGCCAACACAGAGAGAAAGGATACGGTGGGAAGGAAAAACCAAAGGTAGAATTTCAAAGGACAGTGGGCTGATACCCAGAGGTTTCTTTGTTTTCATTGTTCCTTCTCCCAAGTAGTGCTTGTTGAGTGTCCACTGTATGACTGGCTTGGGGCCATACCCTGTAAGGGCTGCAAAACCGAAGTAACATGGAGTCCCAGCTTTGCAGAACTTCCTAGTCTGCATGAGGAGGTAAGCAGAGATGGGTCCAACAGAAGGATTACATACAGTAGCATGTGTGATGTACAGAAATAGTGATGCATGATTGTGTGCTGTCAGACACAGAGCCAGTCCTACAGCACAGGACACAGAGAGCAGCACTGACAGCTCTTGAGAATAACAGGTAACTTCAGTGAAGGAAGATGAGTTCATTCCAGAAAATTCTATTGTCCAACTATTTTGTTGGTATCTTTTATCTGAATGAAGATTTTGGAAGGCCCGGGTTGTAGGCCAAGTCTGGTCCTAACCAGCTACTTGACCCTGACTGCTACTTAACTGCTCTAGGTCTTCATTTCCCCATCTCTAAAATGGGCTGGACTGGATCATTCCTTGGCCCTTCCAGCTACAACATTCCCTGACTCTGAGCCCTTTTGGATAATTGTCTCCAGGTAATTGGACTTATTAAGCAGTTTTGGGGTTTCTCCATTCTGAGCTCAGCCTCTCCTCCGACGATGTATTTCATCCCAGAATGTGCTATATGAAAAACCATATTTCCAAGTCGACAATAGCTTCAGCCTGAAATATATATTATGCCATAAAAAAATCACTATAGATTTGTAAAGCAAAACTTAGAAACATTAAATTAGCCCATAAGAGCTTTAAAATTAATTTGATCTTGAATGTGTCTGTGAATGAATGGGCTTGACATAAGCCTTTCAATTTTTCGCTCCACTTCAGAGAGTGCACAAAGTACTAACGGTAAATCAACCTCCACATTTGCTGATACGGCCACTAAGCTGGGAAAAAAAAAAGAGAGAGAGAGAGATGGCTAATAAACTATTCAAACAAGATTTAGAGCTTGGAAAGCCCAGGGCCCCAGCTTATGACCTGCCTTCTGTAAATTATGTTCATGTGACTCTGGTGGTGGCTAGAGACACAGAGTGGACACTGGAAGCAGAGAGTCTAGTCACTCAAGATGGAACAGGACTTAGTCTTTATTATCCATTTCAAGCAAGTCTGAGAGAGAGAGAGAGTATGTTCTCAGATGGGAGTGATGGAAAGAACTGGGACTGAGGTCAGAAGCATACAGATGTTCACTTCATTTGTCCACTCAGGTTGGCATGGGCTGAGCAACAGTGAGCCTGATGGACTACAGAGTATGTAGACAGCAAGAATAGTCCACAGATATCCAATATGCTTGTACAGAATTTGCCATCACACATTAGCTACTCCGTGAAAGGAGAAGCAATATGGCAATACGATGGACTTGGGGTCAGGTTGATGCCCAATAAAATCTTGACTCTACCACTATCTGGTTGTGTGACCTTGGGCAAGCTATGTAACTTCTGGGAGCCTTCATCTCCCTATCTATGAAATGGATGTGATGAGACAGCATCAGAACTGTTGTGAGAATTAAATGAAATAATGGGTATTTTAGGATTAAGTCAGCTGCATATAACAGAAAACCTAAATAATAATGTGTTAAACCCAGTAGAGGTTGACTTTTCTTTGTAGCTTATGAAGCCTAATGGTAGCAGTCTAGGGTAGACAAGAAGGCTCCATAACATCGGGAATGCCCCCAATTTCCTTCTTTACGTGGTTTTTATCCTTGAGATTACCTTGTGATCATAAGACAGTTGCTGCAGCTCCAACCGTCACATTTGCATTTCAGACAGGAACAAGGAGGAAGAGGGAAGGACAAAAAAGCCTGCCTCCTGGCTGAGTTTTTAATCCAACAACTTTTATTTATAATTCACCCAACTATTTATAATTCATTGTCCATACCTATCTTCAAGGGAGACTGGAAAAGTTGGTTTTAGCTGGAAACATTAGCACCCCCAACGATACAAGAGATTGTGGCAAAAGGCGAGAATAGGTACTGGTAATTAGCAGTCTTGCTCCTTTTATGTAAAGCATCTAGCAAATGCAAGGTATTCAGTGAATAATAGGTATTTTATTTAATTTATTCTTAAAGCTATCTTGGAAATGTTCGGCTCATCTCAACACACTGTCTCCCTCAGAAGATGTCTTCCATCTCTGGGTGAAGACCCATCCCTCTGAGGCCTCCACCACACTTTGGGGATCCCACAAAGGAGGCTAGACCCTCTTCTAGACCATAGCCCTTTGCATATTTGAAAGCACTGTCCTGTGCTCATCAAGCCATCTCAGCTCCACACAGCCTGCCCCAAGGTCCTTCTGGTCAAAGAGTATTGTCAGAATCCTGCACATTCTTCTCTGAACTAGATTTCTCTTCAGATGTGGCTCCCACAGCAGAACTCAATGATCCAGATATGGGCCACCCAAGAAGAAACAGAAATGGTCTACCAGTTCCCGAGTTTTAGACCCCCTCCTTGCCCTTCACTCCTGCCATGACTGACTTGTAAATCAGTCCCAGGAACCTCATTCAGCAGAGGCTCTGACACAGCCGCAGGCCTCTTCATATGGGATGGTCTCCAAAACGCAGCCAGCCAACCTCCTCCTTGGGAGCAGAGAAGCAGAGCCCCTGGGTCTGTGTCCCCAGCGCCCCCTCAAAGACCCCAGGCAGGCAGGAGGTGCTGCTGCTCACTGAATTAGCAGGAAAAAAGACAAGGAGAGAGCCTCACAAGATGGAGAGTGGAGAGCTCCTGCCCCAGGAATCAGACAGCTCAGTAACTCATATCTAGCCCCTTCCTTTGTCCCCTTGTCTGAAACGAACAGACCTAGAAGCTCAGATAGTCTTCCAGCAAAGGAACGGTGTCCCAAGGGGACAGTCCCAAGGCCTGACAAGTCCTTCGCAGGGAGTGAGGCCAGTAGGACTCAGGAGAGCATAGCCAGCTGGCCCTCCTGGTCTCCAACCACAAGGGTGTTGGGTAAAATCTCCCCAGGCCAGAGCAGCTAAAATGATCAAACAAATGGTGTAAGTAGGCAGGTAAGAGGAAAAACTGTCCCCAAACATACTAACTCCCAAAGCCCAAAGCCTCCTAAGAGGTACAGGCTGCAGTCTGGCCCACTGGTCTTGGGACTTAGACACAGCTCTCACTCTCTGGGGAGATAGTGCACCCCCATGAAGGCCTCCCAGAGAGTTTGACTCTCACGCACCAAGGTTTGGAGCCTGGCTTGCCAACCATCAAAGGCAAGCAGAAATGGGCAAAAGTAAAGGGAAGAGAATAGGAAAAAAAATAAAAAGACTTACTCCTGTAATGGGGAATGTTTGAGGTCACACACAGGTGCCTTTTAAGTTATGGATTGCTGGGCTGCTCCAGGAATATATGAAAGAAGGCATAGGCTTCCCTTTGCATAGGAAACCAAGATGGTTTCCCCAGATATAATTACCAATAGGGGGCGCCTGCGTGGCTCACTCAGTTGAGTGTCCAACTGTTGGTTTCAGCTCAGGTCACAATCTCAGAATCCTGGGATCAAGCCCAGCCTGGAGCCTCACCTCAGGCTCTGTACTCAGCATGGAGTCTGCTTGTCCCTCTCCCACCCCCTCTGCTCCTCCCCTCATCATACTCTCTCCCAAGTGAATGGATAAAGTCTTTAAAAATAGTAATAATAATTACTAATAGCACTCAATTTCACTCTCAAGAGTGACCTGATTGGACAACAAATGAAATGGTGGCTCAACCTTGGGGAGGGACTAGGAAGAATAAAAATCATTCTTTTGCTAATATTTTCCTTGTAACTCATATTTATATCCAGATATTGACGATTGCACCATGTGATCATGTTCAGCTTTACAAATTAAAAATTTTATTCCTTAAATGAAACAAGATGGGATTGGGAGGGAGACAAAAAGAGACTCTTACTATCACAAAACAAACTGAGGGGGTTCGGGGGAAGGAGTATAGGGAGAGGATGGTGGGGTTTTGGACATTGGGGAGGGTATGTGCTATGGTGAGTGCTGTGAAGTGTGTAAACCTGGCGACTCACCTGTACCCCTGGGGCTAATAATACATTCATTATATGTTTATTAAAAAATAAATAAATTTTTAAAAATACAGTAAAAAAAATTTATTCTTATCCAAGATAAGTTATCATAAAGCACTATATCATCAAGTGCACTTTTATTCTTAAATTTTTTTTAAAAAAGCATCTATGCATAGGAGGGGAGGAGTCAAGATGGCGGAGAAGTAGCAGGCTGAGACTACTTCAGGTAGCAGGAGATCAGCTAGATAGCTTATCTAAAGATTGCAAACACCTACAAATCCAATGGGAGATCGAAGAGAAGAAGAACAGCAATTCTAGAAACAGAAAATCAACCACTTTCTGAAAGGTAGGACTGGCGGAGAAGTGAATCCAAAGCGACGGGAAGATAGACCGCGGGGGGAGGGGCCGGCTCCCGGCAAGCAGCGGAGCAACGGAGCACAAAATCAGGACTTTTAAAAGTCTGTTCCGCTGAGGGACATCGCTCCAGAGGCTTAACCGGGGTGAAGCGCACGCGGGGTCAGCGTGGCCTCAGGTCCCGCAGGGTCACAGAAGGATGGGGGGTGTCTGAGTGTCGCAGAGCTCGCAGGTATTAGAACGGGGAAGCCGGTTACAGAGACAGAGCCAAGGAGTGAGCTCTAAGCTCGGGGTTACCTTGAACCGCTCGCAGGCTCGGTCAGCTTGGAGCGCGGCCGGAGGCCAGGGTGACGGGAGCAACTGGGCGCTGTTCTCTGAGGGCGCACTGAGGAGTGGGACCCCGAGCTCTCGGCTCCTCCGGGCCGGAGACTGGGAGGCCGCCATCTTCATTCCCGTCCTCCGGACTCTACGGAAAGCGCTCAGGGAACAAAAGCTCCCGAAAGCAAACCCGAGCGGATTACTCAGACCGGCTCCTGGTAAGGGCGGTGCAACTCCGCCTGGGGCAAAGACACTTGAGAATCACTACAACAGGCCCCTCCCCCAGAAGATCAACAAGAAACCCAGCCAGGACCAAGTTCACCTACCAAGGAGTGCAGTTTCAATACCAAGGAGAGCAGCGGAATTCCAGAGGAGGAGAAAGCAAAGCACGGAACTCATGGCTTTCTCCCCATGATTCTTTAGCCTTGCAGTTAATTTAATTTTTTTTTCTTTTTCAATTTTTTTTTCTCTTCTTCTGCTAAATTTTTTTTAACTTTTACCCTTTTCTTTTTTAACGTTTTTTAACTAGTTTATCTAATATATATATATTTTTTTCCTTTTTATATTTTTTCATTATTGGTTTTCTTTTTTTATTTCTTTCTTTTTTCTTTTTTCTTTTTTCTTTTCTTTTTTTTTTTTTTTTCTTTCTGAACCTCTTTATATCCCCTTTCCCCGCCCCCTCACGATTTGGGATCTCGTCTGATTTGGCTAAAGCATATTTTCCTGGGGTTGTTGCCACGCTTTTAGTATTTTTCTTGTTCCTTCATATACCCTTATCTGGACAAAATGACAAGGCTCAAAAATTCACCACAAAAAAAAGAACAAGAGGTAGTCCCAAAGGCTAGGGACCTAATCAATACAGACATTGGTAATATGTCAGATCTAGAGTTCAGAATGACGATTCTCAAGGTTCTAGCCGGGCTCGAAAAAGGCATGGAAGATATTAGAGAAACCCTCTCGGGAGATATAAAAGCCCTTTCTGGAGAAATAAAAGAACTAAAATCTAATCAAGTTGAAATCAAAAAAGCTATTAATGAGGTGCAATAAAAAATGGAGGCTCTCACTGCTAGGAGAAATGAGGCAGAAGAAAGAATTAGCGATATAGAAGACCAAATGACAGAGAATAAAGAAGCTGAGCAAAAGAGGGACAAACAGCTATTGGACCACGAGGGCAGAATTCGAGAGATAAGTGACACCATAAGACGAAACAACATTAGAATAATTGGGATTCCAGAAGAAGAAGAAAGAGAGAGGGGAGCAGAAGGTATATTGGAGAGAATTATTGGAGAGAATTTCCCCAATATGGCAAAGGGAACAAGCATCAAAACCCAGGAGGTTCAGAGAACCCCCCTCAAAATCAATAAGAATAGGTCCACACCCCATCACCTAATAGTCAAATTTACAAGTCTTAGTGACAAAGAGAAAATCCTGAAAGCAGCCCGGGAAAAGAAGTCTGTAACATACAATGGTAAAAATATAAGATTGGCAGTAGACTTATCCACAGAGAACTGGCAGGCCAGAAAGAGCTGGCATGATATATTCAGAGTACTAAACGAGAAAAACATGCAGCCAAGAATACTATATCCAGCTAGGCTATCATTGAAAATATAAGGAGAGATTAAAAGCTTCCAGGACAAACAAAAACTGAAAGAATTTGCAAACACCAAACCAGCTCTACAGGAAATATTGAAAGGGGTCCTCTAAACAAAGAGAGAGCCTAAAAGTAGTAGATCAGAAAGGAACAGAAACAATATACAATAACAGTCACCTTACAGGCAATACAATGGCACTGAATTCATATCTCTCAATAGTTACCCTGAATGTTAATGGGCTAAATGCCCCAATCAAAAGACACAGGGTATCAGAATGGATAAAAAAACAAAACCCATCTATATGTTGCCTCCAAGAAACTCATTTTAAACCCGAAGACACTTTCAGATTTAAAGTGGGGGGGTGGAAAAGAATTTACCATGCTAATGGACATCAGAAGAAAGCAGGAGTGGCCATCCTTATATCAGATCAATTAGATTTTAAGCCAAAGACTATAATAAGAGATGAGGAAGGACACTATATCATACTCAAAGGATCTGTCCAACAAGAAGATCTAACAATTTTAAATATCTATACCCCTAACGTGGAGCAGCCAACTATATAAACCAATTAATAACAAAATCAAAGAAACACATCAACAGTAATACAATAATAGTAGGGGACTTTAACACTCCCCTCACTGAAATGGACAGATCATCCAAGCAAAAGATCAACAAGGAAATAAAGGCCTTAAATGACACACTGGACCAGATGGATATCACAGATATATTCAGAACATTTCATCCCAAAGCAACAGAATACACATTCTTCTCTAGTGCCCATGGAACATTCTCCAGAATAGATCACATCCTTGGTCCTAAAACAGGTCTCAACCGGTATCAAAAGATTGGGATCATTCCCTGCATATTTTCAGACCACAATGCTCTGAAGCTAGAACTCAATCACAAGAGGAAATTTGGAAAGAACCCAAATACATGGAGACTAAACAGCATCCTTCTAAAGAATGAATGGGTCAACCAGGAAATTAAAGAAGAATTGAAAAAATTCATGGAAACAAATGATAATGAAAATACAACGGTTCAAAATCTGTGGGACACAACAAAGGCAGTCCTGAGAGGAAAATATATAGCGGTACAAGCCTTTCTCAAGAAACAAGAAAGGTCTCAGGTACACAGCCTAACCCTACACCTAAAGGAGCTGGAGAAAGAACAAGAAAGAAACCCTAAACCCAGCAGGAGAAGAGAAATCATAAAGATCAGAGCAGAAATCAATGAAATAGAAACCAAAAAAACAAGAGAACAAATCAACGAAACTAGGAGCTGGTTCTTTGAAAGAATTAATAAGATTGATAAACCCCTGGCCAGACTTATCAAAAAGAAAAGAGAAAGGACCCAAATAAATAAAATCATGAATGAAAGAGGAGAGATCACAACTAACACCAAAGAAATACAGATAATTATGAGAACATACTATGAGCAACTCTACGCCAACAAATTTGACAATCTGGAAGAAATGGATGCATTCCTAGAGACATATAAACTACCACAACTGAACCAGGAAGAAATAGAAAGCCTGAACAGACCCATAACCAGTAAGGAGATTGAAACAGTCATCAAAAATCTCCAAACAAACAAAAGCCCAGGGCCAGACGGCTTCCCGGGGGAATTCTACCAAACATTTAAGGAAGAACTAATTCCTATTCTCCTGAAACTATTCCAAAAAATAGAAATGGAAGGAAAACTTCCAAACTCATTTTATGAGGCCAGCATCACCTTGATCCCAAAACCAGACAAGGATCCCATCAAAAAAGAGAACTACAGACCAATATCCTTGATGAACACAGATGCAAAAATTCTCACCAAAATACTAGCCAATAGGATTCAACAGTACATTAAAAGGATTATTCACCACGACCAAGTGGGATTTATTCCAGGGCTGCAAGGTTGGTTCAACATCCGCAAATCAATCAATGTGATACAACACATTAATAAAAGAAAGAACAAGAACTATATGATACTCTCCATAGATGCTGAAAAAGCATTTGACAAAGTACAGCATCCCTTCCTGATCAAAACTCTTCAAAGTGTAGGGATAGAGGGCACATACCTCAATATTATCAAAGCCATCTATGAAAAACCCACCGCAAATATCATTCTCAATGGAGAAAAACTGAAAGCATTTCTGCTAAGGTCAGGAACATGGCAGGGATGTCCGTTATCACCACTGCTATTCAACATAGTACTAGAAGTCCTGGCCTCAGCAATCAGACAACAAAAAGAAATTAAAGGCATCCAAATCGGCAAAGAAGAAGTCAAACTATCACTCTTCGCAGATGATATGATACTATATGTGGAAAAGCCAAAAGACTCCACTCCAAAACTGCTAGAACTGGTACAGGAATTCAGTAAAGTGTCAGGATATAAAATCAATGCACAGAAATCAGTTGCATTTCTCTACACCAACAATAAGACAGAAGAAAGAGAAATTAAGAAGTCAATCCCATTTACAATTGCACCCAAAACTATAAGATACCTAGGAATCAACCTAACCAAAGAGACTAAGAATCTATACACAGAAAACTATAAAGTACTCATGAAAGAAATTGAGGAAGACACAAAGAAATGGAAAAATGTTCCATGCTCCTGGATTGGAAGAATAAATATTGTGAAAATGTCTATGCTACCTAAAGCAATCTACACATTTAATGCAATTCCTATCAAAGTACCATCCATTTTTTTCAAAGAAATGGAACAAAGAATCCTAAAATTTATATGGAACCAGAAAAGGCCTCGAATAGCCAAAGGAATATTGAAAAAGAAAGCCAAAGTTGGTGGCATCACAATTCCAGACTTCAAGCTCTATTACAAAGCTGTCATCATCAAGACAGCATGGTACTGGCACAAAAACAGACACATAGATCAATGGAACAGAATAGAGAGCCCAGAAATAGACCCTCAACTCTATGGTCAACTAATCTTTGACAAAGGAGGAAAGAATGTCCAATGGAAAAAAGACAGCCTCTTCAATAAATGGTGTTGGGAAAATTGGACAGCCACATGCAGAAAAATGAAATTGGATCATTTCCTTACACCACACACGAAAATAGACTCAAAATGGATGAAGGACCTCAATGTGAGAAAGGAATCCATCAAAATCCTTGAGGAGAACACAGGCAGCAACCTCTTCGACCTCAGCCGCAGCAACATCTTCCTAGGAACATCACCAAAGGCAAGGGAAGCAAGGGCAAAAATGAACTATTGGGATTTTATCAAGATCAAAAGCTTTTGCACAGCAAAGGAAACAGTAAACAAAAACCAAAAGACAACTGACAGAATGGGAGAAGATATTTGCAAATGACATATCAGATAAAGGGCTAGTGTCCAGAATCTATAAAGAACTTAGCAAACTCAACACCCAAAGAACAAATAATCCAATCAAGAAATGGGCAGAAGACATGAACAGACATTTCTGCAAAGAAGACATCCAGATGGCCAACAGACACATGAAAAAGTGCTCCATATCACTCGGCATCAGGGAAATACAAATCAAAAGCACAATGAGATACCACCTCACACCAGTCAGAATGGCTAAAATTAACAAGTCAGGAAATGACAGATGCTGGCGAGGATGCGGAGAAAGGGGAACCCTCCTACACTGTTGGTGGGAATGCAAGCTGGTGCAACCACTCTGGAAAACAGCATGGAGGTTCCTCAAAATGTTGAAAATAGAACTACCCTATGACCCAGCAATTGCACTGCTGGGTATTTACCCTAAAGATACAAACGTAGTGATCCGAAGGGGCACGTGCACCCGAATGTTTATAGCAGCAATGTCTACAATAGCCAAACTATGGAAAGAACCTAGATGTCCATCAACAGACGAATGGATAAAGAAGAGGTGGTATATATACACAATGGAATACTATGCAGCCATCAAAAGAAATGAAATCTTGCCATTTGCAACGACGTGGATGGAACTAGAGGGTATCATGCTTAACGAAATAAGTCAATTGGAGAAAGACAACTATCATATGATCTCCCTGATATGAGGGAGAGGAGATGCAACATGGGGGTTAAGGGGGTAGGAGAAGAGTAAATGAAGCAAGATGGGATTGGGAGGGAGATAAACCATAAGTGACTCTTAATCTCACAAAACAAACTGAGGGTTGCTGGGGGGAGGGGGGTTGGGGGGGTGGGGTTATTATGGACATTGGGGAGGGTATGTGCTATGATGAGTGCGGTGAAGTGTGTAAACCTGGCGATTCACAGACCTGTACCCCTGGGGAAAAAAATATATGTTTATAAAAAATAAAATTAAATTTTAAAAAAAGCATCTATGCATAATGGTGATACCAAAATTAACCAGAGAATTTTGACAGAAGTGTAGTCTACACAGTTTTTTGTCCCCCTGATTGTTGGAAGATTCAATTCAGGCAATTCCAGATTAGGTAAAGAGAGCTTTGGAGGTAAACTAGTCATGCTCTCAAAACCTTCCTGTACTTACAAGTCTTTTTTCTTTAAGAAAAAAATGGTTCATTTCTTTTGAAGGAAAAACCAAAAAATTGTAAAAAAAACTAAAAAAAAAAACAAAAACCAAGTGAAGAGCATAATTTAGATTGTGGTGCTATATGTCAGCCTATGTGTAACCATCTCCTGTGTCCAAGGGAAAGTCTAGGGCAGTGCATTCCATGATGAGAGAGAGACCTGGTTCCCCACCTTCAGCACGCCCCCACATGCACGCCACCCCTCCCCACAAGCTTCCCCCACATGCACCCTACTCCAAACCACCAGGCACCCCGACAAGATTGCCAGGTTCTCTGAGAGCCGTTATGCAGCACCATGTTCTCGTTTGAAAAATAAGAGGCAGTGGGATTTTCATGCATCATGAAAAGATTGTGAAGATGAATGAAGTAATGTCTCACAGAACATCTTAATACATCAGAAAAGGATGTTCAGAGCACTGTACAACACAGGGAGGGTGCTAGATACAGGCTTCAGAGCAACTGGACAGGAATTTGAATCCTCAGCAAACCTGCACTACTGCTTCCTGGTTATCTGACTGTGGGTGAGACACTAGAATGTTGCTGTCCTCACCTGTAAAAGGAGGGCTGGGCACCTGCCTAGGATGCCATCCCAATGGACAAAGACAGTGTAGAGGAAATGCCTGTCCTGCAGTAGACCGTCTCGATCCCTGTCTCTGATTAGCCCTTCAGCTCTCTGGGAACTCATGATGTGTGCATAATGTAAATTTTTCCAGCTTTCTTGCTTCTCCTGTTTTTCCGTGTTTTGCCATTTCAGTGGCGTTTTGGTGGAAGCCAAGCTGGAATAGTAAGAGAACTTTGAGATGGAATGAACCTTCTAAAAGTCAGCGTTGTCCTTTGTTATTTTCTGCTCCCATAACAGAGCTCGCCACAGAAGATAGACTTGAATGTTTGGGGTGCTTGAGGGCTTAGATGCACCAGATAGCTTTCAGTGGCCTCTTTGGGTAGAAAATCTAGAGTTGGTTGTATTGTCCATTGCTCTGTCAGGCGCTGTTAATACCCAAAGCATTACATCCCCCAATGAACATAGAGAACATAAAGGGTAACTATGAAGGACCAAATTTCTCTCCCAGCTACACATTCAGGGACCCTAATTCACAGGCTTGAGTGCATACATCTGAGGAGAGCGTTTTCTTCACAACCCATGTTCACTCTGCCCAAGTGTGTCATGGAGTAACACTTCTGTAAAGCACATTTAACTTGGCCAATTGAGTCTTAAAGTGTGTCTTTTGCTCTTGTTATTTCTCATTTAGAGTACTCTCTCATCCACCTCAGCAAGCTCTTTTCCTGTCATGGCTCGCTACCTTGTCTTGAGATCTTTCTATTTAGTATTTCTACTTGATGGAAAGGTCAGCCCAGATGGTTAGAATAACCAAATCCTCAGGAGGACTTTCCTGTCTCTGGGTTCCATGAGGACCCAGCCCCAGGCTCCTTCTGAATCCTCACCTCTGTCTCCCTCTTCTGTATCTCCTAGATGTGCCTAGACAGCCCCAGCGTGTTGGCCTCCTGACTTTAAATATTCTGTAGCATCATTTTCCTCCTGAAATCACTTGTTGAGACCTGTGAGACATCACTGGGGTCTGGCTGGACAAGAGGGACCAAAATGGCAAGCCCAGATAAGGTGTGCCTGCTGCTACTGTCCAGTAGAGACAAACACTTGCACGGTGGCAAGTGGACAGAAGGAAGATCTAGAGTCAAAAGCCAGCTGACACGCTTCCAGTGTCCCATTGACTAGCTAATCAGCACGTGTGTGCATGGTCTGCTCGGTGTGGCCTGCTCAGGTGCTAGAAGCAGAGAAGGCAGCTTCAGTTTCCTGATGGCTTGGATGAAACATGACCAAGGAATTCCTTTATTAGATGCCTGTAGTGCTGAAATTTTGCTCACCTCAGTTGAGGTGAACAGCTGATATTCTCAGATCACTGACGGCCATTGTAGCCTTGGAGAGGCAGAAATACCTTTTATTTTGATGCAGGTAGGAGACAGTTGTCAGCCAGATTTATATCGTTAAACACATATAAATTCACATTCTCTAGCATTTTCTTTTTGCCATTCCTTCCTTCCTTTCAGTCTCCCCTTGGATGAGCTCCATTATATTTTCTGCAACACTTCATAGAGTGGCATCTGGAGTCAGATGCCCCAGGTTCAATTCTTGGCCCTTCAGTTTACCATCCGGATGGCTGTGGGGGATACATTTAGCCATTAGGACCTCAGTTTACTGATCCTCACTGACGGAAGTGAAAATAGTGCCTACCAGATTGATCCTCCTAAAGACTCTGGTATCAGACACAGAGTAAGTACTCCAGAAATATTGTTCAATCAACCGATGTTTGCTGTGTGTTTTACTAGTAAGAGTGATTTTTAGAGTTGCTCTCCATGGGGCTGCAGGCTTTGCTTCTAGGCAGACAACATCCAGAGCCTGGGAGACTCCCTGCAGGTACAAATACCACCAGCAAGAAGGTAAGCTTACATAAGATACGACCTGCAGGGGTCATCCCTTGTTCATCCACTTATTCCATTTGATATTTTTTGAGTACCTACTATGTGTTAAGCACAGTTCTAGAAGATGGAAATAAAGTAGTGAGCCAAGTAGACAAAATCCCCTATCTCCTAGAGTTTGTTTTCTGATAGGGAGAGATGGGCAATAAATCAAGGTAAAAGGCAAGAAAATATCAGAGAGTTGTAAGTGCCATGCAGAGAATTTAAACCAGGTGATAGACTAGACAGTGGCCCCCCAGGTTGTTTATCCAGGGATGGTCTCCGTGGATGTGGCATTTAAGACGGATCCACCAGACAGTGAGAAAGACTTTCACGCAGTGGGAAGAGTGCAAAGATCCGAAGATGGGAAGGAAGAGCAGTTTGGTTGGATGATAGTGAGGGGGAGAATGGTGTGCACTGAAGCTGGAAGGTAGGCGGGGGCCAGATCTCACAGGCTTCCTAAGCCAGGGAAAGGAGTTTGGATTTCATTCCAACTGTGATGGGAGCTATTGGATGGCTGTGAACAGGGAGTGATATAATCGGACTTAAATTTCTAAATGTTCCTCCTGCCTCTCCTGCCCCTCTCTTTCCTATCACTGGCCACGGCGGGCCTTGCATGCTGAGGTATTTGCTGTCTTTGGAATAAGCCATCCTATACAGCTGCCTGCCAGAAAGGAGTGCTCAGAAGACAAAGAGGCCATCCCATTCGAATCTGAAAAGCCCACAGTTTTTTCACCTTTTGTCATTTTTAGAGGTGACAAGATAAAAGCAAGGATTATACAAGAAGTTGACCACCTACCCTGGGAATCGAAAACCAAGAAAGATGGTATCAGGGCTGTGGTGAACATAAAATTGGGTCCCACCTTCCAGCACCCTGTTTTTCAGGAGTCCACTATGTTCTCCTAGTCATTGCCATACTCCAGAAAGAATTGAAGAGTTATCCTGGCTAAGCGGTGATATGCTAGGTTAACTTTTGGGGCATACCACAAACTAGATGTCAAGACCACCGAGCTCTTATAGATTGTGAATCTGCCTCTTAGTGTCCCTTCTAGGAGATATGTCTCATAGGATATCAATTTATCTCTGGGGACAGATGAAAATTGTACCCAGTGTGGTTTCTGCATTCTGAAGTTAATGCAGTGTGTTTCAAACAGTGACAGTACGATAAGCATCTTTCCTAATATTTCATGGTGACGAAGATTTCTGTTCCATTTGGAGGCTATCGATATATATACAACATGGCACAGGGAATCCGAAACCCTAGGTTCTGACCTCAGCTCTGCCACCAATGTTTAAACTTTGGGGAAGCATTTTGAACCTTAGTCTGCTCATCTCTGAAGGAAGGAACTGGAACTGACTCCATCTTGGATCATTCTTAGCTCTCATATTTGATTGTCCGTATACCGTCATCCCGATTTTCTGAGAGCCCATGTTTGCAAGGCAGGGGCATCTGGTCTACCCTACAGCTGAATGGATGCCACAGGGATTAAGCTTACACCTTGGACATCTTTAGCACCATTCCATTATCACTTGAACGAACCATCTCTACAGTTAGGAAGAGCACAGCTTTTCAGTGAGTCTTCCTCGTGAAACCATTTACTCTGATAATAATGTAGTTACTAGATTTTACTGAATGTTCACCTTCTATCATTCAAGCGTCATAATAACCCCATGAAATAAGCAGTATCCCCAATTTAATGCAGGAAACTGGACCTTGGAGAAGTTAGCTAATGTGCCTAAGGACACAGCTGGAGCATACCAGACCCAGACTCAGGCTGACTCCAAAGCCCACGCAGGAACTGAGCTGCCACACTCCAGCATCATTACTTACTTATTTTACCATACTCCATGGTAATGTATCAAGACATCTGACAGATATTACTAGATGCACAATAAGTCATTCTTGAACAAATACATGTTTAATGCTCTGCGAACTTGCCTTCAGCAGCTCCCCATGCTGCTTTGGAGAAACGGTATAACCTCCTGGTCTTATGTGGATAGGAGAGACAATGTCTAGTTTGACACAAGTTCCCAGGTGCTTCTGATAGCTCTCCCCACACATGTCCACCACCCCTGCCTTACATACACATCTCCATTTAACGAAAGTCATTCTATCATTTTATTTAAATAAAGGCTGATCTTCTTAGAATCTCAGTTAAATGACAAGGCTTTGTGTGACTTGACCATAAATACACCCAGACTTCCAACTGTATTGTTTATTCAATAATTCTCCTCAGCACCTTACAGACGGGTTTTGACGGAGGTTGTCTTACATATTCATGTTTTTCAGAATCTGACTTCTAGAGCATAGTACACATCTTGCATCCAAATTTTATTGATGGATATTAGATGTTTTAGAACATCACAAATGGCAAAGAACAAGGACAGAAACGATCTGTAACTGCTGTGTCCGATATGTGCCTTAGACACATGTGGCTTTCAAGCCCTTGAAATGTGGTTGAAAAGACTGAGGAACTAGATTTTTAATTGAATTTCATTTTAATTAAATTTAAGTAGTGACGTGTGTCCAGTGGCTACCATACTAGAAGGTGCCAGTATAAAGAAATAACCTTTCTTCTTTCTTGACCAAAATAATGTAGAACTGAGAACTGAGACCCCTCCCATTTTTTTGTAAGTTGCTTTCCATTAAATCCAAAACAAAAATAGCAACAACAACCGTAAGAGCCAAGAAGAAATTCTAGCATGCTTCCATGAGCCACTGGGGAATGAATTCTTAATGGAGAGAATTCTGACCCAGGAGTCGATAAAAGCAGGTAGGCAGGAAGAGACGTTCCCAAGGGGAGGTCCTCGGCAAATTCCTAGTTGTGAGACATGGAGCAGACAGAGCCTGTCAAGGAGAGAGTAATTGCCCCTCAGAGGAAAATCTAACTGTGTTTTTAGCCACCTGTCAACCCAGAGGGAGGACAGGATGGCGATGTTAAATTGGCAAGATTGTAAAACACGGAAGTTAACTACCGTACAAGGCCGGCTGAGGTGTTTAAAGTGCATTTTAACTGGTAGAACTTCATTTCCCAAAATCCAGACGGTGGCTGTTGCTGGTGCAGGGCAGACTGCGGACCTCTAGCTCTTTCATTCCACAAAACTCGCATTTGCAATAAAAATACCATTCTACCAAGGCGGGATCGGGCTGGATTTTCATCTAAAGCAAATACTAAGAAAATCACAAAGGACCAGGATTCAGAATGAGAGCGATCAGCTGACGAGGTAACAGGACACACAGGCTCTACTGCAAAACTGTGAACTAAAAACCACCCATTCTGTACAAAAGGGAGCTACCACGGGAGCAAAGAGGGCAAGAAACATAAACTGGAGGGGAAGTTCATTAACGGGCCCAGAGAAGAGAGCGAGAGATGGATTCTGAGCTAGGACAGTGTTTCTCAAATGGAATTTCAGGGATGTATTCTTGCAAGGAGGTGGGGGTCACTGGGTTTAGTAGGGATGTTTAAGTTTTATGCTTTCCTTTCACCAAATATAAAGATGTAACTTGTCTTTCTTCGGTGACAGTTCTCAACTGAGAATCATTTTCGAAGGATGAGATTTTGGCTTTCTTAAAAAAGGGTTTCTCAAATGCTGGCTAAGGGAGTATATCATAGGTCTTAGACGATTATTTTCCTTTAAAGGGGTCCAGAGTTTATTCAGATTTGAGGATCAGTGACCTAAAGGCAGACCATACACACTATCTGATTTTATTCTTATTGGGGGAATGAAAGCAGCTTCCTAACTTTGCCCTTTGCTTATGAAGAGCTTAAACCTCTCTAAACTCAGCAGAGCCGGCCGAGCACAGTGCTCGTATTTTACTCCCTAAGGGATATCATTGCTTAGAAGATTATGTTCTTCTCTTGCAACTGGGGAGCAACACAGCACCGTCATTGAGATCGTGAGTTGGGGGTCCACCACTAACCCTGACTCTCCAGCAGGCTGAGATGTTCGTAGCCTTATGTGTAAAACAAAGCAGCGGACTGGGTCACTAATTGCCAAGGTCATGTCCAGCCTAGATTTCTGATTCCAACCATAAATTACAGTCCCATGTTGTAACTCTCCTCTGAAAGGCCTCTTAGCTAAAAATCATTTTCCCTGGGGTTCTGTGCCATATCTGTTCTTTTCATTGCTACCCTCCACCACTGAGAGCTGAAGGTCCAGGAGGTGATGCATTTGAAGGAAAATCCGTCCGCACCCAGTGTTCCACCTGTTACCTGCTACCACCTAGGAAGTGGGAAATTAAACAATCGAACCCAGACTCCCAGGGCTCAGTGCAAATCTCCCAGATATAAAAGAAATACGTAGTCTGAGGGACATTTGGGTTTTTTAAAGTTTCCAAGGAACCAGACAGCTGTTTGCTGGGTGTGAGTATATCAAGTGGAACCACTGCTTTTGTGTTTTGAATATTATAGAAAAAGTTATGTAATGAGTAGCATCTCAGGTTGTTAGTTCATCTACCGCTGTTAAGAGTGACTGATGGATTTGGGGAGCCCTCTCAACAGCCAGCTGTGCCCAGTAGCACCAGTGATGGTACAAGGCCTGCCTGGGTCTGAGGAGCGTGTGCTTAGAACCAAACCAGGGCTGACTTTTGGTAGGGGTAATGCTATTCCTTTTCTCTGAGAAGTCCTCCCCCCGCCAAGGGTGCAGACAATGGATGTCCCATTGCTTCGGCCTTGTTTGAAACATGATACCTATGGCCTGGGGGATGCTTCTCAGGGGTCAGAGGGACCCAGAAGAAGTTGGTCTTGAGACCTGACTCTGAGTCTCTGCTTTATAGCTAAAGCAGAGACCATCAGAATACTCTAAAAATGACTCTGGCATCAGTCCTTCATTTGGTGATAGAACCCATTCTTTTGGCCTTTTTCCTCCTTGGGCTACCTACTGAAACTTAGCCTAGCAGCTGACACCTGGGTATATCTGTATTGCCTTAGGGAGGATGGGACCCTGGGACCCAGAGTAGAGCTCAGAAGCTACAGCCATCAGATCGTACTAGAGCTCACCCTGCAGGACAATGGTGCCCTGGCCAGCTTCTCGACGTCAGGGGCTCCAGTCCTCCAGATTGTGGTCCTGTGGCCTCATGAGCTCCTTGGCCCTCCCAGAAACATGACTTTGCTTGTCCCATCAACCAGAAAGACGTGCCTGCCTCTCTCTCTTCTGTTAAAGCAATGACCTTCCAGACAGTACAGAATGAAAGCCTTCCAGTACAAGAGAATGACTTATTTGAAATGATTCCCTTGGAGATCATCTTGTGTTTCCCACCCTAGTTATAATTTGGCTAATTGCTTAATAATTCTGTTTAAATGTCTCCATTTCTGCAAACATCAATTCATTAGGTCTACTTTTCCTAGTTGGAAATCTCTTCGCTTCTCTAAATATCCTCGGCCCCTTTCCATTTGCACTTTTGCCTGAGCAACATTCTGATGACATAAAGAACATCCCTTCGCAGAGGTGTTGAGCATATCAAGGTGTCTCTCTGCGTTCCAAGCCCTGTAACCTATAGCCTTGAAACAGGACCTGTGTTTGGGAAAGATCTCAGACTGTGTCTTTATTTTTTTTATTAACATATAATGTATTATTTGCCCCAAGGGTACAGGTCTATGAATCATCAGGCTTAGACATTTTACAGTGCTCACCATAGCACATACCCCCCCGCAATGTCCATCACCCAGCCACCCTATCCCTACCTCCTCCCCCGGCAACACTCAGTTTGTTTCCTGAGATTAAGAGTCTCCTTATGGTTTGTCTCCATCCCTGGTCCCATCTTGTTTCATTTTTTTCCTTCCCTTCTCCCCATGAACCCCCGCCCCTCCTCTCAAATCCCTCATATCAGAATATGATAATTGTCTTTCTCTGATTGACTTATTTCGCTCAGCATAATACCCTCTAGTTCCATCCACATCATCGCAAATGGCAAGATTTCGGGGTTTTGATGGCTGCATAGTATTCTATTGTATATATATATATGTATATATATACCACATCTTCTTTATCCATTCATCTGTTGATGGACATCTAGGCTCCTTCCATGGTTTGGCTATTGTGGACATTGCTGTTATAAACATAGGGGTGCACGTGCCCCTTTGGATCACTACATTTGTGTCTTTAGGGTAAATACCCGGTAGTGCAATTACTGGGTAATAGGATAGCTCTATTTTCAACTTTTTGAGGACCCTCCATACTGTTTTCCAGAGTGGCTGCACCAGCTTACATTCCCACCAATAGTGTAGGAGGGTTGCCTTTCTCCGCATCCTCGCCAACATTTGCTGTTTCCTGACTGGGTTAATTTTAGCCATTCTGACTGGTGTGAGGTGGTATCTCACTGTGGTTTTGATTTGGATTTCCCTGATGCCGAGTGATGTTGAGCACTTTTTCATGTGTCTGTTGGCCATTTGGATGTCTTCTTTGCAGAGATGTCTGTCCATGTCTTAATCTATAAAGAACTTATCAAACTCAACACCTAAAGAACAAATAATCCAATCAAGAAATCAGACTGTGTCTTTAAAAAGCCAGCTTCCCTGCCCAATGAAGCTGCTATCACCGATTACCGGCAGCCCTAGCCCCCTCCTGCAGCGGGAGGCATGCCATCCCAGGATCGGAGGCTGCCCAAGGCAGGAAAACCCAGCCCAGCCTTGAGGAGCCTGCTGCCCAGCTGGCAGCTAGAGAATTCAACTCTGGGGTACCTCTGCACATAAGAATAGAATCCAGGTTAAAACTCCACTTAAAGCAGGAGCCTTCTCAGAGCACACCCATCCATGGTGGGGGACCACAGATACACACACACACACCCTGCACGTTGCTGGAAGCGGAACACCCTGGTGGTGTCTGTGCTTTGGAGTGGGGGTGGGGATAGCCTGTGACTCACCCCTTCCGGCAGAGGTTGATTAGGCGAAACAGATACAGACACATTCCTTATCATCCGTTCCCTCTGTCCTCTACCAGCTGGAGACTTCCAATGTTGCTTTTCCTTTTTCATTTGAAAAATTTAGCACCTGCCCATCCAACCGTACCAACCCCATCACTTTGGCTGGACGCTCCCATTCCAGAAGGAGCCAACACAACCCCCCACGCCTTGGAGAAAGTGGGAAAACTTAGAGTGACAGAGGAGGAACCTGAAGCTTCCCCCTGGGAAACTTTCTTGGGCTCGTGATGAATAAGAAGTGACAGAGGTAGCAAGCAAAAGAAGGAAGCAGGAAGCACGCCCGCGTCCCCTTCTTTCCCTCGGGACCACGATGTCCTGCCAAGTGAACTCAGAGCTGACAGAACGGTTCTGGGAAGGAACGGAGGAGTGGAATCTGTCCTCCCTGACCCGGTAAACCACTTGGTTCTCACGAGCCTCCCATCCTCGCCTTTAAGCAATTCTGTGTGTGAAGCCAGTTGGAAAACACACGGCACCGTCAGTCCAAAGGGTAATCCCTGGTGACACATCCGCAGCCTTCAACTGTCCGACATGAACCGGACCTCAGGGTTCTACCTGATCTGTGGGTACGCGATTGATTTTTATTTATCTTTCTTTAAAAAGCTACTCTGAATTTCTTTGGAATTTGCAATCATGCCCTCACAGAATGATCGTAACACATGAAACGGCTGCCAGCCTGTGCGTTTCTAACTTCGTCTGTTTCTCCTGAACGCTTGATTTGTTTCTATTGTTTTCTTCTTATTGAGCATCGAAAATTCACCATGAGTCCTTGGATCTCCATTAATGTTTGATTGTCTAGTCTGGGTGGTACTGCCTGAAGAAGCCAAAGGTAAAAACTAAAGATAACAATGATATCTAACACTTAGATAATGCTCAGTGGTGACTAGGATCAGGTATTTCATGGGTGTTCAGTCATGCCCTCCTCACCACGATCTTAGGAGGTAAGTGCTCCTGTAGGACCCATTTCACAGATGAGGAAACTGAGGACGGGAAGGATAAGATGCTTGCGGGGGTCACACAGCTAGCACGTGGTGGAAACAAGATATGAAACCAGGATATGGCTCCCAGAACTCTGCCTTTCATCACGGTGAACCCCCCATGCCTATCCTTCTGCACACAGACTGGGAGAGCCCGGAATGACCTTGTTATTTTTAACCATGTGCAAAGTACAATCTCTTCATTTATTTTACTTTTAACCCTTCTGTTTTTCCCTCCCAAACTCTCAGACGACGGAAATGCTTAAAGCAAACTAAGGTAGTGTGAGACCACACCATGTAAGTGTGAGCATGGCTCCTTGTGGGTCCGGCTGTTGTGTTGTGCGCTTCTGCCTACCGCCCCCGCATGTTCTCCCCGCTGCTCTTCGCCGGCTCCCTGCTTTCGCCGCTTGGCGCTTAGGCCGCATGAACCATCACTTTTAAGCCATAGATCTTGTCTCGCTCCTGATTTTATATTTGTGCTTCTCTCTCCCGCCACCCCTGGCACCTGGGCAGGAGCCAGAGCACCGCCGCCGTCACCCCGGCACCTGCCCGTGGGAGGAGCCGGGGACTCCTGGGGATTGCGTGAGGTCATTGTTCTCCGACAATGAGCCGTCAGATTGTCAGCTTTTAGGATGCTAGGCATGTGCACACATTCTCGTGGTGACGCCTGACTTCACAGGGTGGAAACATCTGTGGGCTTCTCCATGCTGGTCGTGGTCGCTGATCGCTCGCATTCGCTGTGCACTGTCCTTCTGGGGCTGCCAGCCTAAGCAGATTATTGTTCTGTGAGTCTTTGTAGAGGTGAACGTTATGTGAAAATTAATACCATTCTGCCGTGGCAGCGCTGAAATGAGCCATGGAGAGAAGTAGTACCTCGTTTCTTTATTATTTCCTCTGTACGTATGTATATGATGGACACACATACCTAATGTTAAACGTGTGATCATGGAGAATAATGGGTTTGAGGCCAAATGATGGGCTCTATGACACTTCATTCACACAATGGTGTTTTGGTGTTTCCTGAATCCACATAAACTATATTTCCACTTCGAGTGAATTTAATATGTGGTAAACTAGACTTACAGAATAAGTGGCGGAGGAGAAATTCGTGCCTGACAAAGAATATCTGGAACGTTTGAAATATGACCCTGTCTTACTGTACAGACTTCCCCACCTGCTGATGACCTTGGGGCTGGATCTGCTTGTCCTCAGCCCCACTGAAGTTTCAAGTATGTGTTCAGTAGGCATCAGGAAGGAGGAAACTTTTCCAAATTAGTTGTCGGAGATGACAAGAACTTAAAATTGAAGAGGCTGTCATGAGATGCGTCCCCTACGTGTTGAGACCCCCACCCCGCCGTTTAGACATGCACAGAATTCTGGAGCTGATGGGTCCTCAGGGATGCTGGGTCCTTTACTCCAAATCCCTTAATTCACAGACGATGCCTGGGAGGGACAGTGACTTGCCCAGGATGGTGGGGCAGATGCTGGACTAAATCTCAGTCCTCCTCTTTCCATCGAAGCCTCTCCCCAGTGTATCATCCCAGCTCATTTCTCACTGGGGGAGAACCCCCTACACGGCCATTCACTTTTCTTCTTAAAAGTGAATGGAACCAAAGGAAACTACATCCCAAGAAAAGACTCCGGTCCCAGTCCCGGCTGTGCCATAAATATCTGGGTGAGCCTGGGAAAGTTACAGTGCCTCTCTGAACCTCAGGCTCCTCACCCATAAAACGAGTGTGAGAACTGCTGGTTTCAGTAAGTATATAAATGCTAACTTTGCTCACGAGCCTCTGTCTGCTTTTGTGCGGGTCCTCCCAGCAGTATTCATTTCCCACTACAGAGTTATAAAAAAAGTTCTAATCGGGCTGTGCTAACCCCAGCAAGAGCCCCATAAGTCTCTGTTACTAAGTGAACGGGGACAGAAGCAGGAGGGAGAAGGTGTAGGTGAGAAGCAAGCAGCCTACCCTCCTCACACCGTCCCATGAAACCAAGGGAGACGCAGCAAACCCCAAACTTGGTCATCTCCAATTTCTGCAGTTCGGGGCTATCTAGCTGATGTCTCCTCTTCTCCACCACAAGACACCAAGCCCAGTATGTAAACAAGGTTACGTTGTCTCTTTCCAGTGTATTGCTTACGGAGGTGACAGGGCCAGGGAAGTCTCTGAGGCAATCCAAGAGTAATTGGAAAGCCAACAGAGTCCCACAGATGCCACCTTCAGCAAAGTTGTGAGATACATTTCTTCTTCACATAAAACTACAGAAGTGCAGATATGAGCAAAATACACAATGTCATTTTTAACAGGGTTTGCTTTTTCCATAGGAAATCCATGGCATTTTTACGAGGGATTTTTTTTTTTTATAAAGCAACGAACCATCACTTGATTTAACAATTTGGCCCATTTTGGCTTCTGTATATCAAGTTTAGCTTAATGTGCATCTTTTCTCAAAGTAGCCCATCAGGTCTGCACCTGTCTTCCTTGGAGCTGCTCCTGATTCAAAGTTGAGTGGGAAGAGCAGGTCAGGGTATGGTAGGGAGGGGGCGTGAATCACAGAGATGGACAGTTGCCTGCTCACCTCTTAGGTTCTAATGCTGCTGGACAGAAGGTAGCCCCACACAAAAAAAAAAAAAAAAAAAAAAAAAAAAAAAGCCATGACCTCAGAGAGTATCCCTGGGGTAGAATTTCAGCACCAGGATTTTGGTGGAGTGGGGAGGTAGGAGGGCAAATCTGGCTGGAAAGTTTGTGTTAAAGGACTCTTAAAGCTGCGTTTGCGTGGTACCTCATACTGGATTGAAAAATGTCCCTCCACCACATCCTTTGGAGGGAGCAGCTGTTGAAACGATGGGAAGGGCCCAAGGGCCTCTTCCTGGAAACCATCATTGCCCTAGAATTCCCAGCCTTTGCCCAAGGACAACCATTAGCATAGCACGAAGAGGAAAACAGCCTCCTTGGGCAGCCGTGCAAGACCAGTTCTCGCACTGAGGATACTGGACAGACGAGCAGAGGTGGTGAGCTCCTCGCGCTACTTTTGTCTTTGCGGGAGAATACATGGGGCCGTGGGAGAGGCACTTTCCCCGACTTCTTCTGGGTCCTTCCTGGCCCTTCCTAAGATAATCATTATCCTGCTGAGACCTCTAGTGGCCATTTGGGTAACTGCAGGCATCTGAACAAGGCGGGGAGGAACCACGCGCGCACTGAGGGCTGCCCCTTCGTGTCCTCGGAGGTGTGCAGAGGCCTCTGCCTGGAACACTTTCCATGTGGGGAACAAAGGGAGCCTCTGTGGTCTGAGGCCCCTGCAACGTCAGCCCGGAGCCTGGAGGCCTGTCAGGTGAACGTGTCCAGCAGGGTCCCAACCACAGGATGAGAACTCAGCTTTCTTTCGTGCCTCAGTGATTCCAGCTTAGCTGTGGGACCTGCCGGAAGTCCGGGATTTGGCGGATCCTTCAAGGCTTGCCCTAGAACAGACCTGATCCTCCACTTTTCCCCAAAACCAAGCTGAGCTCCTGAGAGTCTGAAAAGTCCGCCACCAGCAGCCTGACAAACACACCAGCCCGCGTTTGCTCCCCCAGGGCCTTGGGTAGCCCAGCCTGGCTTGGGGGCCGGGCAGCCCTGCTTGGCCTCCCCAGACACTCAGCTCCCAGAGGGACAGAAACCAAGCCCCCCACCACCCCTGCCTCCCACACTCTGGTCCTCAGGGCTCCCTGAGAACAGTTAAGTAGGTTACCCCTGATGGACACAAAACTAAATTGTGGTAATTGTTCTAACCCACTGGCATTCTCAAGGCGTGGTCCCCAGACCAGCAGCATCAGGATCATTTGGGAACTTAGAAGAAAAGCAGACTCTCAGGCCCTGCCTGACCCCTGCCCCAGCCACACAGAATCAGAGCGTCTCTGAACAGGGCCCAACCACTTCCGGGTGATCCTGAGGCCGCCTGTGATTCAAGAACCACTTCAAGCACCGATTCACAAATGTCTACAGATGAAAGATAATAAACTTCTGGCTTATTTAAAATGTGGATTCTGACCCCTGCCCCACAGGGATTTAGTAGCTCTGAAGCGGGGATGCAGGAATCTGATTTTGAAACCATCGTTCCATGTAACCCTGTTGTGGGTGACCGACGGACCACCATTTTGGATTTCTGCTCTAGAACGAGCAGGACAAGCACAGGTTAGCTTCCTCTCTTGAATTAGAGGTAAGGGTTGTTCTCACATCTCCCTGGTCATGAAAGAGATCTCTGTAAGTATCTCAGAGTACTCCAGTCTTTATATTGCCACAAGTTGGGTGTTGCTGCAGCTGTGAGGAGAATCTCAGTGGGATCTCTCTCATAATCTGAACAAAGTGATGTTAATGCCTGAGAGACCAGGAAGGAGAGGAAGCCTGTGGCTTCTTAGGAGTCTGGGTCTCTGGGGTGGCGTCCCAGGTTTGTCCAAGCGAAACCGTGTGTCGTCTCTAGGCTGCCATCCTTCGAAATAGTTACCTTTCTTCTCCCTTCTTGAACAGTGAGAGAGTTAATGGTGCTTTCCCAAGAGGACCCAAGAGGCTAGTTCGTTCTACCATTGTCAGTTTTCAAAACTTGAGGCTATGAGTACTTTTGGCTCACATAGAATTAATTTCTGTGAGGATTCTCGTGAATCAAATGTCCCAGCTCTCCTCAGCACAGGGCCCCGCACAGGGAACTCCAGAAAGGATTTGCCATTCTTCTCTGTCCCTTGTCACACTCCCATTTCAACCCCCAGCCCAGTTCCATCCAGGGCACCCACACCCTCCCAGGGCATTCATTCTTCGGGAAGGACCGAGAAGACTAACATGCCAAGTCACACTTTCCAGGGCGTGCTGAGCCGGCAGGAGGCTTGGAGCTGACATTCCTGGTGGCTGGTTCTCGTGGTCATTGTCTGACAACATGCAAAGATGTTGTCTTCTTGGGGACAGCAGCTTGATCGGGTCAGGCTTCTATTCTTTCTAGTATGTCAGTAGAGCAGGCAAAGCACTGGCTCCCTTCCTTTCCACCTTCCTTCATCTTCTTCCCCTTATCCATCCTCCCATGCCTCTTTCCCACGTTTTCTGTCTCTGATTTTCTGCAGCGTTTCCCCTCCTTTTTCTCCATTCTTGCTGGGCCCCCTTCCATCCTGTAAAGTTGGCACCCACCCCAGCCAGGCATTCGAAGGCCTCCCCAGCACTGTGCACCCTGCCCGGCAGGTACTGCCCCCCTCACCTACTGTAAAGCACAACTGAAAGACAGACGTCTCATCTGCCCTTCCACAGACAGAGGGGGAGAGAGGGAGGCAAGAAAGAGGAGAGCTACAAAGGAACACCCAAAAGAAACCATGACCAGTGATCAAATTTTAAACTTACTCCATGTCCAGAAGCAGTGCAGCCCACTCTCCCAGCAGTGGGGTCAGGACAAAGCACTGTCCTTAAAACTCTGTGGGGGCAGGGGAGAAATGAGGGCACTGCCAAACGTGGGGCAGTACTGAGAGACATGAAGGCTTTATCTAAGGATCAAATCCACTCTTCACAGAGATGTTTTTGGGTCCAAGAGGTCCCCTCTTGGGAGCCGGGAAATGGGCAGGGCTGGCCTTGCTGACAGGGGCATTGATTCTTTTTTTTTTTTTAAGACTTTATTTATTTATTTGACACACAGAGATCACAAGCAGGCAGAGAGGCAGGCAGAGAGACTGGGGGAAGCAGGCTCCCTGCTGAGCAGAGAGCCTGATGCGGGGCTCGATCCCAGGACCCTGAGATCATGACCTAAGCCGAGGCAGAGGCTTTAACCCACTGAGCTACCCAGGCGCCCCAGGGGGCATTGATTCTGTTCTGGCTCACTCGATCTTTGCTCCCACAACCAGGGTCAGCTCCAAGGGTGCAGGACCAACCAGCATAGCCCTGTAGGGTCCTAAGCTCAGAAGGACCCCACACTGTGTTTTGTAAGTGAAGTCTGATGGGGTAGTGGAAGCTTGGAGCATGCAAAGGGGTAGGGAGGCTTGGAGACTGCTTCTGGGACCCTGCTTCCTGCTGCCACACCCAGCAGATGTTCCCAGCTAGAGGAGGAGAGGGATTTCTCTGCCCGTTTTCCTGTCGCCTGGAACCTGAGCCTGCCCAGCCTTTTCTTCTAGGGCCTGCCCAGTGACCGCTGCCACCTTCTACCCCAGGAAGGGCATGGGAATGGGTGGGGAAGATCCTGGTTGTGTGCACCTGTCCTGCAGGATCCTGGGGATGGGCCACCACAGTGCTGCCTCTGTCCAGTGGACATCAGGCAGGAGGCCACAACTCAGTAAGGGACACTTCCAATCCAGTTACCAAGTACAGAGATTGCAATCCCCTGGGGGATAACCTATCACCATGTTTGGGGAGACCACGGCGGGGGGGGAGGGACCTGCTTCAAGCCAGGCAACAATGCATCCGTCTGTCAACAGATGGGAGGGGTGATGCCATCAGGCCCGAGTGGACACACAGAGCAAGGGCTCCCAGCCAGTTCCCTCAAACCCACCCTATAGCTGGGGGAGCCCTCTCTTCCTTCCCAACCTTCCCGAATCTGTGTTGGTATTTTCCAGCCAGTTCAAGGCCTCCTCCAGAGGTGAAAAACAAATGATGTGATCTCAGGGATTGCACAAATGAGCTAAATGCTCTGACATTTACATTTAAAGCTAGCACGGCACAACATAAAAATGAACGCTAAAATTCATGCTAATAATTAAAAGTCTGAACTTTATTTACCTAGAAGGACATTAAGTAGCAAATAAAGAGATGCCTGGGTGGCTCAGTCGGTTTAGCATCTGCTTTCAGCTCAGGTCATGATCCCAGGGTCCCCCGGCTCCTTGCTCAGGGAGTCTGCTTCCCCCCTCCTTGTTCCCCTCTCCCCTGCTTGTGCTCTCTCTCCCTCTGTCTCTCAAATAAATAAATAAAATCTTTTATAAATAAATAAATAAAAAGCAAATAAAATATGACTAGTGGTGGTTGCCCAATAGTGTGAATGTATTTGATACCACCGAACTGTACACTTAAAAATGTGTAAAATGTACATGTAACATACAAAAAAAGGTGAAAAGGGAAAATTCGATGTTCCATGTATTTTACAACAAGAAAAAGAGTTGGTGCGGTGGTCCTGGGTGGCTCACCTGGTTAAGCGTCTGCCTCTGTCTCAGGTCATAATTTCAGGGTCCTGGGATCAAGTCCCACATCTGCCTCCCTGCTCAGCAGGGGTCTGCTTCTCTCCCTCCCTCTGCTCCCCCACCCTACTCTTGCTCACTCTTTCTCTCAAATAAATGAATAAAATCTTAAAAGAAAAAAGAAAGAAAGAAAACAAGTGAACTCAAACGCCATGACAAGGCAAGAGAGACCATAAGAAAGAAGGGAAAAGCTTCGTATTGCAATACCTTTAATGGCAATTTTTCCCACTTTCTGAGTAATTTTCTTCTAGCCCCTGGGCCTGCAAATTATGCAGCTGACTGCCTATACCTCAGTACCCCCTGACTAGGAGATGGTCGTATTAATTCTTACACCAAGTTAGAGGTGAAATTCTTTTTTTTTTAAGATTTTATTTATTTATTTAAGAGAGCACAAACAGGGGGATTGGCAGAGGAGGAGGGAGAAGCAGACTCCCCACTGAGTGGGGAGCCCTGACACTTGGTCCCAGGACTCTGAGATCATGACCTGAGCCAAAGGCAGATTCAACCAACTGAGCCGTCCAGGTGCCCTAAGGTGAAATTCTAATCTTTGGGGAAGAAAAAGTTTCCAGTCTATGACTAAAGGTAATGTCCATCTTAGCCTCTATTCATTTACAGGAGGAAAAAAGGAAGAAATGTGAAAGTGAAAAAACAAAGAGATTCCTGTGTTTGGATAAGCACCCGGCCACCTTTTGAGGTGACCTCGTGCATGCACTGGACAGCTGAGGTTCCATGGTGAGGTCCATTCATTATGAGAGCTCCTCTCCGAGAATGCAGCTTCTCAGGGGCACCTAGGTGGCTCCATTGGTTAAGTGGCTGCCTTCAGCCCAGGTCATGATCCCAGGGTCCTGGGATCAAATCCCACATCTGGCTCTCTGCTCAGCAGGGAGTCTGCTTCTCCCTCCACCACTCCCCCTGCCTGTTCTCTCTCAAATACATAAATAAAATCTTTTTTTTTTTAATCTCTTTCTTGCACTCAGCACAAACATCTGCACTCCCCACATATTGCAAATGACTTAGGTCCCTTATCACCCTCTTGTCTGAAGTGTGGCGCCTCGTGAGATAATTAATAAGCTTGTAGCTTCGTGTGGCTACAAGAGAGAGTATAGCAACTTGGTCCTTCCTTCCAGGTTAAGAAAACCTTATCTGAACTGAGGTTGCTCTGGCTTATAAATTCCTCATAGTGACTCTCCATCCACCAGTAATGCATCTACCCAAGCACACCTTTCTTTGCACTCTTGTCAACCTCCGTAAGCTCTTTAGGCAGGCATGGGAAGCTTAATGTATTTCCTGTGACATTGTACCATTCTCCTTGATCAGCTTATCCCAGCTTTGCAAATTGAAAAAAATTCATTCCTGACACCAAAAGCCTGTTAAATTGGTTCTGATTAATAATTGAATCTTAAGACCCGTTCAAGGCAACATTCACGACAGCAGATTAGCAGGGGAGTGGAGACCGGTGTCAGGTATCACCGCGTCGTGACGGAACAGACTCATGACCTCAGACAGAGGTTAAAAGCAGAGTCCAGATTCCAGGAGAGTCTAATTCCTTAGAAAAATCATTTCTCAATGCACAGAAATGTCTCCCCTGCCCACTGAGGGGCCTAGCATATATTTCCTAGTAACAGACTTAGAATGCTGATTTGGAGGCATTCTTCTTGGACTTGGAGTGTCCTGTGGGTCATATTCTTGTGGTTCCCATTAAGCTCTCTTAGATTTTGAATTATTTATAATGGCACTGCAGAATATTTCTTCCTTAATCCTGAATGAGAATATACAGTCCTCCTGAAATGTCAGACTGAGAAACAGAGGCTCCTAGCTTTACAGTCCAAGAGCGTAGCCCTTGTGGGTGATTTCCAGGCACAGAGTGTGTCCTAGCGACTCTAGATCTTCATGCCAAATCCTTTAAGCGTGTCTGCACTTGCTCAACACCAGATTCTCCCAGCCCAGTCAATGGCTGAAGGTCATTTCAATCCTATGCTTCTTTCACCCATTGGAGAAAAAAGGACACCGAGAAGTAAAAGAACAAACAGATTCCTGCTTTGGGCTGAGCACCCATCACATTTTGAAGTGACCTCTAGAGTTTTTCGGTAGAGACCTTTAGGCTGCCCCAAAGTGTTGTCTCAACTGTCGGAGGGATGGATTTAAGATGCTGGAGACAACCCTCTTTCCAGATCTTCAGATTCTGACTCTGGGGCGTTTTCATTTAATCCAGAAACTCGCATGTGATAAAATTTGAGAACCACTGACCTCCTGACACTTTCGTTAATTTCGGTGAATTGTTGTGCTCTCAAAACCTAAGGGTTAGACAATTCTGTTGTATACATGTAATATTGAAATCACTTGCTTAGTAAGACTAATGTAGGTGTTTTGTAATTCCCAGAGATTGAGAGCTAATGTCTTTCAACATACATTCTTTCAATAAGCAGGTTTTGAGGATGTACTTTGACCTGGGTACCTGCCCAAGGTTCTGTCAATTTCAGCTGCCAACCAGAAATGAAAGGTGAATCCTAGGCTTGAGGGGAAAAGGGAATCCTGACAGCAAAGAGACTCCCAACCCCCAAGCACGATTGTGATTCTGCTGTGTGCCAGGGGCTTCTTCTCTCTTGTCTCATTTCATCCTCACGATGATCTGTGAAGGAGGCACGAATCTATTGTCCCCGTTTTACAGATAATGATACTATAGCTCAGTGAGGCTGTTCAACTAGAAAGCAGTGAAGCAGGAATTCCCTCCCAGCAGCCTGCTTCTCTAGAATGCAGGCTCTTAGTCAACACCGTTCTAGCTGTCAGAGTCGTGTTCCTTCCCCTAATAAGGCAGAAAGCAGGAGGTGATGCTCTCCGATGTGAATATTTTATACTACTGTGTGGCCACCTCATTTCTATTCCACTGGTGATTCCTTGTGTATTAAATCCATGACGCGGGCTTGGATGCCAGGTTCTGGGGATACAAGACAACGACATGTGTGCTTCAAGAGGGTCCCAATTACCAAGTTGCTCAGTCATATAGAAAAGTCTAGAATTAGAACTAAGAACAGCACACACACCCCCCAAGTCCTGGAGCAATCTTGAGGACATTCAGGTGACCCGCCTGCCTTTCTAAAAATGCTCCTAGGAAAAGTAGCTGCACCTCTCTCGAGTTACTGTGATGTCAGGATAACTCTGCCGGCTGGGCTGTTCTTACTCCAGTGAAACCACCCCTGGGGGCAGTAAATTTGGAACTGAATCCTCTTTGTCATGCCATCTGGAGAATTCTAATGTTTTAACACCTTTCAGCTTGTGAAATGCAGTCTTTTTCTTCTTTCTGAATGCTGGTAAAAATTTCCTGGGCTCCCATGACCGCACTCCCCCAACGTCACCCCTGATAACAAAACTATACCTTCAAACAGCGGAGAGGTTTCTAGCTGAGGGTCCTGCAGGAGAGAGATAGCGGGTATGCAGTCATTACCATGTAGCAGTTTCTATGATAGGAAAAGTCTAGTTGAAATAAATTGGTAAATTCTAACTGGGTCCCAGGCTACTCCTGCTAGAAAGGCTGAATCCAATTCAGGATATCTCACTGTCACTATGAAAACTGTGTATATCTGTCCCAGAGATCCCATAGACTGGCCCTGAAATCTAGCGTTGCAGACATCTTTCTCCCTGACTAATCAATCGGTCAGAACTTTCCTCAGCCCCTTTGATGTTACAAACGTTACAGACTGCCCCAGTACTACAAGGGGGCTTCCTAGGGGCTCCCCCACAGGCTGTAAGACCTGAGGCACAGATCTCACAGCACACACAGCTCACAGACCTCCCCTGCCCCTCCCAATCTGGTCCCCAAAAGCTATCTCCAGAGACCCCCTCCCAAATATAGGTATGGGGTGTGTGTCTCACTCCAGCAGGCTCAGACTTTGTCAGCACCCCAAGCTGCTTCCTCCCACCTTGGGAACCTTCAGTCCAGGATTACCACCAGCACCCTATCTGCTTTCTCCCCCTGCATCCCCAGGTAGCCGAGGAGAGCCAAAGAAAAGCCCCCAAACACGGTGCTGTGTCCACTGAACCCCCACACAGCTACCCTCCACTGAGCGTTCCTTGCCACCTGGTACCTCCTTCCTTCATTCCTTGCTGGTCCCTCGTGCCTCCCTTCCACAAGTGGCCCCAGACCTCAGCCTCTCTGCTCCAGTCTGCAATACACCTCCACCCTCAGGGGACCCCACCAGCACCTGTGCCATGATGAACCTAATCCAGTGACAGCTTCAAATTTCTTCTTGTCTCCCTCAAACTTTTTTTTTCTTAAATCGTCACCCTTTTTTGGGGTGCCTGGGTGGCTCAGTGGATTAAAGCCTCTGCCTTTGGCTCAGGTCATGATCCCAGGGTCCTGTGATCGACCCCCACATCAGTCTCCCTGCTCAGCGGGGAGTCTGCTTCTCCCTCTCCCTCTGCCTGCTGCTCTGCCTACTTGTACTCTCTGTCAAATAAATAAATAAAATCTTTAAAAAAAATTTTTTTTTAAATCATCACCCTTTTATTATTCCTTCATCTCTGGTCTCTTTCCTTATTCTGCCCCAGAGACTACTCCCCATCCCCCCCCTACCCAGCTGCTGGGAACCTCCATTCTGCTTTCTGTCTCTATGACTTTTTTTTTTATTATTTTATTTTATTTTGGTTTTTTCATCATGATAAGTGTACTCTTTAATCCCTATTTAACCCATCCCCTACCCCCCTCCCCTCTGGTAACCAGCAGTTCTCTGTAGTTAAGAGTCTATTTCTCGGTTTCTCTTTCTCTCTTTTTTCTTTGCTTATTTGTTTTGATTCTTAAACTCCACATATGAGTGAAATCAAAAGGTATTTGTCTTTCTCTGACTGATTTCACTCAGCATCATACTCTCTAGCTCTATCCATGTTGTTGCAAATGGCAAGACTTCATTCTTTTTTGTGGTTGAATAATATTCCATAATATATTCCATAATATTATATATTATTATATGTTATATTACATATTATTATACTATATATAATATAGTATTATATATAAATATATGGTATAGTATATATGCCACCTCTTCTTCATTCATTCATCTTTCAATGGAAATTGGGCTGCCTCTATAGTTTAGCTATTGTTAATAATGCCACAATAAACATAAGTGTGCATGTATCCCTTTGAATTAATATTTTTGTATTTTGGGGGTAAATACCCAGGAGTGTGATTGCTGGGTGATAAGACAGTTCTATTTTTAACTTTTTGAGGAAATTCCATACTCTTTCCCACAGTGGCTGTACCAATTTGCATTCCCACCAACAGTGCACCAGGGTTCTTTTTTCTCTACATCCTCTCCAGCACTTGTTGTTTCTTATGTTTTAGATTTCAGCTGTTGTTATAGGTGTACAGTGATATCTCATTGTAGTTTTGATTTGCATTTCCCTGATGATGAATGATGCTGAACATCTTTTCATGTGTCCATTGGCCATCTGCATTTCTTCTTTGGAGAAATGTCTGTTCATGTCTTCTGCCCATTTTTAATTGGGTTGTTCATTTTTTGGGTATTGAGATGTATCGGTTCTTTATATATCTTGAATACTAATCCTTTACTGGATATGTCATTTGCAAATATCTCCTTCTATTTAGTACGTTGTCTTTTAGTTTTGTTGGTTGTTTCCTGTGCAGAAGCATTTTATTTTGATGTATTCCCAGTACTTTATTTTTGCTTTTATTTCCCTTGCCTCAGGAGACTTATCTAGAAAAATGTTGCTTTGGCCAATGTGAGAAGATTTTTATGGTTTCAGATCTCACATTTAGATCTTTAATCCATTTGAGTTTCTTTTTGTGTACAATGAAAGAAAAAGTTTCAGTCTCATTCTTTGGTGTGTGTCCAGTTTTCCCAACATCATTAGTTGAATAAACTGTCTTTTCCCATTATTTTTTCCTGCTTTGTCAAAGATTCATTGAGCATATAATTGTGGGCTTATTTCTGGGTTTTCTGTTCTATTCCATTAATCTATGTGTCTATTTTCATGCCAGTACCATACTCTTTTAATTATTACAGCTTCATAATATAACTTAAAATCTGGAATTGTGATACCTTCAGTTTTGTTTTTCTTTTTCAAGATTGCTTTGGCTATTCTGAGTCTTTCATGGCTCCATACAAATTTTAGAATTGTTTATTCCAATTATATGAAAAATGCTTTTGATATTTTGATAGAGATTGCATTAAATCTGTAGATTGCTCTATTAGTATGGACATTTTAACAATACTTTTTTCTTTCAATCCATGAGCATGGAATGCCTTTCTATTTCTTTGTGTCATCTTGAATTTCTTTTATCAATGTCTTATAGTTTCCAGGATATAGGTCTTTTACCTCTTTGGTTAAGTTTATTCCTAGATATTTTATCATTTTTGGTGCAATTGAAAATGAAATTGTGTCCTTTTCTCATTTTCTGCTCCTTCCTTATTAGTGTACAGGTATGCAACAGATTTCTGTACATCAGTTTCATAAACTGTAACTTTACTGAATTTTTCAGCTCTAGTAAATTTTTCGTGGTGTCTTTAAGGTTTTCTATATGGAATATCATGTCATCTGCAAATAGTGAGAGTTTTACTTCTTCCTTACCAGTCTGGATGCCTCTTATTTCTCTACGTTGTCTAACTGCTGTGGCATTGACTTCCAGTACTATGTCAAATAGAAATGGTGAGAGTAGACATTCTTGTCCTGTTCCTGACCTTAAAGGAAAAGCTCTCCGTTTCCCATTGAGTATAATGTTTGCTGTGTATTTTTCCTATAAGGTCTTTATTATATTGAGGTATGTTCCCTCTAGACCCATTTGCAGAGGGTTTTTTTTTTTTTTAATCATGGATGGATGTTGTACTTTATCAAATGCTTTTTCTGCATCTGTTGAAATGATCATTAGTTTTTATCCTTTCTCTTATCAATATGACATATCATGTTGATTGTTTTGTGAATATTGAACCACCTTTATATCCCAGGAATAAACCCTACTTGATCATGGTGTATGATATTTTTAAATATATTACTGGATTCAGTTGGCTAATATTTTTTTTGAGGAATTTGCATCTATATTCATGAGAGCTGTTGGCCAGTAGTTTTCTTTTTTTGTGGTATCTTTATCTGGTTTTGGTATCGGGGTGATACTGACCTTATAGAATGAATATGGAAGTTTTCCTTGCTCTTGTATTTTTTGGAATTGTTTTAAAAGAATGAGTATGAAGGCTTCTTTAAACATTTGGTAGAATTTACCTGTGAAGCTATCTGGTCCTGGACTTCTGTTTTTTAGGAGTTTTTTGATTACTGATTCAATTTCCTTGATAATAATTGGTCTGCTCAAGTTCTCTATTTCTTCTGCATTAGTTTTGGTAGGTTATATGTTTCTAGGAACTTATACATTTCTTCTAAATTGTCCAATTTGTTGGCATATACATTTTCATAGTATTCTGTTAAAATCGTTTGCATTTCTGTGGTGTTTGTTGTTATTTTTCCTCTTTCATTAGTAATTTTGTTTATTTGAGTGCTCTCTTTTTTTTTTTTAATGAGTCTTGCTAGAGGTTTATTTATTTTGTTGATCCTGTCAAAGAACCAGCTCTTGGTTTCATTGGTCTGTTGTATTGGGATTTTTTTAGTTTCTATATCATTTATTTCTGCCCTAATCTATATTATTTCTTTCCTTTTCCTGGATTGAGGCTTTATTTTTTTTTCCCTCCTAGCTCCTTTAGGTGTTAGGTTAGGTTGTTTATTTGAGATTTTTCTTGCTTCTGGAGTTAGGTCTATGTTCCTCTCTCTGTGATTTTGACTAAGTATCAATTATAAGTGGAATGGAGGCTCATATAAGTGGATATAGTATTTATCTTTTCATGACTGGTTTATTTCACTCAGCCTAGGGTCTTTAAGATACATTCGTGTTGAGCATGTGTCAGAATTTCCTTCTTTTTTTTTTTTTTTAAGATTTTACCTATTATTTGACAGACAGAGATCACAAGTAGGCAGAGAGAGAGGGGGAAGTAGGCTCCCTGCTAAGCAGAGAGCCCAATTCGGGGCTCGATCCCAGGACCCTGAGATCATGACCTGAGCTGAAGGCAGAGGCTTTAACCCACTGAGCCACCCAGGGGCCCCAAAATTTCCTTCTTTTTTAAAGCTGAATAATACTTCATCATATATATGTCACGTTTTGCTTACCATTCATCTGCTGATAGATACTTGTATTGCTCCCACATTTTAGTTATTGTGCCTCCTGAATTCTTAATCCCCTCCCCTTTCTGCAGACTGGAGTTTGGTCTATCAGTTGCTTTCTTTTTCCCCACAGTGAAGCCCCTCCTCTCTATTGGCATCTTCCCCTCTACTATCAATGTGCACAAGACCATGACCTGTACCCTCGACCTCATGAGCTTTTACTCTTTCTCTTGCTTTTTCACCACTACGGTTTCACTTTTTTAAAGATTTTATATATTGATTTTGGCACACATGCACACACACACACGCCAGTGGGGGGTGGAGAGAGACAGAGGGAGAAGGAAGACTCCCAACTGAGCAGGAAGCTCAGCCCAGGACTCGGTCCCAGGACCCTGAAATCATGACCTGAGCCGAAGGCAGACACTTAACCAATTGAACCACCCAGGTTTTTATTTTTTTTTTAAGATTTTATTAATTTATTTGACAGATCACAAGTAGGCAGAAAGGCAGGCAGAGAGAGAAGAAGGGAAGCAGGCTCCCTGCTGAGCAGAGAGCCCAATGCGATCCAGGGCTTGATCCCAGGACCTGAGATCATGACCTGAACCAAAGGCAGAGGCTTTAACCCACTGAGCCACCCAGGTAACCCTACAATTTTATTTTTAAAAGTAATCTATTGCCAGTACTTCTCCTTCCACACTATCTATTCACTCTTTCTGGAAAAAAAAAAAAATGTGGGGCACCTTGGTAGTTCATTGGTTAAGCATCTGCCTTTGGCTCAGGTCATGATCCCAGGGTCCTGGGGCCCTGCTGGGCTCCCTGCTCAGTGGGAAGCCTGCTTCTCCCTCTCTCACTCCCCCTGCTTGTGTTCCCTCTCTCACTGTGTCTCTCTCTGTCAAATAAATAAACAAAATCTTTTTTTTAATTCTTTTATTATTAATATTTCCTGCATTCAAAAAAAATATAAATAATCATGTGATAAACACCTACTTACTTACCACTTGACTTAAGAAAAAAAGCATTACCAATAGTACGCCTCCAGAACTGATCTGGGATTTCATCTTGCTTTTAAACCTTCCATCAGCATCATCCCCCAAGCATGGCCCCCCACACCCCCCCATCCCTGCACAAACACACCAAATGACCTTGACCCTTCTCCTTGGAACTATATCTTCTCTTGCCTACCATGACCCTGGACTCTCCTAGTTCCCATCTGAATCACTGATTCCTTCTTTGCCTTCTCTAGCTCTGCTTCCCCTTTCAAGTCTCTGACCTTCATGTTCTATCATCTTCTTTCTCTACATTATCCTTTTCCCCTGTTTTACTTCCCATGCACTCCCACATTTCAGTGACTCCCAAGTCTAAATCTCCAGTCTATATTTTATAGATTTAAATTCGAATAACAACATATAATAATGGGATAATAATAATTAAAATCTGTAATTTCCATTTGCACGATACTTGTGACTAAGCCTTCCTGCTAGGACCTCTAGTTAGACCTTAGGGCTTTATCCTCAACCCATCCTCTGACATTCCCAACAATGACTCAGATGGAGATATGAGCTTATCAGATTTGTAAAGGATACAAAGCTATGCTGGGTATTGAATAGCTGGAAAACAGAATATGGATCCAAAAGATTGTAACAGGTTACTCTAACAGAATGAAATTTAACAAAGGTCAACATAAAGACTTGACCATGGGTTGAAACACCCAGCGCACAGAGAGGTCATAAGTCAGGAGCTATAGAGAGGAAAGGTGCAAGGGATTTAGTTAAATGGCAAGGTCTTTGGGCACCAATACTGTGAAAAGTGAATGGAATCTTGAGTTATAAAAGATAAATTAGCTACTGCAAGGAAGGGATTGTCCTCCTCAGTTGAACAGTATTTGATTCAGGTCCATCCAGTGCTGATTTCAACTCTGGACACTACACTCAAAGCAAGGCTGTAAGAAACTTGGTAGGCATTCAGAAAGGAACAATGAGGATCATGATAGTACTTAAAATGGGTACTATGGCCATGTCCTAAGGGCTATCCAGAAGAAGAGAGATTAAACAGACCTTTTGTAGCTCCGTGTTCAGAAGCACCAGTAGGAGGCACTGCAGGATACTGATTTGGCAGAGGCCAGTGGAAAACTAACCACATCTTGGAACTACAGAGCATGGAAGGGACTTTTTGGGGAGTTAATGGGTAATCAGGGGAGGTTTCCAAGTTCAGTGGATAGGGACATGGCAATTCTAGCCTCCTCTCTTCAAATCTCTGCTGCCACTGAGATCCTTGATTTTGTGTACCCGCCTAGACCTGAACTCTCCAACTTTATTGAAGAGTTGGAGTTGGAAAGTCACTGTTCATCCTTATAGCCACAGGGAAAAGCATTTGGAAATTTAAGAAATTTTTTTAAATCAGAATTTAAAATACAGGAGAACTTCCTTGCCTCTTGATAGGATATCTAGTAGAAAGTCATGACAAACATCATTCTTAATTGTGAAACATTAGACATCCTTCCTTTAAGGTCAGAAACAAGAGATGCCTTCACCACTACCACCAATAAAACATTATGCTGGAGGCCCTAGCTAGAGGGATAAGGCAAGAAAATAAATAAGAAATATAAGGATTGCACAAGATGTAACAAAATTTCATTACTTAGAGAAGGTATGGTTGTCTTTATATAAAATTTAAGAAAATCTCCTGGCAAACTACTAGAATCAATAAGATGGTTCAGCAGTATTTATTGAATATATAATCAATATGCAACAATCAATAGAATCTACCAACAACAATCAATCAAACTATAAATGTTTCAGTAGCAAAAAAAAAAAAAAAGACAACAAAGTAGCTCATGTGCTCTGGATTTTTAAGAAAATATTATAAACTTTACTGAAGGTGGGGCGCCTGTGGCTCAGTGGGTTAAAGCCTCTGCTTTCGGCTCAGGTCATGATCCCAGGGTCCTGGGATCAAGCCCCACATCGGGCTCTCTGCTCAGCAGGGAGCCTGCTTCCCCCTCTCTCTCTGCCTGCCTCTCTGCCTACTTGTGATCTCTCTCTGTCAAATAAATAAATAAAATCTTTAAAAAAAACAAAACTTTACTGAAGGACATACAAGGAAGTCCAAGTAAATGTTCATGAATGGAAAGTTTGAGAAGCTTAAGTATGTCAATTCTCCCTCAATTGTAAGTCTATAAATATAAATTTATTCCAATCAAAATCCCTATAGTGTTGTCTCAGAACTTGGCAGGCTGATCCTCTACTGATAAAAAGGAATGAAAGACCAAGAATGGTTAAAATATTTTTGCATCTAGATAAACAAGCAAAAAAAAAAAAAAAAAAACCCTGATAGACAAGAATCCAGAAGAGACCTATTTAGATGTATATACCTGGAATATGACATAAATGGCATAAAAATCCATGAAAAAGGGGTTAACTTTTTAACTATTGGTAGTGAACAGTGCTTCTCCAAATAGAGAAAGAAAAGTTAAATCATATACCTACTTCATACACACAAAAGTAAATTTTATATGAATTAAATATCTATGGAATGAGCAAAACTTTAAACCTTCTAGAAGAATATTTAGACTATTGTTACATCCACAACATAAATATCTACATAGTCCATGTGTCCATATGTATATTTTTGTTCTTAACAAAACATTAAAGCACTAACCATAAAGGAAATGCATGGTAGATTTAACCACATTACAAGTTTAAATTTCTGGCTGGCTCAGTTGGTAGAACATGCAACTCTTGATCTCAGGGTCATGAGTTCAAGCCCCAGGTTGGGTGTAGAGCTTACAAGAAGAAAAAAAGAAAAATTTAAATTTCTACCTAAATAAAAAAATGCACAGGAAATTCACAAGAGAAGAAATGTCATGGCCAATAAATTTACTCAAACTAGGTTTTCAGGACACCTAAGACTTTTGCCTAAAGCAGGGAGGGTTGATTATTAAATAATCCACTGCTGAGTAAGGACTCTGTGTGGTGTGGTTACTCATAGCATCGTATTTGTTATAGCTCTGAGTACTGACTAATCGTTTGCTATGTCTGTGTCCAAGGCAGATCAAGCATTTTACTACTAATAAAAGAAGCTCATAACATCCTGGGGGTTCACTTGTATGTGCACAGGGCTAAAAAGACATCTAGATTTATGAGGACAGTCCTCCAGAGGCCACCCCAGGAATGGACCTGAATGATCTACCCCCCAACCAGCCCTCCCACACCACACCCATCATTTTGTAGTCTCTTTGCAAAAGCATCTGGGTGTTCCCACTACACACTCCAAGAGGGAACAATAAGGGTCCATTCTACCTTCTTTTTTTTTTTTTAACATATAATGTATTATTTGCCTCAGGGGTACAGGTCTGTGAATCATCAGGCCTACACAATTCATAGCATTCACCATAGCACATATCCTCCCCAATGTCCATCACCCAGCCACCCTATCCCTCTCCCCCACCCACCCCCCAGCAACCCTCAGTTTGTTTTGTGAGATTATGGTTTGTCTCCTTCCCAATCCCATCTCATTTCATTTTTTCCCTCCCTACCCCCCACAACCCCCACCCTGCCTCTCAAATTCCTCGTATCAGACAGATCATATGGTAATTGTCTTTCTCTGATTGACTTATTTCGCTTAGCATAATACCCACCAGTTCCACCCACATCATTGCAAATGGGAAGATTTCAATTTTTGATGGCTGCATAGTATTCCATTGTATATATATACCACCTCTTCTTTATCCATTCATCTGTTGGTGGACATCTAGGTTCTTTCCATAGTTTGGCTATTGTGGACATTATTGCTATAAACACTCAGGTGCACAAGGGCCCACTTTTTTTTTTTCCCAAAGATTTTATTTATTTATTTGACAGACAGAGATCACAAGTAGGCAGAGCAACAGGCGGGGTGGGGTGGGGAGGAAGCAGGCTCCCTGCTGAGCAGAAAGCCCGATGTGGGGCTCAATCCCAGGACCCTGGGATCATGACCTGAGCCGAAGGCAGAGGCTTAACCCACTGAGCCACCCAGGTGCCCCGGGCCCACTCTATCTTAATGGCAGCTATACATAATGGATTAAAAGTATTGGGATGTATATTTTATCCCCTAGGATGTAAATTACATAAGAACTTCCAAGCTCTCGAAGTGAATGCCTCTCCTAGCTCCTCTCTTTGCTCGTGCTAACAACTAGAAAAATCAAATATTCAGATAAACCAATGTCTCCTGTCTCCAGATTTGGAAGGACACAGAGAGTAGACTAAGAATCCAGCCTGAAGTAGACAGAAAAATGTAATCTTTTCAATTTTTTTTTCTGGAATGTTTTTATCAGTACGATTACCAGAGGCAATGCCATCCCTGACTTTCCCTGCCAATCTTGTGCTTTTCACTGTCACATAAAATTAGGTGCCATTTATCATTTTTTTTTAAAAAGCAAAAGAAGATGATAGGATACAGCAGGTGAATTCTCCATCTCAGCGTTGATACAGGCTTTATCTCAATATAATATACCCCAGATATGTTTTAATTTATACTAATTGTATTAGATTGTGTTCTAGTATGGAAGGAGAAGAAAGAGGGGTGAACAAATACCGCATCAAAAACACTTTACCTACCTACGAGAACAGGTAGAAAGGGCACAAGACAGATCCGGGTTTAATACCATAGCTTAGAATTTATACTACTTTGGGAAACAGATTTAATCCTATCATTTTTCTCCACTGTGAAATGAGCAAGCATATCTACCTCAAGGAGGTTTCGTGAGGGGTGAGCCTTGTGGGGGATTGTGGGGGAACACCACCAGACCCCACATGGTGCCCTCCAGGAGGGTGATTCAGCAGAGTTTAATGAAGCTTTTACAAAGTTTAATGAAGAGTTTACAAAGGTGTGGGCGGGGCTAAGGAGAGTGGAGGGACGATGAGGCTTCTCTGGGTTAGCAGCAGAGGGATCCCTCACCAGGGAGGTGGTGAACAAAAGCTGGAGAGAAGTGTAGTAGTGTTGGAGCTCTTTGTGCACCTGGCTGTGGGCAGGGGCCCTCTGTAGAGCAAGGCAGCCCCCAGCTTGTAACCCCAGTCAGGGAGGGCACCCCGACCTCCTTCTGCTTCCAACCCCCTGCCTCTCTGCCTATGGTTCCCATGGCTGAAGCCTGAGGGCAGAAGAGCCCAGCCCATGCAGTCTAGACAGTGCGCCTCCTAGAACACAAAACCTAGTGGAGAAGGGTGGGGAATGGAGTGGAGAGGCCATCAGAAAATATCAAGCAAAGGCTTCCCAGATTTAAGTCTCCTTCCTCACTCCAGACCCCGTGCCGCCCCGGCCCCCAGGCTCATTTTGCTCACCAAACAATACTGGTCTCTTCTCTGGAAATTTTTTAGTCACTCTTCTATCTTTTCGAAAAGACTCCACTCGAAAGGCATTCATTATTTTTTTTTATATGATCGCCATAGCATTTTATGAGGTAAATGGGGCAAGCAGTATTATGCTGAAGCTTGAGATTAATGGTTCTTCAAAGACCATAGAAGGTCCAAGGCTATAACCCAGATTCATGAGATCTGTGGGAGGCTGCAGAGACACAGAGGCTGACAAAGGTCATTTGACAATGTAAGCTAATGCATCGTAAAGGTTACCGCCAGCCAGCCAGCCAGCTACATCCACGGGGGAAAGCTGTACCTCCAAAAAGGGATTTGACTCCACATATAATGAAGTATCAAAGTGTGTGTGTAGCATATATGCATTTATCTATCTATCTTTATATTCCTTATAAGGCAGGAGATATATATATATATATATGCAACAAAAGATACATATACTTTTTTTTTTTAAGATTTTATTTCTAAGTAAGCTCTATGCCCAAGGTGGGGCTCAAACTTAACAAACCTGAGATCAAGAGTTGCCCGCTCCACCGACTGAGACAGCCAGGCGCCCCCCAGTCTATGTTGTTAATAAAAGAGAAAGAAAATCAGAACCAAGGAATGGAGCACAGTCAATGTGCTAATCATAAAAGTTACTCTGGGGGCACCTGGGTAGCTGTCACTTGGGCATCTATCTCTTGGTTTCAGTTCAGGTCAGGATCTCAGGGTCATGACATTGAACGTCACACCCGGGTCCATGCTTAGCATGGAGTCTGCTTGGGATTCTCTCCCTCTGACCTCCTCCCAGACCTCAAACAAATAAATAAATAAATCCTTAAAAAATAAATAAATAAAAGTTACTCCGGTTGCTATGGCTAAGACACAGATTCAATTCTGAGTTTTCTGGGATCAGTACATGAAACAATTCTCATTCTCAGAAAAGTAACATGCTATTTTCTCAGGGGAAGAAAGTGTGGGAGGCTGTTCCCAGAAATACAGTCTATAATAAATTTCCTTTCAGACAAGACACTGAGTGACATAATGGACAGTATCATTGACAACACATTTATAATCAATAAAAACTGTTTTCCATGGCTATTTCTTGAAATCAGAGCACGACATTTTTTTAAAGATTTCATTTTTAAGTAATCTCTACACCAATGTGGGGCTCAAACCCACAACCCTGAGATCAAGTGTTGCTCCTGCAGAGCATAAAATTTAAAGTACATGCCAGCAGAACATCTGGGTGGCTCAGTTGTTAAGCCTCTGACTC